>NW_016814622.1:208285-210951 GCF_001698545.2 Rhinopithecus bieti
GTTAGCCAGGATGGTCTCAATCTCCTGACCTCGTGATCCGCCTGTCTCGGCCTCCCAAAGTGCTGGGATTACAGGCTTGAGCCACCGCGCCCGGCCGTGAATACCTATTAAGAACCAGAATGGTCCAGGTGTGGTGGCTCACGCCTGTAATCCCAGCACTTTGGGAGGCCAAGGAGAGTGGATCACGAGGTCAGGAGTTCAAGATCAGCCTGACCAACATAGTGAAACCTTGTTTCTGTTAAAAATACAAAAATTAGCCAGGCATGATGACATGTCCCTGTAATCCCAGCTACTCAGGAGGCTGAGGCAGGAGAATCACTTGAACCCGGGAGGCGGGGGTTGCAGAGAGCCGAGATCGCCCCATTGCATTCCAGCCTGGGCAACAGAGCAAGACTCCATCTCAAAAAACAAAAAACACACAAACAAAAAAAGCTACAACAACAACAAAAAGCCAGAATGGTGCTAGGGGCTGGGTGTGCCAAGAGGGCTGAGACTGGCCCTGCTCTCACCAGTTGCAGGTCTCATGGGGGGCCCCGTGCGTGAATGGACACCCATTAGCACAGATGGCCCTAAACAGGAGCGTGCGGCACTGAGGGAACCATGAGCTCCATGCAGAGGTTAGGAAGGCAGCATGCAGAGTGGACCCACAGCTAAGCCTTGAAGCTGATGGACTTCCCTACATGGAAGGAGGGGGAGGGCGTCTCCAGCAGAGAGGGCAGTGTCTGCCTAGGTCCAGCTGCACAGAATAGCCTGGCACATCGGGGGAGTTTACAGTCACTCCCTTGGTGAGGGAGGGAGTAGAGAGATGAAGGCGCTCAGAGGCCTTGGATTCCTTTTGTGCCTACTCACTTTTTTCTTAGGTTATTTTCTCTCTGAAGAGTGTTCCCGGCCATTCTGGGTCATCAGTGTGTCTTTCAAAAGCTGCCACCCACTTGAACCGTGTATCTTGCACAGTAATTTAACTCAGACTTAAACTTCCTTCCCTGGTACTTGATGATCTGCTCCAGGGTCACATCTCTGCTCCCAGCCATGCCTGCTGGGAGAGCCTAGATGTCCGCAGTCCAGACACGCTGGGCACTCTGCCTGTGGGTGCTGACCCTCCTGTTCTCCTCATTTTCAGTGAAAGGCAAGCTTTAGAACCCGTCTGCATAACGCTCGGGGATCAGCAGACTCTCTGGGCCCTGGACATCCATGGGAACCTGTGGTTCAGAACTGGCATTGTTTCCAAGACACCCCAAGGAGATGATGACCATTGGTGGCAAGTAGGTGTTCAACTCTGGGCCGCGTGCTGAGGTCTCCCTGACCTTTTCTGCTCCCTTTTCTTACCTCTCTCTTTTCCTTAAAGATACTAGATTAAATTTAAAATGTCCACTTTTTGTTTGTTTTTTGTTTGTTTTGAAACAAGATCTCCTTCCGTCACCCAGGCGGAAGTCCAGTGGTGCAGTCACGCCTCACTGCAGTCTTGACTTCCTGGGCTCAGGTGATTCTCCCACCTCAGCCTCCCAGGTAGCTGGGACTACAGGCATGTGCCACCACTCCTGGCTAGTTTTTTTGTAGAGACAGGGTTTTGGCATGTTGCCCAGACTGGTCTCAAACTCCTGAGCTCAAGAAATCCACCCAGACTGGGCACAGTGGCTCACGCCTGTAATCTCAGCAATTTGAGAGGCCAAGGCAGGCAGATCACTCGATTCCAGGAGTTCAAAGCCAGCCTGGGCAACATGGTGAAACCCTGTCTCTACCAAAAATACAAAAATTAGTTGGGCATGGTGGCACACGCCATTGCTCCCAAGTACTTGGGAGGCTGAGGTGGGAGAATGGTTTGAGCCCAGGAGACAAAGGTTTCAGCCAAGATCACACCACCACACTCCAACCTGGGCAACAGAGCTAGACCCTGTCAAAAAAAAAAGAGAGAGAGAGAGAGAGAGAAATCCGCCTGCTCTGCCTCCCAGTGTGCTGGGATTACAGGTGGAGCCACCACTCCCAACCAATAGTATTCACTTTTTCTATTTGATGGATTAGACTTTGCTTGGTTTGAGTACATTAGAAACATCAAGGACTTTTCATCATAGGAAATAATTTGCAAAAGTCTTTGTGTAAATAATGATCTTGGCCAGGCGCGGTGGCTCACGCCTGTAATCCCAGCACTTTGGGAGCCTGAGGCAAGCGGATCACAAGGTCAGGAGATCGAGACCATCCTGGCTAACATGGTGAAACCCTGTCTCTACTAAAAATACAAAAAATTAGCCAGGCGAGGTGGCGGGCGCCTGTAGTCCCAGCTACTCGGGAGGCTGAGGCAGGAGAATGGCGTGAACCCGGGAGGCAGAGCTTGCAGTGAGCCGAGATGGTGCCACTGCACTCCAGCCTAGGCAACAAAGCGAGACTCCATCTCGAAAAAAAAAAAAAATCATATTTATTTTGATATTATTTATAAATTTATTATAGGCTAAATAAACCCAGTGACATCCATTTGAAGACACAGGTAATAATGATGTTTACATATGAATAAATGTGCTAATAAAAAAGCCCAGACAATAGGTTTGAAAGTCCAACCCAGAATTAAAATTGAGCTATCTCTGCTTATTCAAAAGGCCTCTAAGTAAAAGATATTTCAGTGTGGCCGGGCGCGGTGGCTCAAGCCTGTAATCCCAGCACTTTGGGAGGCCGAG
>NW_016814622.1:214071-226841 GCF_001698545.2 Rhinopithecus bieti
GGGAGGCGGAGCTTGCAGTGAGCTGAGATCCGGCCACTGCACTCCAGCCTGGGCGACAGAGCGAGACTCCGTCTCAAAAAAATAAATAAATAAATAAAAATAAAAAAATAAAAATAAAAAAATAAAAAATCGGTCATTCCTAAAACTTGTATCCCTGTGTCTGGATAGTGGGGAAACCTTTTATGACATAAGAAAAGCAAATGGAGGTCGTTTTTATGTTAACAATTTCACATTTTAAATGAAAAAGTCCACCCAAACCGAGTGAGAGAGAATGGTCCATTTCCTGGAGGCAAAGTGATCGCCACTGTTGGAAATGCAAGGCTCTGGCCCGGTCTGGGAATATAGATGCCAGTCCACACATCCTGGGGTTCGTTTCTATGAATGAACCCCTTACTTTTCTCCAGCCCTCTCCCTGCTGCATGGCCTCCATGACCCTGGGCTGGACATGGCTCTGCCTGGCAGTATTCAGAGGGAAATGAATGGCAGGCTGTGATTGCTCATGTTGCTTAATTTAGGGACACTCTAGAATTATCTGGAGAAAGGATTTGAAGGCCAGATGTCATCTAGAACTAAGATCTGAAGTTTCTTTCTTTAACACGTTCTTCCTGTTTACTCTTTCCAGGCACCTACTGGAATCATGTTGTTCCCCGTGGGACAGCTTCTGCTACAAAATGGGCCTTTGTGTTGGCTTCTGCGGCTCCCACGAAGGAAGGTGGGTCAGTCTTAGCCTCGCTGAAAAATCTCGAGCATGGCTTGGCCATTGGGAGGGTTCAAACCATGGTCCGACTGTGGCCTTGTTGGTGATGGGCACGCCTCAGAGACCGGCCACATGAGGGTGTCAGAGGCCAGCAGCCCTTGTTAGCTGAGCGGAGGGCCCTGAAGTGGGATAGGCCTGACCAGGAGAGCCTCTGAGAGGGACTGAGTGTGATGAAGATGAGGGAAAACGTCCTTCTGAAGGAGGGGCTCACACAGTGCAGCCACCGGGGCTGGCAGCTGGTGACTTCTAGTGCCATGGCATGGACCACAGCTTCTTTGGGCACCTTCCCATCTCCCCTTGAGAATCCTTCTGTCACCTCCCAGCAGCTTCCTTCCGTCTTATTCACAGCCTCTGGATAACCTAAGTCCCACATTTGCACCCCATTAGGCAGACCTGCCCTGCAGGGGGGTGCTCCTGCCAGCTGCATTCTGGGCAGAACTCAGTGTCCCTACAGAGTACGGGGTTTGTGAGGGAGCCAGAACACCAGAGGGTGAGGGAGCTGGCATCTGCGGCCAGGAGAGGCAGTTCTCCCACCCAGTTAGCTGGGAACCCAGGCAGTCAGGTGACCTCTCTGGGAAGTAGCCGTACCTGCTCCCAGGATTGCATGAGGATGAAACGTGAAGATGCTGTGAAATCTGTGGTGAAGAGGGAATCGTTTGCTTAGTTGAAACCATTAGTCCCACTAGGATGCAGGTGACTGGGTCAGTACAATAACTTCTTACTCACCAGATTGTTCAGACCACAGTTCTGGAACCCAGAAATCTCTGAAAACAATAAGTTATTTATTAAGTTTGGTATAAATTAATTTGGCAGCAAAACCTGACCAGATCTCACATGGCTGCCTCCAGCCTTGGTTGATCTGTTGGCTGTGACCGTGTCCATGTTGCAGAGATGTTACCGTGCTTCACCGGGGAGCGCCTGGCCGCTCTGGGGTTGTTTTGTAAACCTCTAGCATACCCATTAGCTTAGGTTTTCAGAAATACAGAAAAGGTCTGAATTCCAAAACATATGTGGCCACAGGTTGTAGATAATACTTCAGATAATGTACTGTGACCAAGTTTTTAACTGCCCTAAGGATTATTTGCATTTTAAACAGAATCTGTTAAACCTAAAGGACTTTTTAAAAATGCTGGAGGGAATAAAAGGATGTGATTTTGAGGCAAGGATGGGAAGAGAAACTTTTCCAGCTTCCTAAGCCTTCTCCAGCAGCTGGCCCACCCCCCGGCCCCATCCCCAGAAGGCCCGGGAGAGCGCCATGGCGCCATCCTTCCGAGGAACTGCTTACCCTCCCTCCCTCCAGGGCACTGAGTTGATAGTCTTCTCCTCTTGGTAAAATTAACTTTCTATATTAAAAATGCTCTGGTGCCTTTGTTCAGTGAAAAACTTCCCAGCCCATGAAAACTGGGAAGTCAAAGCCACTAAGCCAACATTATGGCCGTCATAAAATCTCCTAAGCCTTGCCTTCTTTCCATTTCTTTACAACATCTCAGGCATGTTTCTTGTTAGTCGTGGTGTTTCCCTCTGCCTTCTCCCTTAAAGTGCTACACCACTCCTGCCTGCGTGGGAATGGGCGGGTGAGTGAGCCGGCCTCCGCGACCAGGTGGCCAGAGTCTGCCGAAAAGCAAAGGCTGCGTTGTGCATTTAGGGCAGGCAGCTCGGTGCAGACAGCACCTCGATGACAAACGTGACCCCTTTCTGCAGGAAGCTTCTTGTGGCTGTGCCAGAGCAGCAAGGACCTCTGCAGCGTCAGCGCCCAGAGTGCACAGTCACGGCCCTCCACGGTGCAGCTGCCTCCCGATGCCGAGATGCGCGCCTACGCCGCCTGCCAGGATGCGCTGTGGGCGCTGGACAGCCTCGGCCAGGTCTTCATCAGGACGCTCTCCAAGAGCTGCCCCACGGGCATGCACTGGACCAGGCTGGACCTCTCCCAGCTAGGTATGGCCGCCTCATGAGTACGCCTGCCGGTGCCCTGACTGCCCTAAAACCGCAACACAGCGTGATGTCGCACAAAACTTCCCGGCCTGTGTTCAACTCGTGAGAGTTCTGAGAGGATGTTTTTAAGTTGCTGGATTTCAGGAGCTCAGTTGGCTACTCTTCCAGACTAGACCGGCTCTGGGCTTTGTCCCTTCCCCTGCCCCTTAGAGTTTGCAGGGCTATCAGAACCTGAGGAGGGCGCACGTCCTCAGATCAAGGGGCCACTCACTGAGAGCAGCTTGAAGGATAGTGGTGATGCAGCTGCCTGTCAGTCTGTCTGAATATGGAACATAGCTTTATGACCTTAAAAGCTAAAAAGATGGGTGTTCCTACAACAGGATCAGTGCCACGTTTGTCCATCCCCTCAGGACAGTACTGGCAGAGGAGAGTGGTTTAGCACACAGGTGCCACCTCTCCTTCAGCTCAGCCAGATCCAGGAGGACCTGTACCCATTAGCTCCTGCTTTTCTCTGAATCTCCTCTCAAGAGCCACAGAGTAGGCTAAGAAATGTAGTGCTATTTGTAGGCTAGAAGCAGTGGCTCACCCTTGTCATCCCAGCATTTTGGGAGGCTGAGGTGGGTGGATCACCTGAGGTCAAGAGTTCGAGACCATCCTGGCCAACATGGTGACACCCTGTCTCTACTAACAATACAAAAATATATATATATATATATATTAGCTAGGCATGGCAGCGCACTCCTATAGTCCCTACTCAGGAGGCTGAGGCAGGAGAATTGCTTGAACCCGGGAAGTGGGGGTTGCAGTAAGCCAAGATCATGCCATTGCACTCCAGCCTAGGCAACAGAACGAGACTCTGTTTCAAAAAAAAAAGAAGAAAGAAATGTAGTGCTGCTATTTGTAAATAATTCATTCATGTTCCAAGAACTGATAACATAAGCCCACATTAGGTTTCTCTCTGAGTAGATTCTTGGTGGATCAGGAAGCGTAGGTGTGGTTTGCCTGCAGGTGGAGTTGTACAGATGGCCCCCAGGGCCCGGGTGAGCCCTGCGCTGGCAGCAGGACTGACTTAGGAACTTCCTGGCTGCGAGGCTTCCCAGCTTTTTAACTTACAACCAGCATTTGGTTATGTGGTAGATTTGAATTGTATAAGCATTTAATGTTTGAGAACTCGACCACATCTACTCACCAAAAAAAATAGGAGGGGGAGAAAGAAAGCAAGAAGCGGGCTGAGCACAGTGGCTAATCCCTATAATCCCAGCACTTTGGGAAGCCGAGGCGGGTGGATCACCTGAGGTCAGGAGTTCAAGACCAGCCCGGCCAACATGGTGAAACCCCATCTCTACTAAAAATACAAAAATTACCTGGGTGTGGTGACACACGCCTGTAATTCCAGCTACTTGGGAGGCTGAGGCACGAGCATCATTTGAACTTGGTAGGCAGAGGTTGCAGTGAGCTGAGATCCATGCCACTGTACTCCAGCCTGGGTGACAGAGCAAGACTCTGTCTCAAAAAAAAAAAAACAAGCAAGAAGAGAAGGGCTTGTCCCCCTTCTCCCCAAACCCCTGGCTGCCTTGCAGTCTGTATGCTACCAGCTGACAAGGAGAGCCTTTTGCCATTCTGTAAAGCAAGCATTGTCCTGGGCAGCCTGGTGGTGGTTGGCTGGTGGTGGTTGGCGTGCTCAGCCCTGGGGGCTCCTGCAGGGTGCTGAGTAGACATCACCTACTCTTTTGCCTGAAAAGGCCCCTGAATACTAACTCAACTGAAGAAGCAAGTTCTGTTCCAAGGCTTGGGAATTGAAGGTTTGTCCAGGGCAGTTTTTGTTCTTTGTTCTTTGGGCCTTCCCACCTGTCTTTTGGACCCACCAGTCACCATCTAGCTTTTTGAGAACACCCCACTCTCCGCATCAGTGACAGTGACTGATCAGACAAGGCTGAGGCTGAGAGTGGCCTGAACATTGGTGCTGGCTGACCTGTCGCCTGTCCTGGGAAGCCTTTCATTTGTTCAGAGACTGCACTGGTCCTGAGCCTTTCTCCAGCAGCTCCTACCCAGACTAACTGGAAAATGCCACTAGTTCCCTCTGGGGGTAAAAAGTCCAGGGCATGATGTGTATTCTCCCTGCTCCTGAATCTGGAGCACTGTGGGAGGCCATGTTCACCTGCACCATTTGCGTGAGAAGCAGAACTGTTTCCCTTGCACGTCCCCTTCCCAGCCCCTCCAGGAAGGCTGCCGCACCATGGTGGGGTTCAGAGTGAACGGGCATCGTGCCAGGTTCTGCGCTGCTGGAGTCAGCCCTGCCTGGGCCTCCCACCTCCAGCACAGCTCGTGCCTCCCTCCTGGCTCGATCCAGTCCTCCCAGCACTGGCTAGCTGGCCAAAGTGGTACAGGTCTCTAAAGTGTGTATTTGGGCTTCACTGGGAGGTTTCTCTAGGGGAGAAACTGGCTTGAGTGGGATTGAGTCTCAGTTGTGCAAGGGAAACAGGAACAAGTCCATCCTGAGTCCAAGATGGCCTTGGGCCCTCTGGTGTTCAGCAGATATTCATGGAGGGGATGGGTGTGTGAGTAGAGGGATGGCCTGGGGGTCCTGGTCGCTGTGGATGGGCAGGTTTTCACTGAGCCGCTGTGTTCTTCCTGCAAAATCATTAGCAAATTAATGTGAGTATCCAGCTGAGCCTGAAATGGATCAGACATGCAGTGGGTGTAAGGAAGTCACAGGCAGAGGTGTGGGAATTCATGGCAGAGGCAGGACAGCTGGGCCCCAGGCACGCTCTGGGACTCTGAACAAGCTGCTGTTACCTCGAAGCGCAGTTTGCTCCTCTTTCTTTTTTTTTTTTCCAGATGGGGTCTTACTCTGTCACCCAGATGGAGTGCAGTGGCACGATCTTGACTCACTGCAACCTCTGCCTTCCCAGGCTTAAGCAGTCCTCCCACCGCAGCCTCCCAAGTAGCTGGGACCACAGGCATGTGCCGCCATGCCCAGCTGATTATTTTGTTTTATTTTATTTTTTTGAGACAGAGTTTCGCTCTGTTGCCCAAGCTGAAGTACAGTGGCACAATCTCGGCTCTCTGCAGCCTCTCCCTCCCGAGTTCAAGCAATTCTCCCTGTCTCAGCCTCCTGAGTAGCTGATATTACAGGCACCTACCACCGCACCTGGCTAATTTTTTGTATTTTTAGTAGAGACAGGGTTTCGCCATATTGGCCAGTCTGGAACTGAACTCCTGACCTCAGGTGATAGGCCTGCCTCCACCTCCCGAAGTGCTGGGATTACAGTCATGAGCCACTGCGCACAGCCCCTGCTAACTTTTGTATTTTGGGTAGAGGTGGGGTTTCATCATGTTGGCCAGGCTGCTTGAACTCCTGACCTCAAGTGATCCACCTGCCTCGTCCTCCCAGTGTGCTGGGATTATAAGCGTGAGCCACCATGCCCAGGCTTGGTTTCCTCTCCTTTCTAATGGGAGCAGCAACCCCCAAGCCCAACTGCCCAGAGGATGCACGGGGCATCCTGTCTAAGTGTGGGCCATCTCCGGGCGGTGTGGTCATCCGAAGGCTGTGACACATCTTGCACATCTTGCTTGGGGGTGCTCTCTAGCCTTTGTTAGCTGCTGGTGGTGGGGCTTTTGCTTGTGTTGCCCCAGTTGGTGCCACAGGGAGGGCAAATCCAGCATCTCTTATTAAAGCACCACCTTGGTAAGTCCTTATCCTGCCCTGAGCTTTAGATTTTGTTTATTTATCTGAGTTATCTGGTTGATCTTGAAATGTCAGATTAAGACTCCTTTCCTGTTTCCTACACATCCTGAGAGAATGCAGCAAGTCCAGGGTTGGCAGCTTTGTGCTGGGGCAAGGGAGGTGAGCAGGCAACTAGGACCCCCAGGCCATTCCTCTGCTCACACACCCATCCCCTCAGTGAATATCTGCTGAACACTGGAGGGCCCGAGGCCATCTTGGACTCAGGGTGGACTTGTTCCTGTTTCCCTCCACTTTTGTTTTTTGGTTTTTTTCTTTTTTTTGAGATGGAGTCTCGCTCTGTCACCCAGGCTGGAGTGTAGTGGCGTGATCTCATCTCACTGCAAGCTCCACCTCCCAGGTTCACGCCATTCTCCTGCCTCAGCCTCCCAAGTAACTGGGACTACAGGCGCCCGCCACCACACCCGGTTAATTTTTTCTATTTTTAGTAGAGACGGGGTTTCACCGTGTTAGCCAGGATGGTATCGATCTCCTGACCTCGTGATCCGCTGGCCTTGGCCTCCCAAAGTGCTGGGATTACAAGCATGAGCTACCACGCCTGGCTTCCCTCTCATTCTTGAGACTCAGTCTCACTGAATCTGGGTTTCTGCCCTAGAAAGAGCAGCCACCTCCCCAGCCTTTACTATGCCAGGGTAGGGGCAGTGAGCATCAGGCCAGGGGCACCAGGTATTCAGTTATTGGGCTCTCTCCAGGTATGGTCTGTGTCCTGCAGGAAAAGTAGGTAGGTCAAGAGACTTCTTTTTTTATTTCTGTGTTTGTTTGAGACAGAGTCTTACTCTGTTGCCTAGGCTGGAGTGCAGTGACACAGTCTTGGCTCACAGAGAGCTCCGGAGGCCTCCTGGATTCAAGCGATTCTCCTGCCTC
The DNA here is from genome assembly GCF_001698545.2 of Rhinopithecus bieti. NCBI lineage: Eukaryota > Metazoa > Chordata > Mammalia > Primates > Cercopithecidae > Rhinopithecus > Rhinopithecus bieti. The sequence goes on from NW_016814622.1 coordinate 221,370, forward strand.
GGCCTCCCGAGTAGCTGGGATTACGGGCATGCACAGCCATGCCCAGCTAATGTTTGTATTTTTAGGAGAGATGGGGGTTTCACCATGTTGGCCAGGCGGGTCTCGAACTCCCGACCTCAACTGATCCGCCTTCCTCGGCCTCCCAAAGTGCTGGGATTACAGGTGTGAGCCACTGCGCCCCACCCAAGAGACCTTTTAGTAATGACATATTTAAGTGGGTGGATCACGAGGTCAAGAGATTAAGAATACTATCCTGGCCAACATGGTGAAACCCCGTCTCTACTAAAAATACAAAAATTAGCTGGGTGTGGTGGCATAAGCCTGTAGTCCCAGTTACTCAGGAGGCTGAGGCCAGAGAATCACTTGAACCCAGGAGATGGAGGTTGCAGTGAGCCAAGATCATGCCATTGCACTCCAGCCTGGGAACAGAGCGAGACTCAGTCTCAAAAAAAAAAAAAACAGAAAAAGCTTGTCAGAGATACATTTACATGTGTTCTCCCTTCAACCCTGGTATTTTCTTTACAAATGTCTTCCTGGTTGTATGAGTAGTAGGAAGCAGGCTTGGACAGCATGACCTGTGCTCCCTCAGGGACAGTGTTGACTTTGGGCAGTACTCACTCATTGTTGGGTCTGGACCATCATCAGTCTTCTCTAAATGGCAAGCAGAAATTTTAATTTCAGGATGGGTATGGTGGCTCACACTTGTAATCCTAGCACTTTGAGAGGTCAAGGCAGGAGGATCACTTGAGGCCAGGAGTTTGAGACCAGCCTGGCCAACATAGCAAAACCCTGTCTCTACTTAAAATACAAAAATTAGCTGGGTGTGGTGGTGGGCACTGTAGTCCCAGCTACTCCAGAGGCTGAGGCACGAGAATCGCTTGAACCCGAGAGGCGGAGGCTCCAGTGAGTCAGGATTATGCCACTGCTAAGCCAAGATGGCGCCACTGCACTCCAGCCTGGGCGACAGAATGAGACTGTCTCAAAATAATAATAATAATAATAATAATAATAATTAATTAATTAAAAACAAGGCCAGGTACAGTGGCTCATGCTTATAATCTCAGCACTTTGGGAAGCCAAGGCAGGCGGATCACCTGAGGTTGGGAATTTGAGCCTGGCCAACATGGTGAAACCCATCTCTGCTAACAATACAAAAATTAGCCAGGTGTGGTGGCACACGTCTGTAATCCCAGCTACTTGGGAGCCTGAGGCACAAGAATCCCTTGAGCCTGGGAGGCAGAAATTGCAGTGAGCCAGGATCACACCATTACACTCTAGCCTGGGTGACAGAGCGAGACTGTGTCAAAAAAAAAATAAATAAATAAATTTTAATTTCAAGGGTGAGGATGACTTTAGTGAAGTATCAAATGATGAACATGATTTCTGCCTTTAATTTTTTTTTCTTTTTTTTTGAGACAGAGTCTCGCTCTGTCGCCCAGGCCGGAGTGCGGTGACACGATCTCCGCTCACTGCAAGCTCCGCCTCCCAGGTTCACGCCATTCTCCTGCCTCAGCCTCCCGAGTAGCTGGGACTACAGGTGCCAGCCACCACGCCCAGCCAATTTTGTTGTATTTTTAGTAGATACGAGGTTTCACCGTGTTAGCTAGGATGATCTTGATCTCCTGACCTCGTGATCCACCCACCTCGGCCTCCCAAAGTGCTGGGATTACAGGCGTGAGCCACCGCACCTGGCCTCAATTTTTTTTTTTTAAGATACAGCATCCCTCCTCTTTCTGCCCCTATACAAATTACCAGAGCAATTTCTGCTATAGGATTAAATTAAAGGAATTGTTAAATTAAATGGTTGGCTGCTGAACCACGTTGTAGCGGTTGAATATGGAATTTTGTAGTGATTTATTATAATCCTAGTTTTTGGAAGAAAATTTGCATCACTTAGCAGATATTTAAGATGCTTATAACATTTCATTTCCCAGTACACATAAATATGCATTATGTCAGGCGTTGGATTGTTTAGCAAACTAATGAAATTTGTAATTTAATTTATCAGGTCACAGCATTTAATGAAGAACTATTCAGTGCCAGTTTATGCCGTTAGGTAACAAACAGGATTATATTATGCAGTAATTTATACAGAAAAGTATTTTATAAATAGTAAAACATTAAATAAATGCCACTTTTTGTTTTAAAATAATATGTTTAAGAAATAATCCTAAAGGGAAAATGTCTGCTTTGTTGAATAAAGTAATTAAAGCATTTTTTAAAAACAAGAGAAAAAAATAAGGACAAAACAGGGACAGGCAGGAAAATGTCAGTGTGTTTGCGTCAGCCAGGCTGGGCTGTGCTTCGGCAGCAAGCCCCAAATATCAGCGACTTCACACAGTGAACCGTGGCCCCCGCTTCCACGAAGCCGGCCCTGCATCTGTCCTCTTCTAGGGCAGTGGTCCTCCAGGTGGTGGTGTCCTGATCCTGCCTGCTTTGCTCTGCAGTTCTACCATTCGGTTGCTTCTGCTCAGAGCCTGTTGCCAGAACTGGTCATGCGATCCTGCCTAACTCTAAGGGAATGTGAGGGAGCCATGGAGTGTTTGGGGAGGATTGTGGTCTCTGCCACTGCGTTCACCACATCCTGACCGCCTCTTCCTTGGAACAGGCTCACAAACCTCATTCATCCAGGTGGCCTGGGTGACACTCTGGGGTAAAAATCTGTAGGAAAGCCCTCAGTTCCACTTTGTCATCTTTCACCTATCTCTTCGATTCAGAATAAGCTGGTTTATATGCTGGAAGTACATCATCTAGCAGTCTTTTCTATGTGTTCTGAAAGGGTGTTGACTGTGTAATGTGAACTCCATGTTCTGTGAGCAGCGTTGTTGCTGCCAACTCTGATATGCTGGCCTGGTGTGTTTTTGTCACTGTGACTGTTAGCATGATCACTGCTGCCTGTAGTTTCTCTCAGAGCCAGGTTGAAGACTCTAACGTAAAAGTATTTTTTAATTAGCATTTGTTTCTCAGCTATTTCTAGAGTTACTGCTGAAGGTACCTTATTTTGACTGGTACAGATCTTTGCATATATAATGTTAGAGTTCCAGGGAGTTCTGTTTGAACTCCCTGGTATAACATTCTGTACAAGATCAAGGAAGGAGAAAATACAGTTAATTTCTGGAATAGAGAAATTGTCATCTTTAGAAAATGCACAGAGGAATAATGATAATTTTTTGTGTAGCAGTGAATGAATAGCTTTAAGTTGATGTTATAACTGAAGACACATGACGAGATTTTCACATGGCAGAGTCGTGCCTCTGTGTTTTGCTACGCTCCGTGGGCTGTCATCTGATACCAGTGACAACTGTGCAAGGGCGGCACCTCCCGATTCTGCACCCAGTGTGGGGCGTCCTCTACCTGCCCCTCCTCCGGCAGCACTACCAGCTAATGGAGCCGCACACCTTTTAATCCCCGGTCAGAATAACCCATTAAATTTAAAATTGTCATCCAAAACACTATTAAGAAAATGAAAAACCAAACCACAGACTACATTTACAATGCACGTATCTGACAAAAGACCAGTACCTACAACGTGCAGAGAACTCCTCTAACTCAGCAGTCGAGAGACAGTTCATTTTAAAATGAGCAAAAACTTGAACAGGCACTTCACAAAAGAAGATATACAGATGCCCATAAGCATATTAAAAGATTCCCAGCGTCATTCCTTAGCAGGAAATACAAATTAAAGCCACGACATGATACAACTTCACCTCTCCTAGAATGGCTGCCGTGGAAAAGGTTCAGGGGCATGGGCGGCCAGAACCCACAGACACAGCTGTGGCCATGGAGCACAGGATCTCCACTGGGGAAACTGGCGGTTTCTTTAAAAATGAAACAGGCCAGGTGCAGTGGCTCACGCCTGTAATCCCAGCACTTTGGGAAGCCGAGGCGGCCAGATCACCTGAGGTCAGGAGTTCAAGACCAGCTTGGCCAACATGGCAAAACCCTGTCTCTACTAAAAATACAAAAATTAGCTGGGCATGGTGGCAGGCGCCTGTAATCCCAGCTACTTGGGAGGCTGAAGCAGGAGAATCACTTGAAACCGGGAGGCAGAGGTTGCAGTGAACCGAGATTGCACCATTGCACTCCAGCCTGGGTGACAGAGCTAGACTCTGTCTCAAAAAAAAAAAAAAACAACCAGGAGGCAGAGGTTGCAGTGAGCCAAGATCACACCACTGCACTCCAACCTGGGCGACAGAATGAGACTCTGTCTCAAAAAAAAAAAGAAGTCAGTTCAGCAGTTAACTCAGGGTAGAGGGCATTGGCTAGAAGGGAGTTGAGGGAACTTTTGAGGGTGACTTAGTTGTTTAAAACCAATTGGGCTGGGCGCAGTGACTCACACCTGTAATCCCAGCACTTTCGGAGGCTGAGGTGGGCGGATCACTTGAGGTCAGGAGTTCGAGACCAGCCTGGCCAACATGGTGAAACTCCATCTCTACTAAAAATACAAAAAATAGCTGGGCATGGTGGCACGTGCCTGTAATCCCAGCTACTCAGGAGGCTGAGGCACTAGAATCGCTTGAACCTGGAGGCAGAGGTTGCAGTGAGCCAAAATTGCACCACTGGCCAACAGCCTGAATGACAGAGCGAGACTCTGTCTCGGAAACAAACAAAACAAAAAACGAACAAAAAACAAAAACAAAAAAAACAATTTGACTTAACCCTGAAGATCTGTGCATTACGCTGTAGGTAAAGTCTCAGAGGTCAGAGGTTGCTGATGCAGAGGACCCAGGCCGACCCAGGTCCAAGCCTTAGATCCTCCTTTGCCTCCTGGCCTGGCCACCTCCTGCCTTGTGGCCCTCAGCAGATCTCTTTCTGGCTGAGTCCCGATGGTCTCGTGGGTGAAGTGGGATGACACTCATTGTGTGTCACTGTTGTGGGTTTGAGATGAGTGTGTGAAGACCTGACTGACAGCCTGTCCACAGCAGCTGCTCAGGAACTGTTGACTACTGTTCTTTTAGCCAGACTATTATCAAATGTAATTTCTGTTTTTAAAAAACTCTTCCCATTTCCTTTCTCTTGCAATCAGCCTCAATAGCAGTGAGAAATGAATAAAAATGAAGATTCTTTGGGAGACTTAGTTTTGTTTTTTTGAGATGGGGCCTCGCTCTGTCACCCAGGCTGGAGTGCAGTGGCACCATCATGGCTGTCTGCAGCCTCTACTTGCTGGGCCCAAGCGATCTCAGCCTCCCAAGTAGCTGGGACTACAGGTGTGTGCCACCATACCCAACTAATTTCTGTGTATTTTTTTTTTTTTTTTTTGAGACGGAGTCTCGCTCTGTCGCCCAGGCTGGAGTGCAGTGGCACCATCATGGCTGTCTGCAGCCTCTACTTGCTGGGCCCAAGCGATCTCAGCCTCCCAAATAGCTGGGACTACAGGTGTGTGCCACCATACCCAACTAATTTTTGTGTATTTTTTTTTTTTTTTTTTTGAGACGGAGTCTCGCTCTGTCGCCCAGGCTGGAGTGCAGTGGC
>NW_016814622.1:227169-267796 GCF_001698545.2 Rhinopithecus bieti
TTTTTTTTTTGAGACGGAGTCTCGCTCTGTCGCCCAGGCTGGAGTGCAGTGGCACCATCATGGCTGTCTGCAGCCTCTACTTGCTGGGCCCAAGCGATCTCAGCCTCCCAAGTAGCTGGGACTACAGGTGTGTGCCACCATACCCAACTAATTTCTGTGTATTTTTTTTTTTTTTTTTTGAGACGGAGTCTCACTCTGTCGCCCAGGCTGGAGTGCAGTGGCCGGATCTCAGCTCACTGCAAGCTCCGCCTCCCGGGTTTACGCCGTTCTCCTGCCTCAGCCTCCCAAGTAGCTGGGACTACAGGCGCCCGCCACCTCACCCGGCTAGTTTTTTGTATTTTTTTAGTAGAGACGGGGTTTCACCGTGTTAGCCAGGATGGTCTCGATCTCCTGACCTTGTGATCCGCCCGCCTCGGCCTCCCAAAGTGCTGGGATTACAGGCTTGAGCCACCGCGCCCGGCCAATTTCTGTGTATTTTGTAGAGACAGGGTCTCACTATGCTGTCCAAGCTGGTCTTGAACTTCTGGGCTCAACTGATCCACCCACCATGACCTCTGAAAGTGCTAAGATTACAGGTGTGTGCCACTGTGCCCAGTCAGTTTAATTCTAATTAAGATCAAGATTATCTGTAAATACGAGTTCCCTCTCTCCAAAATCCAGAATTCGCTGGCATTAGTCACATCTCTGAGGAAGCTGACGATGGGACCCACATTGAGATACTAATCCCAGGGCTTGGTGGTTCAGGGCGCTGTGCTGACAGCATCCTGACTGCTTTGCCTGTTGCCTGGAAGGGGTGCTGTGTGGCGCCTGGCAGGTGGCAGAGTGGCCAGAGGCCATCATTACTCTCTTGAGTTACAATGTTCTCAAGCCCAGCTGAGTCCACACAGCCAACGTGGATGGACTAGGACAGATCCGATGACTCAGCGTCCAAGTTCAGTTGCAAATGCAGCCTTATTTCTTTCTTTGAAGTAGAAAATCAAAGTTCATAGATGAGATGAAAGATTAGTCATTGTACAAAAGTAATTATAGTGTGTGTACTTTTCTTTGTCTCCAGGAGCTGTGAAATTGACAAGCTTGGCATGTGGAAATCAGCACATCTGGGCCTGTGATTCCAGGGGTGGAGTTTACTTCCGTGTAGGGACTCAGCCTCTCAATCCCAGTCTCATGCTTCCAGCCTGGATAATGATTGAGCCACCTGTCCAGGTAAGCAGACGTTAGCTGGTGGAACTCATTCCTCAGTAAGACAGAAACTGTGAGGGTGCTGGTACTGGGAAAAAGGATCCCCACAGCCTCTAGAGGCCTCCCAGCCAATGCGGGGAGCCATGCCCCCAGGGTCTACACACTCATTCATCAAGATCACAATTGGAATTTGGGATTTGTGAAGTTTAGAACTGAACAACAGATGGTTACAGATTATGAGTCAACATATGTCTTTTCTCTTTCAAAATAACAATATTTGGCTGGGCGCGGTGGCTCAAGCCTGTAATCCCAGCACTTTGGGAGGCCGAGACAGGTGGATCACGAGGTCAGGAGATCGAGACCATCCTGGCTAACACGGTGAAACCCCGTCTCTACTAAAAAATACAAAAAACTAGCCGGCGAGGTGGTGGGCGCCTGTAGTCCCAGCCGCTCGGGAGGCTGAGGCAGGAGAATGGTGTAAACCAGGGAGGCGGAGCTTGCAGTGAGCTGAGATCCGGCCACTGCACTCCAGCCTGGGCGACAGAGCGAGACTCCGTCTCAAAAAAAAAAAAACAAAAAACAAAACAAACAAACAAAAACAATATTTTGTTTCTTTTTACTAAGTGAATATTATTTTTTAAATCTGCCTATATTTTGGAACCTCTGTTTTATAATAATAATGATAATAAATCAGTACCCACAAGTAGAAAGAAGAAAGTAAAAGTCAATCTTGTCATGGAGAAAATGCTGAGTGCCTCTCCTGGTTTGTTGAAGAAATTCCGTTTCCTGTCTGGCCCTCCGCTGGCCAGCTCCTGCCGTGTTTCAGCTGACAGTGCATCCCAACACAGTCTGTGTTCTCCTGACCTCCAGCACCCAGCTCACAAGCAGAAGTTGGATTTGAATGGACCATCTAGTTACCCTAAAAGATCTCACAGGCTTGGTTCCCATGCTGAATAGATTTCTGTTGAAGTTTATAACTGGGGGCTGTGGTTCTTTGAGACTTATTTGCCCAGACTCCTGCTAGTCCCTATTTGGTAACTCTGTTGGGAAACCGGTGAAGTTGCCAGTTGTGGAGGCAGCAGTAGGCGCGGAGGAATGGTTCCTTGTTGGGCAGAGAAACCTTCAGTGGAGTCAGGAAAGAGGTAAAGAGTAGAGTAAATGCCTTTGTGCCTAACTGTCTACATTTTGGTCATGGTGAGGCCTCAGGGATGAGGACACCAGTCGTGTCCACCAGCCCTGGGGAGTGTGGTTGGTGGGAGACCCTTTGCTGAAATCAGTATTCAGCTCCAGAGCTGTGTGGAGGCCACCACTAGCAGTCATGGCCACAGGGAGGCTTCTCGTCCTCACTGGTGGGTCTTCCTCCTCCGGAGGGTTGTGGGGATGGTAATGTCTCTGACAGTACTGTGTGAATGATACAGCACTGTGCAAACATGAGGTTGTACATAATGAATTATAACACATGCTCCATTTTCCCTCTGCGCACAGTGACTACTCACAGTGGCAGAGAGGGAGCGGTCTACCCTGCAGAGAGGAGCCTTTATCACTGCCATGTTTAGCACTGCTAGGGTACAGTGATTATGAAAAGCAAGCTGCTTGTCGTTAGTTTCATTATTGTCCTTACATTCTCTGGTTGCCTGCACCCAGGTGGACTCCTTTGACACACCACTGTTAATATGTTCCTTTTTTTTCCTTCTAACTACTTTATATTGTTCCTTTTAAGTTACAACCCACATAGTATAAAATTTCAGCCTTCTACAGTATGAAGCTCAGTGGTTTTTAGCATATTCACAGAGTGTGCAACAGTTAGCACTATCCAATTCCAGAATGTTTTCATCACTCCAAAAAAAACACCCTTACCCATTAGAGTCACTTCCTGTTCTCACAGAACCAGCCCCTCCGCCCATGGTGGCTACTCATCTGCTTTCTATTTCTATGACTTTGCCTATTCTAGACATTTTATATAAATTGGGTCATATACTGTATGGCCTTTTTTATCTGACATCTTTCACTTTGTATCATGTTTCAGAGTTCATCCACATTGTAGATGTATCAGTTCTTAATTCCTTTTTACAACTACATAACAGCTCTGTTGTATGAATAGGCCACATTGGTTTATCATTTCACCAGTGGATGGACATTTGGATTGTTCCTGCTTATTGGCTACTGTGAATAATGCTGCTGTCAACATTTGGGTGCAAGTCTTCAGGGAGGATGTATGTTCCCAGTTCTATTGGGTGTCTGTCTATAAGTGGAATTTCAGGTCATATGGCGATTCCGTGTTGAACTTATTAAGCATGTCAAAGTGTTTTTCACAGTGGCTGCACCATTTTGTGTTCCACCAGTAAGATATGAGGGTTCTCGTTTTTCCCATCCTCATCAATTTTTTTTTTTTTTTTTTTTTTTTTTTTAGACAGAGTTTCACTCTTATTGCCCAGTCTGGAGTACAATGGCGCAATCTTGGCTCACTACAATCTCTGCCTCCCGGGTTCAAGCAATTCTCCTGCCTCAGCCTCCTGAGTAGCTGAGATTACAGGCATGCGCCACCATGTCCAGCTGATTTAGTATTTTTAGTAGAGATGGAGTTTCACCATGTTGGTCAGGCTGGTCTCAAACTCCTGACCTCAGGTGATCCACCCTCCCCGGCCTCTCAAAGTGCTGGGATTACACCCAGTGTGAGCCACCACACCTAGCCTTTGCAATTTTTTGTTGGTATTTTATTTTTCTGGTCTCAGGACTGCCTCATATGTCTAATTTTTTAATACTAGCCATCGCAGTAGTTGTAAAGTGGTATCTCATTGTGGTTTGATTTGCACTGACCTAATAACTAATGAGATGGAACATACCTCTTTTCATGTGTTTGTTGGTTATTTGTGTGTCTGCTTTCAAGAACTATGTATTCAATTTTTTTTTTTTTTTTTTTTTAAAAAGGGAGTCTCACTCTGTCGCCCAGGCTGGAGTGCAGTGGCACAATCTCCACTCACTATAATCTCTGCCTCCTGGGTTCAAGCGATTCTCTTGTCTCAGCCTCCTGAGTAGCTGGGATTACAGACATGTGCCTCCATGCCTGGCTATTTTTTTTTTTTTTTCATATTTTTTTAATAGAGGCAGGGTTTCACCATATTGGCCAGGCTGGTCTCAAACTCCTGGCCTCAGGTGATCCGCCCACCTCGGCCTCCCAAAGTGCTTGGATTACAGGCGTGTGCCACCGCACCCAGCCTCAAATCTTTTGCTCATTTTAAAATTGTGTTATCTTTTACTGAGTTTGTTTGTTTGTTTTGAGATTGAGTCTTGCTCTGTCGCCCAGGCTGGAGTGCTGTGGCGTGATTGCGGCTCACTGCAACCTCTGCCTCCTGGGTTCAAGTGATTCTACTGCCTCAGCCTCCTGAGTAACTGAAATTACAGGCATGCGCCACCATGCCTGGCTAATTTTTGTATTTTTAGTAGCGATGGGGTTTCACCATGTTGGCCAGGCTGGTCTCAAACTCCTGACCTTGTGATTCGCCTACCTCAGTCTCCCAAAGTGCTGGAATTACAGGTGTGAGCCACCATGCCCAGCCTGCTGAGTTCTATATAAGAGTTCTTGGCTGGGCGTGGTGGCTCACGCCTGTAATCCTAGCACTTTGGGAGGCCGAGGCAGGCGGATCATGAGGTCAGGAGATCGAGACCATCCTGGCTAACATGGTGAAACCCTGTCTCTACTAAAATACAAAAAAAACTAGCCGGGCGAGGTGGCGGGCGCCTGTAGTCCCAGCTACTCTGGAGGCTGAGGCAGGAGAATGGCGTGAACCCGGGAGGCGGAGCTTGCAGTGAGCTGAGATGTGGCACTGCATTCCAGCCTGTGCAACAGAGCCAGACTCCGTCTTAAAAAAAAATAAAAATAAAAAGTTGTTTATGTATTCTGTGTACTAGACCTTTATCAGACACATGATTTACAAGTATTTTCTCCATTCTGTGCGTTGTCTTTTACTTTCTTAATGATGTTCTTTGATGCACAAACATTTTTATTTTGATGAAGTCCAATTTATTTATTTTTTCTTCATTTGCTTCTGCTTTTAGTTGCCTAATCCAAGGTCACAAAGATTTACCTCTATGTTTTCTTCTAACAGTTTTATAGTTTTAGCTCTTACATTAAGTGCTTCATCCATTTTGAGTTAATTTTTGTATATGATATGAGATAGTTGTCCAAATGCATTCTTTTACATATGGCTGTTCAGTTGTACCAACACCATTTATTGAAAAGACTATTCTGTCCACATTAAATTATCTTAACACCCTTGTCAAAATCAATCGATTATAAATATAAAGGGTTACTACTGGACTCCTAGTTATATCCCAGTGATCTGTGTATATCTATCCTTATACTACACTGTCCTGAGTACTTAGCTTTGTTGTAAATTTTGAAATCAGGGTATGAATCCTGTAACTTTTTCTTTTTCAAGATTGTTTCAGCTACATGGAGCCCCTCCTACATCCATGTGAATTTTAGGATAAGTATGTCAATTTCTGCAAAAAAAAAAAATACTAATTGGAATTTTGAAAGGAATTGTGTTGAATCAGTAGATAAATTTGGAAAATCTTCCAGTCTGTGAACATGGGATGTCTTCCCATTTATTTAAATCTTCTTTACTTTCCTTCACCAATGTTTTGTAGTTTTCAGAGTAGACGTTTTATACTGCTCTTGTTAAGTTTATTTCTAAGTTCTTTATTCCTTTTGATACTATTGTCAATGGAATTGTTTTCTTCATTTTCAGATTGCCCATTGCTAGTATCGATTTTTGTATATTGATCTTGTGTCTGGCAACCTTGCTAAACTTGTTTATTGGGTCTAACAGGTTTTTGAAGATTTCTTTTGCATTTTCTATAGATGAGATCATGGCTTCTGACATGGTCTGCCAATAGAGATAATGTTACTTCTTCCTTCCTATCTGTATGTCTTTTATTTTACTGTCTTGCCTGATTGCCCTGGCTGGAACTTCTAGGACAGTGTTGAATAGAAGTGGCGAGAGTGGACATCCTTGTCTTGTTTCTGATCTTAAGGGAAAGGCATTCAGTCTTTTACCATTAAATATGATGTGAGCTTTGTGTTTTCTTAGGCTCCCTTTATTAGGTGGAAGTTCCCTTCTATTCCTAGAAGGAATTCTAGGAGTTCTTTCCGTTCCTAGTTTGTTCGGTGTTTGTTATGATGAAAGGGTGTTGGGTTTTGTCAAATGCTTTTTCTATGCCTATTGAGATGGCCTTGTGGTTTTTTTCCTTTATTAATATGATACATTATACTGATGGAGTTTTATATGTTGAAACACAGTTTCGCCGGGCGCGGTGGCTCAAGCCTGTAATCCCAGCACTTTGGGAGGCCGAGACGGGCGGATCACAAGGTCAGGAGATCGAGACCATCCTGGCTAACACGGTGAAACCCCGTCTCTACTAAAATACAAAAAACTAGCCGGGCGAGGTGGCGGGTGCCTGTAGTCCCAGCTACTCGAGAGGCTGAGGCAGGAGAATGGTGTAATCCCGGGAGGCAGAGCTTGCAGTGAGCTGAGATCCGGCCACGGCACCCCAGCCTGGGCGACAGAGCGAGCCCCCGCCCCAAAAAAAAAAAAAAAAAAAAGAAACACAGTTTCATTCCTGGGAAAAATCCCGGTTGGTCATGATGTGTAATCGTTTGTGTGTATACGTTGCTGGATTTGGTTTGCTAAAGTTTTGTTGAGGATTTTTGTGTCTATATTCATGAGAGAGATTGGTCTTTGGTTTTCTTGTCATGTGTTTGTCTGGTTTTGGTATCAAGGTAATGCTGGCCTCATAGAATGCATTGGGAAGTGTTTTCTTCTTTTCTACTTTTTGGAGGAGTTTTTGAAAGATTGGTTTTACTTCTTAAACCCCGTTTGTTAGAATTCATCATCCCATCCATGAACTGATATAGCCATGTAGGCCTGAGCTTTTTTTGTGGGAAGTTTTTTGACTACTGATTCAATCTCTTTATTCATTATAGGTCTATTCAGAATTTTTTTTTTTTTTTTTCCTGACATGGAGTCTCGCTCTGTCACCCAGGCTAGAGTGCATTGGTGTGATCTTGGCCCACTGCAACCTCTGTCTCCTAGGTTCTTGCAATTCTCCTGCCTCAGCCTCCCTAGTGGCTGGGACTACAGACATGCACCACTACACCCAGCTAATTTTTCTATTTTTAGTAGAGACGAGGTTTCACCATGTTGGCCAGGCTTGTCTTGAACTCCTGACCTCAAATGATCCACCCTCCTCAGCCTCCCAAAGTGCTAGGATTACAGGCATGAGCCACTGCGCCCAGCCGATTCAGAATTTTCTATTTCTTCTTCTTCTTTTTTTTGAGACGGAGTTTTGCTCTTGTTGCCCAGACTGGAGGGCAATGGCACAATCTTGGCTCACTGAAACCTCCACCTCCCAGGGTCAAGCAATTCTCCTGCCAAGTAGCTGGGGTTACAGGCGTGCACCACCATGCCTAGCTAGTTTTTGTATTTTTAGTAGAGATGGGGTTTCACTATGTTGGACAGGATGGTCTTGATCTCCTGACCTTGTGATCCACCTGCCTCGGCCTCCCAAAGTGCTGGGATTACAGATGTGAGTCACTGCGCCCAGCCTAATTTTGTATGTTTGGTAGAGACAGGGTTTCACTATGTTGGCCAGGCTGATCTTGAACTCCTGACCTCAAGTGATCTGCCCGCCTTGGCCTCCCAAAGTGCTGGGATTACAGGCATGAGCCACTGTACCCTGCCTCTCTTTCTTCTTGATTCAATCTAAGTAGTTTATTCTTTCTAGGAATTTGTTCATTTCATCTATTTTATCTAATTTGTTGGCATCCAATTGTTCACAGTGTTCTTCTGTAATACATTTTATTTTTGTGAAGTTGGTAGTAATATCTCCTCTTTCTGATTTTAATAATTTGAATTGGCTGGGCACAGTGGCTCATGTCTGTAATCCCAGTTTGGAAGGTTGAGGCAGGAAGACCACTTGAGCCTAGGAGTTCAAGACCAGCCTGGGCAACATAGCAAGGTATCATCTCTACCAAAAAAAAAAAAAAAAATTACCTGGGCCTGGTAGTGCACCTGTAGTCCCAGCTACTCAGAAGGCTAAGGTAGGAGAATTGCTTGAGCCTAGGAGTTCAATGCTGCAGTGAGCTATGATTGCCGATTTTACTGCCAATTGCCAGTATACTCCAGCTTGGGCAACAGAGCACGACTCTAATAATAATAAGAGGAAGAATTTGAATCTTCTCTCATTTTTTCTTAGTCTAGCTAAAGGTTTGTCGATTTTGTTGCTCTTTTCAAAACACCTCCTTTTGGTTTTCTTGCTTTTTCTCTGTTTTTCTATTCTCTCTTTCTTCTATTTCCACTCTGTTACTTCCTCCCCACATTCTTGTGCACAGTGCTTTGCTTGATAGTGATATTCCTCTGGTAGCTCCAAGGAATATTTGTCACAATTATCACGTACATATGGAAGACCTGTGGTAACACTGGACTGTAAAGTTTGTAGGATCCCAGTGCAGAGGCAGGCCAGTGTTAGTAAAGGGCTGCTGAGTGCAAGAGCGAGATTTGCAGGATATGTTGTGGAAAGAACATCCTTGAGTGGGTTGAGGGCCCATATGCCTTACCTCCTCCTTTTCCCAGCAAGCCAGAGGCCAGGATGCTGGAGAGTAGGGCAGGCGGGAAGCTGCTGGACTCAGTCCTCAGTGGGGCTGGAGCCACTCTTGCCTCTGCTGTGTGCACCTATCTGCAGCCATGGGGCCACTCCGGTACCTGGCAAAAGGGTTACAAGGAGAACTGTGTGCAACCACAAATTCCTGTTCCTGTCTCCATGTAGACTCTAGAATAACCTCTAGGAAGCAAAGCTAAAATGGGGAAGAAAGCTTTGCTTAAAGTGCTCTATTGACTGTGGTGATCAACAGCTTTGCCCAGGAAAATGGCCAAAATAGAACAAATTCACATGAAAGGACCTCAAAGCTGTGCTCTGAATGAAGTAGTGATTGCTAAATGGGATGTTAAGCATGAACTATTTCAAGTAGTTCTGCTGAATAGAGCCACATTTTCTCATTGAGTTAGCTTTTAGCATGCTCTGGAAGACATTCAGTTTGCCACGGATTCTGTAGATACAAAATGCTTTTGAAGTTTTGAAGTTGGTTTCTGTGGGAAAGGAGTCAGGCTTCACATGTACACAGGCCTTTCTCCTGCATTTTGCCAAGCACTGCCTGATCCCTAACCCTTTTATTGCCCCAGGAAATAGAAAAGTCAGTGGTTCTCCCTATTTTACGAGGAAATCTGTTACCCGGAACAGTTGAGCAATTTGCCCAGGATCCCAACTCTGGTGTGTGCCAAGCCCAGGCAGGGACCCAGGCCCCCAGCTCCCAGGTGCTGCCCCTGCTGAGGCTCCCCTGGGCTGAGGAAGGTGCTTCTCCCAGGCTGCTGGCACTGACGATTGTTTGCTGAGATCAGAAGTGAAGACAAGTGCTGCTGCCAGGTACTCACCTTGTGCCAGGCTAGTGCCTGAAGTACATCTTTCCCTCAGTCCTCGCAACAACTTGGGAAGTGGCTGTGTCTTTCCCCATTTGACAGAGGAGAAAACCCTGGCTCAGAGGTTCAGAAAGTTGCCTGAGACCTCATAGCGGGCAGGCGGCAGGACTGGGACATAGACCCAGGTGTGTGACACCCGCCTCTGCCCCTCCTATGGCTCTGAGGCCCAAGACCTGCAGCAAGCACCAGGTTGTGGCGACATGTCATAGGCTTAGTGGCCTCACACGTGGTATTTTAGGACAAAGCCTACACATGCAAATCTTTACCTCGCAGAGGGTCCTGAAAATGAGCCCAGGAGTGGGAGGAGACGGGGGCTCACTCTGAGGACTGGAAGTCAGAAGAGTTGGTTGAATCTGAGGATTGGAGAACAAGCGGGGTTTATGTATTTTGATGATGTTCTACATCTTTCCACTTTGTTTTATTTCTTCTTCGACTTGAGCTTCTTCATCTGCATAGAGGACGTATTTGCAGTGGAAATGGAAATGGAGGCAGGGGATAGATGCTCAAGGGCACCTGAAGTGAAGCCACAGAAATCTTTAAAATTAGCATCAGCTTCTCTATTTAGTTCCATTGTCCTATTCTCTTCTCTGGGAAGATACCCCCTGTAGTAGTTTTGTGATAAAGTTTTAACAAAGTACTCAAAACAAATGACTCAGTTTTCAGACTTGCTAACACTTGGAAGGGTTTGGAGAAAATATTTATAGTTGTGTTTAGCATCTTCAGAGTCTGGAGTTTGCTGTTTGAGTTAGAGAATGTTCTGTCTGTGTTAGAGGCACCTCTAACGCAAGCATAGTTGGTGTGCAGTTTCACATTCTGTGTACCCTATGTGCTTGAGTGGAAGAGGTGTCTGTTCTTACTGTGCTTACAGTTGACTCTGAAATGGTGTCTATAGTGTGGTTCCAGTTTTGTAAAACAAAACTATAAAATCCTACTAGGCTGGGTGCAGTGGCTCATGCCTATAATCCCAGCACTTTGGGAGGCCCAAGTAGGAGGATCACTTGAACCCAGGAGTTCAAAATCAGTCTAGGCAGCATCGTGAGACCCTGTCTCTACAGGTAATTTTTTAAATTAGCCAGGTGTGGTGGCGTGCACCTGTGGTCCCAGCTACTCAGGAGGCTGAGGTGGGAGGATCACTTGAGCCCAGGAGGTCAAGGCTGCAGTGAGCATGTTTGTACCACTGCACTCCAGCCTGGGCAACAGAGCAAGACCCTGTCTCAATCAATTAATAAAAATAAAAAATAATTTCCCACTGAAAACCTAGAAGAAACTACAGCAAAGGTGACTGTTATGGGGCCGTAAGTAGGTCATATGCCCAGGAGTGTTCTGCCTCAGATATGGAGCAAAATTAGCCTAACACTAAATGCAGCTCTGGTCCTACCTACTGGAGCTTGGTTTCAGAGTAACTTAACAGCATCTCAGAACAAAGCTCCAGAATATTTACAGATTGCAAAAATATCCAACATCAACAAGATAAAATTCACATGGGCAACCAATTAACGTTTACCCAACAAGCAGAGAAGCAGGAAAATACGACCTGCAATGAAGGGGGAAGAAATCCATCAATAGGAGCTGACCCAGAAACGATACAGATGGTAAGATTCGTAGACAGGACGTTAAAACAGTTGTTACACCTTTATGTGTTCAAGAAGCTAGTAGAGAGATTCAGCCTGTTCAGTAGAAAAATGAGAGATACGAAGACTCCAGGCTAGGCCAGGCACGCAATGGCTCACACCTGTAATCCCAGCACATTGGGAGGCTGAGGTGGGCAGACCACCTGAGATCAGGAGTTCAAGACCAGCCTGGCCAACATGGCAAAACCTCATCTCTACTAAAAATACAAAAATTAGCCAAGCATGGTGGCACATGCCTGTAATCCTAGCTCCTCAGGAGGCTGAGGCACGAGAATCACTTGAACCTGGGAGGTGGAGGTTGCAGTGAGCCAAGATTGCACTACTGCGCTCCAGCCCGGGTGACAGAGCAAGACTCTGTCTCAAAAAAAAAAAAAATCAATAACAAAACCTCCAAGCTGGGTGCGGTGGCTCATGCCTGCAATCCCAGCACTTTGGGACGCTGAGCTGGGAGAATTGTTTGAGCTCAGGAGTTCAAGATGAGCCTGGGCAAGATGGCAAGACCCTGCCTCTAAAAAAAAAAAAAAAAAAAAAAAAAAACTCAAATCAAATTTGTAGGGATTAAAATTGCAGTGTCTGAGTTGAAAAATGCACTGGATGAGATTAATGGCAGCATAGAATTTGCAGAAGAAAAGACTAGTGAGCTTGAAAACACAGCAGTGAAAAACCATCCACATTGAAGCCGAGAGGGAAACAGGCAAGAAAATGTTCAGAGAATCAGTGAGCGCAGACCCCTTCAAGTGACCTCACATAAATAAAATCCAAGTCTTAAAAGAAGAGGGAAGAAGGGTGACAGGAAAAAAAGATGTGAAGAAGAAATACAGCTGAAAGTTTTCCAAATTTGATGAAATAATTATGCTGAGACAAGAAGCCAAAGAATACATACTGTTATCATTTCATTTATATAAAATTTGGCCAGGTATGGTGGCTCATGCCTGTAATCCCAACACTTGGGGAGGCTGAGGCGAGTAGATCACCTGAGCCCAGGAGTTCAAGACCAGCCTGGGCAACATGACAAAACTCCATCTGTACAAAAAATACAAAAATTAGCTGAGTGTGGTGGTGCGCACCTGTAGTCCCGGCTACTTGGGAGGCTGAGGTGGAAGGATCCCTTGAGCCCAGGAGGCAGAGACTGCAATGAGCCATGATGACTGCCACCTCACTCCAGCCTGGGCGACAGAGCGTCACCCTGTCTCAAAAACAAACTTATTTATATAAAATATTAGAAAATGCTAACACAGGCCTGGTGCTGTGGCTCATGCCTATAATCTCAGCACTTTGGGAGGCTAAAGCAGGTGGATCACCTGAGGTCAGGAGTTCAAGACCAGCCTGGCCAACATGGTAAAACCCCGTCTCTACTAAAACTACAAAAGTCACCTAGGTGTGGTGGTGCACACCTGTAATCCCAGCTACTTGGGAGGCTAAGGCAGGAGAATCGCTTGAACTCCAGCCTGGGCAACAGAGTGAGATAATCTCCTGTCTCAAAAAAATAAAAAATAAAATAAAAATTAAAAAAAAGAAAATGCTAGCACAGATCAGTGCTTACTCAAGGCCTGGCAGAAATTTCAAATGGGAGATGTGGCAGTGGCTTCATGAGTATATACATGTGTCAAAGCTTACCCAATTATGTACTTTAAATGTGTGCATTTCATTGTATGTCAACATACCTCTGTAGAGCTGTTTTTGGTTTTTTGTTTTTTGTTTTTTTTTTGAGACGGAGTCTCTCTCTGTCACCCAGGCTGGAATGCAGTGGCATGATCTCAGCTCACTGCAAGTTCCACCTCCCGGGTTCAGGCCATTCTCCTGCCTCATCCTCCGGAGTAGCTGGAACTACAGGCGCCCACCACCACGCTCAGCTAATTTTTGTGTGTGTATTTTTAGTAGAGACAGGGTTTCACCATGTTAGCCAGGACGGTCTCAATCTCCTGGTCTGGTGATCCGCCTGCCTCCCAAAGTGCTGGGATTACAGGCATGAGCCACTGTGCCTGGCCTGTTTTTGTTTTTTAGAGACATAGTCTCACTCCTTGCCCAGGCTGGAGCACAGTAGAGTGGTCATGGCTCACTGGAACCTCAAACTCCTGGGTCAAGCCATCCTCCCACCTCAGCCTCCCAACTAACTAGGACACTACAGGCATGCACCACCGCACCTAGCTAATTAAAAAAAAAAAAAAAAAATTATAGAGACATAGTCTTGCTATGTTGCCCAGGCTGGTCTTGGACTCCTGGCCTCAAGCAAGCCTCCCCCAAAGTACTGGGATTGCAGATGTGAGCCACCATGCCTGGCCTCTGTACAGTTGTTTTAAATATTAAAGTGTAAAAAAAAATTTAAATGGGCTGGGTGTGGTGGCTCATGCCTGTAATCCCAGCACTTTGGGAGGTCGAGGTGGGTAGATTGCTTGAGCTCAGGAGTTCAAGACCAGCCTGGGATTATTATGAAATCCTATCTCTATGAAAAACACAAAAAATTAGCCAGGTGTGGTGGTATGTGCCTGTAGTTCCAACTACTAGGGAGGTTGAGGCTGCAGTGAGCTATGATCATGCCAGCACACTCCAGCCGGGGTGACAGAATGAGACCCTGTCTCAAAAAAAAAAAAAAAAGTTTTAAATGAACGTTATAGGATACCCTACACTGTGTTGGATTTGCAGAGGGAACAGAAATGAGTGAAGCTGGCTGAGCATGGTGGCTCACACCTGTAATCCCAGTACTTTGGGAGGCCGAGGCGAGTGAATCACCTGAGCTCAGGAGTTCGAGACCAGCCTGAGAAACATGGTAAAACCCCATTTCTACCAAAAATACAAAACATTAGCTGGGCGTGGTGGCACATGCCTGTAATTTCAGCTACTCGGGAGGCTGAGACGGGAGGATTGCTTGAGCCTGGGAGGTAGAGGTTGCAGTGAGCTGAGATCATTCTACTATACTCCAGCCTGGGCGACAGAGTAAGACTCTGTCTCAAAAAAAAAAAAAAGGAAATGAGTGAAGCTGCTTTTGGAGTTAAGTGACCAAAAGTTAAATGACTAAAAGAAGAGCAGAGCAGGAGGTTATAGAAGCAATCATGAAAAAAATACAGATCCTCAGGGTCCCAAACCTGGTTTCCGAGGATGGGTAGTGTTTGAACTGGGACTTCAGACTCAAGGGGCATTTTCAGTGACCAGCAGGTAAAGAGGTTTGGCCAGTGTTTCTGAGTAGGGAAGAGTGCTCCTTCCTGCTGCTTTGGGAGGACTGTCTGCTGCTAGACCACCCTGAGGACTGTGAGACATTAGCTCCGTGGGCTTCTAGGCTCCTGGCAGTGAACCTCTGGGAGGGAAGGATGCAGAAAGGATGTTGTGGGAAAGAGAAGACCTGAGATGTCCTTTGGGTCATCTTTGGAGGATCTTGACTCTCAGGCTGGAGAGTTTGTGGCTAATTCCAGGGGCAGTGGGACCTATGGGAGGCTCTTGAGCAGGGCCGGACAGGACCCAAATGGGAAAGTCTGCAGTGAGCTGTGGAAATTCTCTGGCCTGATTCGCTGGATTCATGGTACACATCTGTGGGATGTGAGGTTGGGATTGAGTGGACATGGGGACTCTGACATGGATTGCTTTGGGGCAGAGGAAGCCAATCCATGCTGGTGTCCCAGCCTGGGTCTGTAATCTCATTAATCCCCTTTTGGTGACTGGACCAGTTGTCTGTACAAGTGCCTCTTGGTCACCTTGATCCAACCTCACTGAGCCAGCACTGCTTGTATCCACAATGCTGCAGAAGACTTCCTTCCCAGCTGGCCTGCATGCAGGTGTCTTGCAGAGGCATTGGGAAGGTGGCATGCAGCCATTTCCAGCAGTGGGGTGCAGTGCTCAGGGAGACTGCAGCATCCCGGAGCCCTGCCAGCCAGGAAGGACTGTTCCCATTGTGGGTGGAATCCATTACTTGCAATCAGAAGAACTTCAACTAATACTTGTTTTTTGCCTGTGGATTCAAGTGACCTTGGGCATGTTGCTTAAACTCACTGGTCTTTCACTATCATTTTCCCATCAGTAAAGTGAAGGGTCAGATCCATCTTAGAGCCATCAGAGGAGCTTATTGAAAATGTCCAGGCCTCGGCCGGGCGCGGTGGCTCAGGCCTGTAATCCCAGCACTTTGGGAGGCTGAGGTGGGCGGATCACGAGGTCTCTACTGAAAATACAAAACATTAGCCGGTGTGGTGACAGGTGCCTGGAGTCCCAGCTACTTGGGAGGCTGGGGCAGGAGAATAGCATGAACCCGGGAGGCGGAGCTTGCGGTGAGTGGAGATCGTGCCACTGCACTCCAGCCCGGGCGACAGAATCAGACTCCGTCTCAAAAACAAAAAAGAAAATGTCCAGGCCTCAGCCCCTCCCTGGAGATGTGAATTCAGCAGGTCTGGGGTGAGGCCCAGGCATCCTGGTGGATTTTTATTTTTTATTTTTGAGACAGAGTCTCACTCTGTCGTTCAAGCTGAAGTGCAGTGGTGTGATCATAGCTCACTATACCCACAAACCCCTAGGCTCAAACAGTTCTCCTGCCTCTGCCTCCAGAATGGCTAGGGGTATGCACCCTCACACCTGGCTCATTTTTAAAATTTTTATTTTGTAGAGATGAGGTCTTGCTGTGTTGTCCAGGCTGGTCTCAAACTACTGGCCTCAAGTGATCCTGCCAGCCCTCAGCCTCCCAAAGTGCTGGGATTGCAGGCATGTGCCACTGTGCCCTGCCAGTTTCGTTTTTTGGTTTTGGTTAGTTTTTTTTTTTGAGATGGAGTCTTGGTCTGTCACCCACTAGAGTTCAGTGGGGGTGATATTGGCTCACTGCAACCTCCACCTCCTGGGTTCAAGCAATTCTGCTGCCTCAGCCTCCCAAGTAGCTGGGAATACAGGCACCTGCCACCACGCCCAGCTAATTTTTTTTTTTTTTTTTTTTTTTTTTTGAGACAGGGTCTCACTCTGTCACTCAGGCTGTAGTGCAGTGGCACCATCTCGGCTCACTACAACCTCCATCTCCTGGGTTCAAGCGATCATCCCACTTCAGTGTCTTGAGTAGCTGGGGCTACAGGTGAGTGCCACTACGCCCGGCTAATATTTGTATTTTTAGTAGAGACTGGGTTTCTCCATGTTGGCCAGACTGGTCTTGAACTCCTGACCTCAGATGATCTGCCCGCCTCGGCCTCCCAAAGTGCCGGGATTACTTGAGTGAGCCACCGTGCCTGGCCACGCCCAGCTAATTTTTGTATTTTTAGTAGAGATGGAGTTTCACTGTGTTGACTAGGCTGGTCTGGAACTCCTGACCTCAAGTTATCCACCTATCTTGGCCTCCCAAAGTGTTGGGATTACAGATAGGAGCCATCACACCCAGCCTGGTTTTTATTTTTAATGAAAGTCATACATGAAATGCCAAGTGTGGTGGTATGTGCCTCTAGTCCCACCTACTCAGGAGGCTGGGTGGGAGGATCACTGGAGACCAGGATCATCCACCACACTCCAGACTGGGCAACAGAGTGAGACTCCATCTATAAAAGAAAGAAAACAAAGTCACATGTGAAAATCGGTAGGTTGACATGTCAGTGGGTTGTATAAGATGTGCTACAAGAAACAAGTCTCTCCTGCCAATTTTGCCCTCTCTGGAGAGCTCCTTTCAATTCTTTTCACTGAAATGCTGCTTCTGGAGCTGTGTTTGGTCCCCTGACTTCAGGTGTTGCTGATTGACTCTCCAGGGAAACAGAAACATGCAGAGCTCTTGCTCTCCCTTCCCCCATCCCCCAGCCACCCGCCTCCCTTCCTGCTTCCACCCTCCCAGAGCTGCAACACTTCCCAGGCAGGGGCCTTGCTGTGAGGAAGGAGGAGCGCTTCACAGTGGAGGCAGGGGATGAACCACACCTGCAGTTCCTTGTCTGTGTGACTCTGTTTTCCCTGCACTTGATAATCATCTTGTTTGCTCATCTAGTTTTTTTTCTTTTTTCTTTTTTTTTGTTTTTGAGACAGAGTCTCGCTCTGTTGCCCAGGCTGGCCTGCAGTGGTTTGATCAGTCTCTGCTCACTGCAACCTCCACCTCCTGGGTCCGAGTGATTCTTCTGCCTCAGCCTCCCGAGTAGCTAGGATTAACAGGCATGTGCCACCACACTCAGCTAATTTTTTGTATTTTTAATAGAGATGGAGTTTCGCCATATTGGCCAGGCTGGTCTCAAACTCCTGATCTCAGGTGACCTACCTGCCTCGGCCTCCGCGCCCAGCCTGCTTATTTAGTTTTCTAAGTGCAGTTTCACACATTCAATCCCAGACTCTACCAGTTGTCTCGCACATTTGGACACATTAGGAATGTGTCTTCTCTGTTTCTTCCCCCTGCAGAGATCTCTCCTGCACCCTCTTGGCCAGCTCCAATCTGGCCTGGTTCCTCTCTCTACCCGGGACTCAGCTGTTGTCCTGGTGTCACCTTTGACCTCCCCTCATGTTAGAGCCCCTTTCTTCCAGATCCCGGGTCTTCCTCTTTCTGTGTCTGTGTTTGTTTGGGTGGAGTTTATCCTCCAGTCGGTTCCCAAGGAAGGGTTCATGGTCAGTGACTTTTTAGAGATATTGCATGTCTGAAAAGTCTTTCATCTGTGTTCACCCTTGACCTTGCTGGATATAGCAGTCTAGGTTGGAAACCATTTTCCTTTAGGATTTTGAGGGTCTTCCTCCATTGTCTCTCAGCTTCCAGGATTGCTGTTGAGAAGCCAGAGGCTGTTCTAACACCTGATCCTTGGCACTTGACCTGGTTTTCTTTCTGAAGGTTTGTAAGGTCTCTTTGTTCCTAGTGTTGTAAGAGCAGATACGCGGTGATACGCCTTGGCAGGGCTGTGTTAATCCCTGCAGCCAGGCGCTTGCAGCCCATGTGCCGGTGGTGTCTGGGTCCTCTGCTGGGGTCCTCTTCTGCCCCTGTCTCTCCTGTTTTCCTTTTTTTGTTGTTGTGTTTTTGTGTTTTGTTGTTGTTGTTGTGGGGTTTTTTGTTGTTGTGGGGTGTTCGTTTGTTTGTTTTTCGGAGATAAGGTCTCTCATTCTGTCACCCAGGCCGGAGTGCAATGGCACAATCACAGCTCATTGTAGCTTTAAACTTCTGGGCTCAAGCAGTCCTCCCACCTCAGCCTCCCAAGTAGCTGGGACCACAGGCATGTGCACCATGTTCAGCTACTTTTTTCTTTTTTTTTTTTTTTTGTAGAGATGGAGTCTCACTGTATTGCCCAGGCTGCTTTTGAACTCCTGGGCTCCAGCAATCCTCCCACCTCAGCCTCCCAAAGTGCTGGATTCCAGGCATGAGCCACCGCGCCTGGCGCCCCTCCTGTTTCCTGTTTTCTGTTCACTCTGGCTGGAGGCTTCCTGTTTTTTTTTTTTTTTTTTTTCTTTGAGTAGGTGTTTTCACCTTTGTTGCCCAGGCTAGAGTGCAGTGGTGCAATCTGGGCTCACAACAGCCTCTGCCCCCTGGGTTCAAGCGATTCTCCTGCCTCAGCCTCCCAAGTAGCGGGGATTACAGGCATCTGCCACCACGCCCAGCTAATTTTGTATTTTTAGTAGAAATGGGGTTTCACCGTGTTGGTCAGGCTGCTCTCGAACTCCTGACCTCAGGTGATCCACCTGCCTTGGCCTCCCAAAGTGCTGGGATTACAGGCATTAGCTACCGTGCCCAGCCTGGAGTTTTCCTTTTGTATTGTGGACTTTCTAAGCTGGCCTCCACTTTTCTTTTCTGTCCTGTTTCTATCTTTTTATGCTTTTATCCTACTTTCTAGAAGATGTTCTCAACCTTATTTCTCCAACCCTCTGTCAAATTATTTCCATTATCACATGTTTAATTTCCGAAAGTTCCTGTTGTTGTTTGATGGCTGTAGAGTCTTCTCTCATCTCCCTAAGGATGTTTTGGAAGTTTCTTCTCCCTGCCTGGTCTTTGTGTGTCCCAAGTTGTGTGTTTTCTGTCTAGTTCGCCTTTTCCATGGCAGAGGCTGTCTTTAGATGTTGGCAATCCCCTGGTTGGAAGAGTGAGGCCAAGCAAGGCTGACTGGAAGCCCTGAGCACACACATGGAGCCTGTGGGCCACGCGGGTCTCTGACGGCGATCTGGCTGGGCTGCTGGGTGGGGAGTCGTTCCTTTTAGCCTTCCAGGGCCTGCTGAGTCCTTACCATGCATCCCCCACTTTGCAGCTTCCAAAATTGTATGGCTGCTTCCTCCCCTCATTCTCCCTGTCCTTTGGAGATTTGAACATTTTTTCTTTGTGATGGAGTCTCACTCTGTCACCCAGGCTGGGTGCAGTGGCCCGATCTCAGCTTACTGCAGCCTCTGCCTCCTGAGGTCAAGCAATTCTCTGCCTCAGCCTCCCGAGTAGCTGGGATTGCAGGTCCACGCCACCATGCCCAGCTAATTTTTGTATCTTTGGTAGAGACAGGGTTTCGCCATGTTGGTCAGGCTGGTCTCAAACTCCTGACCTCAGGTGATCGTCTGCCTTGGCCTCCCAAAGTGCGAGCCACTGCGCCCGCCCCATTTTTCTTTCTTTAACCCGTTCCCTCTCATGGTAGTGGTGCTTGAGAAGGGAGTGAAAGGGTGAATGTGTGCTCATTGTTATCACTGTCCAGAAGCTTCTGGCTTCTTTGGAGCCCTGCAGGTGACTCTTGCACATACCCAGCACTGAGCACCATGGTGCAGCACATCCCCTTCACCTCCACAGTTCTGGTATCATCAGTCTTCAGAGTATAGCTGCGATTTTCCTCTAACCCTCCGAACATCTTTCAGCGATATTTGGGTGCTGGTGGGGCTGCCTGTTACACCGTGAGCTGTTCTGTCAACACACCTGCGCTGCCTGCAGATGAAGTTATGAGACTTCCCCAGCTGCCATCTAATGGTGTGGGACAGAACCAGCTCCCTTCGAGGGAAACTAAACTGTTTTTTGCCACTTCCTTTAATTTTTTCCATGTTGCCTTTTTTCCTATACCTCCATTTAAACATTTATTGTTTTTGAACTCTCTTCTTCAAAACTTGTTTCTAGGAACTATTACTCCTCTTCACTATACTGAATTCTAAGTCTTTTCTCTCACTGGAAGGCCATGATACCTAGAAGTAGACCACAGGCTTCTAATGGGGTGCCCTGGGACCGCTGTAATCCCAGCGTTTTGGGAGGCCGAGGCAGGAGAATCACTTAAGCCCAGGAGTTTGAGATCAGGGCAACATAGTGAGACCCTGTCTCTACAAAAAAAAAAAAAATTAATTAGCTAGGTGTGGTAGCATGCACCCATAGTCCCAGCTATTCAGGAAGCTAAGGTGGGAGGATCGCTTGAGCCCAAGAGGTCGAGGCTGTGGTGATCTGTGATTGCACCGCTGCAGTCTACCTTGGGCAACACAGCAAGACCCTGTCCCAAAAACAAAAAGCAAGCCTTCTTGCAGGAGCTGGATTTTGAACTTAAAAACAAACAAGCACGTATGTTTGCCTGCTGCACACACACACACACTTCCTCCCTCCCTTCCTGTCTCCTCTCTCAGCTTACCAAACTTTGTGTATTTTTTTTTTTAGCATTTCCAAAGTATTTTAACTCTCAAATTTCTTATTTATTCCATCTTACAAGTTCTATCCTTCATTTCTTTTTCTTTTCTTTTTTTTTTTTTTCGGAGACGGAGTCTTACTCTGTCACCCAGACTGGAGTGCAGTGGCACGATCTCCGCTCACTGCAACCTCCACCTCCCGAGTTCAAGCAATTCTTCTGCCTCAGCCTCTGGAGTAGCTGGGACTAAAGGCGTGTGCCACCATGCCTGGCTAATTTTTGTATTTTTTTAGTAGAGATGGGGTTTCACCATATTGGCCAGGCTCATCTTGAACTTCTGACCTCGAGATCCGCTGGCCTTTGGCCTCCCAAAGTGCTGGGATTACTGGCGTGAGCCACCGCATCCAGCCTGTTTTGCATTTTTATGAAGTTTTGAATATGAATAAGCCAAAATTTTAGACCACCTACTACTTTTTTTTGTTGTTTTTTTAGTAGAGATTAGGTCTCGAGCTCCTGAGCTCAGGCAGTTCTCCTGCCTCAGCCTCCCATAGTGCTGGGATTACAGGTGTAAGCCACTGTGCCCAGCCTACTTTTTTTTTTTTAATTGAATTTTTTTGTTTTTTTTTTTTGAGACAGAGTTTCGCTCTATAGCCCAGGCTGGAGTCCAATGGCGCAATCTCGGCTCACCACAACCTCTGCCTCCCGGGTTCAAGTGATTCTCCTGCCTCTGCCTGCTGAGTAGCCGCGATTACAGGCATGAGCCTCCACGCCCAGCTAATTTTCTATTTTTTTTAGTAGAGACGGGGTTTCTCCATATTGGTCAGGCTGGTCTTGAACTCCTGACCTCAAGTGATATGCCTGACTCAGCCTCCCAGAGTGCTGGGATTACAGGCGTGAGCCACCACGCCCAGCCTCTTTTGCATTTTTATGAAGTTTTTAATATGAATAAGCCAAAATTTTAGACCACCTACTACTTTCTTTTGTTTTTTTAGTAGAGATTAGGTCTCAAGCTCCTGGGCTCAGGCAGTTCTCCTACCTCAGCCTCCCATAGACCTGGGATTGTAGGTGTAAGCCACTGTGCCCAGACTACTTTTTTTTTTTAATAGAATTTTTTCTTGTTTTTTTTGAGACAGAGTTTCACTCTTGTTGCCCAGGCTGGAGTGCAATGGTGTGATCTCGGCTCACTGCAACCTCTGCCTCCTGGGTCCAAGCAATTCTTCTGCTTCAGTCTCCTGAGTAGCTGGGATTACAGGCGCCTGCCACCACACCCAGCTAATTTCGTACTTTTTTTAGTAGAGACGGGGTTTCTCCATATTGGTCAGGCTGGTCTCGAACGCCCGACCTCAGGTGATCTGCCTGCCTCAGCCTCCCGAAGTGCTGGGATTACAGGCGTGAGCCACTGCGCCCGGCCTAATTGAAATTTTTATTGAATAATGGTCACTGCACTTGTATTTATAAGAAATCCTGAGTACCCTTTACCCAGTTCACCACAATGGTAACTGCGACACTATAGTACACTGTCACAACCAAGGCTTGTCTACTTTTTCTTTTTTCCTAAATTGTGATAAAATACACATGAGGTTTACTGTTAGTGACAGTACATTTGCAATGTTGTGCAACCATTGTCACTATGCAGTTCCAGAACATTCTTTTTTTTCTTTTTTGAGATGGAGTTTTGCTGTTGTTGCCCAGGCTGGAGTACAGTGGCACAATCTGGGCTCACCGCAACCTCCGCTTCCCAGGTTCAAGTGATTCTCCTGCCTCAGCCTCCTGAGACGCTAGGACTACAGGCACGCACCACCATACCTGGCTAATTTTGTATTTTTAGTAGAGATGGAGTTTCACTATGTTGGCCGAGGCTGATCTCAAACTCCTAACCTCAAGTGATCTGCCTGCCTCGGCCTCCCAAAGTGCTGGGATTACAGGCATGACCCACCTCGCCCAGCCTAGTTAAAAACATTCTTATCCCTCCAGAAAGCCCCTACCAACGCAAAGCCACTCCCCATTCCTCCTCCCTCCTCTTCTCTCCCAGCCTCTGGCAGCTGCTTACCTGATTTTTACCTGGTTTTTTCCTCTTCTGGATGTTTCATAGAAATGGAATCCTGGCTGGGCGCGGTGGTTCACACCTGTAATCCCAGTACTTTGGGAGACCGAGGCGGGTGGATCACAAGGTCAGGAGTTCAAGACCAGCCTGGCCAAGATGGTGAAACTCAGTCTGTCCTAAAAATACAAAAATTTGCTAGGCATGGTAGCAGGCGCCTGTAATCCCAGCTACTCGGGAGGCTGAGGCAGGAGAATCACTTGAACCTGAGAGGTGGAGGTTGCAGTGAGCTGAGATCGTGCTGCTGCACTCCAGCCTGGGCAACAAGAGTGAAACTCTGTGTCAAAAAAAAAAAAAAAAAAGGAATCCTACATACAGTGTGTGGTCCCAAGTGATGCGTGCTCTCTCTGACAGCCCCTGAGTGTGTCTGGGTTTTGTCTGTTTAAATGAGGGTTTATTTGGCCCCAGACTTCTGGTACAAACCAGAGGACAGCAAGCCACTGTTGCATGCAGCACAGCTAACAAACCAGCAGTGCCAGGCTCAGCAGGGAGTTCTTTTGCCTCCAAAGAAAGGCTCAGTAAGAATCTACACTAACTTGTGTGGAGGCACTTACATCAGTGCTTTCTGAAAAAAATAAGCAAAAACAAGAAAATCCAGGTGACAGTTACAAAAAAAAAAAAAAACATACAGTGAGTTTATAAAATAAATACAGCAAAGGTGTGTTGAGGCCGCCAGTGAATCAGGTCACTGTGATGAAAGCCGCGCAGGAGGGCTGTCTGTGTGTTAACCCGACGCGGCGCCACCCTTGCTTACTGTGAGCAAACAGTGGAATTCCCCGCTCCCAAGATCCTGTGCTGCTTCCCGCTCCACCACTCTGAGACCGGGAGAGACCGGTTTTCTCCAGAGGAAGATGATAAAGTCGTTTGCTTTGAGGTTCAGTGATTGTCATTGTTTCTGACCTAATAGAAAATCATCCTTCACTGATGCCCAGCCCTGCTGGTCTTGAAGCCCCTCGCAGGCACCATGTCATGACACCCAGGGTGTGCCCAGAGCCCCATCAGGCAGGGCTAGGACCAGGCCTCTCCATTACCAACCCAGAGAGCAGTCAGCAAAGCAACCCCCGAGTTTGCCAACTTTTCAAGCATTTGTTTTTTGCCTATTGAAACCTCGGTGTATCTTAGCAGAGAAACATTCCCGAGTCACCCGCCATCTGTGGCTCAGGATCATGATTGCCGTGACCACCTGGGGTGCTGAGCGCCGCCCCGGCCTGGGGTCTGCTCTGAAAAGGTCCAGACTCAAGCAGAGCAGCCCACCCCAGGGTCACTTTGCCAGTCCATCAGCAGGCACCATGGGCTCCACCTCCAAAGCCTGTTCCATTGGCCTCTTAGGGCCTGCCTGTACCACCGCCTCCTGGCTTATTTGCGCCAGCATCCGGAACAGGGTTCTTGTTCTACCTGCCCTTCCCTGCAGCTTGTCCTCACTGCAGCCAGAGGGGTCCTCTGATGACATGCGCTAGTTCACATCTCTCCTCTGTTTTTGTTGTTGTTGAGATAGTTTCACTCTTATTGCCCAGGCTGGAGTGCAATGGCCTGATCTCAGCTCTCTGCAACCTCTGCCTTCCGGGTTCAAGCGATTCTCCTGTCTCAGCCTCCTGAGTTGCTGGAATTAACAGGTGCCTGCTACCACGCCCGACTAATTTTGTGTTTTTAGTAGAGATGGGGTTTCATCATATTGATCAGGCTGATCTCGAACTCCTGACCTCAGGTGATTGGCCCGCCTGGGCCTCCCAAAGTGCTGGGATTACAGGCGTGAGCCACCGCGCTCGGCCCACATCTCTCCTCTTTTTTTTACTTTTATTTTATTTATTATTACAGAGGGTCTTGCTCTGTTGCCTAAGCTAGAGTGCAATGGTGCGAATATGGCTTACTGCAGCCTCAAACTCCTGGGCTCAAGTAATCCTCCTGCCTCAGACTCCTAAGTAGCTGGGACTACAGGCACGTGCCACCATGCCCAGATAATTTTTTAAATTTTGGTAGAGACAAGGTCTTGCTGTTGCCCAGGCTGATCTCAAACTCCTTGGCTCAAGCAATCCTCCCTCCTTGGTCTTCCAAAGTGCTGGGACTACAGGTGTAAGACACCGTGCCCAGCCCCTTCCTCTTTTCACAACCTTCTGGCAGCTTCCCACGTCACTCAGAATGAAATCACACTTTTGCCTCAGCCTGAAGCCTGTCATCAGCGCCAGTGGCCACTCTGGCCTCCCCACTGCCTCCTTGTTGCAACCCTGAGCACTTGCCAGGGCTGCCAGGGCCCTTCCCTAGGTGTCAGCAGGACCACTGCCCCTTCCACTCCGGGTCAGAGTCAGGGTTTCCCTCTGGCCCTTCTCTCTGTTACGCAGCATGGCATTGGTTTGTCCGGGTTGTGGTCCACCCTCCCAGTAGGATGGCAGCTCTGGGAGGCAGAAACAAGTGTTTTGTTTGCAGTTGAGGTTCCCCCAAAACCCAACATGTGTGGGGGCTCATTCGTCAAACAGATGATCACATGCCTCCAGTGAGAGGGGTCCAGGAGACAGCTGGTGCGAGAGCTTGGGCCACATGAGCCGTGCCAGTGGTAGGGGTGGTGTGGCGTACCATGGAAGCCATTCTAGGAAGTAATGGGTAAAGGCATGAGGCAAGATGATATACCCAGTAAGATGTGTCCAGAATGACTTGCTCTTCCTCTTTTAAAGAGCATTTACTGGTGTCCCGTGTGCTTTTCATCAGACTGTTTCTGCTCTGTTGCCCTGAGACCTGGCCTCCATCCCTACCCCTTCCTGAAGGCTTCCTGGGCTGTCTGCAGGCCGGCCTCCCACCTAGAATGAGGGCCCTGCGAGGGAGTGCCAGTCCTTTCCGGGAGAAGCCACTATGCCACGAGCTTCCATCATGTAAAGTCAGACCCAGACAGTGCAGGTCCTGGTGTCAGGAGTGTGGCAGCAGCCAGGGCCAGGTCTCACCTTCTGCTTCTTGGGACAGCCACTGGTCACACAGGTGCACTCAAATCGGGAAGCTCCATCATGCTGTACACTTAGGATGTGTATAGTTTTCAAATGTATATTGTCCTCCAGTAATACAAATTAGAGTTTTTCTTTTTATTGGATAAGAGCAGGTGAGGGGCTGGGGACACAGGATGTTTTCGAGGGAAGCAGGTGGCCGGGGTCCATCCTCCGCGCACCTCCTCAGCATTGGGCTGGACTGGAGCTGGGCAGACGTGGCCTCCTGCAGGGAGCTCACAGGCGGCACAGGGGCCCTTCCCAGAGGCCTGTCAGGCAGTGTGAGTGGGGTTGTGAAGGGTGGGCAGCAGCCTGCCAGGTGAGCAAGGTGTGAGGGGGCATGTGTGCCAGGAAGGGACGATTGGCAAGGCCAGGGTGAGGCTGGGCCCTGCCTGCACTTCCCACCGTATTCTGTTCTAGAGGCTTCTAATAAAGGCTGTTAATGGGCGGAGGCTCACGTCAGGGGGCAGAGCCGGGAGGTGAGAGAGCCAAGGGAGACTGGAAGTTTTATGTTCCAGAGACGTTGCAAGGTGATGGAAAGAAGAGGAAAGGGATGTGGGGTAGCCGTCCTCTGCCTGCTCACGAGCACTCCGCTTGCCACCGTGCTGCTACCAGCACCCATCTTTCTCTATCTGGAGACCCCTCGGAGACTCCACTTTGATCCTCGTTGTTCTTGCCCTTCCCCTGAAGTACAGTCGTCTCCTCCTTTCTCCATCGTTCCCATTGTCCCTGACTTACTATTCAAAAGCTAGCAGCTTCAAACCACAGTGCATCTTAGCTCTGGGGTAGGACTGCGGGCAGCGTGTGGTGGGGACCCGGCTCTGCTCTACCACATCGGGGCTCTGGCCAGTGGGCTGAGTGGCGAGGCCAGGGCTGCTTTTCTGTCTCCTCCACCCGGCCTCCTGAGTGGGGAGGGCAGGAGCCTGGCGGGAGCCTCTCCTCCACACAGCCTGGTGGCCTCAGCCTAGGCCTCAGCTGGCAGGCTTCTTCCCCAGCTGCCCAGCCTCCCCACCCAGCCCTGCTTTGCAGAGTGATCGCAGGCCTCTCCCCTCCCTTCCCTGGAGCCCCTGCATCCCCCTGGAATGGGGGCTTAGCCTAGAGCAGCACTCCCCCAAATCTGCACCTCTGAACCCCAGGTCCATGGAATGGAAATGAGTGTGATATATAGAAAGGGAGTTCTGTAGCCCAACAAGTTAAGCTAAGCTCAGAGGGAAGGCAGTGAATATAAATCTCAAACATCTGATCCCAGCACAGCCAGCAGTGAGGACCTGTCTGAGTGCTCTCCAGGTGTTCCCTGGGGACTCGGCCCTGGCACCCCTGCCCTCCTGGACTGCATCCCACTGCATCCACGCTGGCCGCCCCGCCCCAGCCTCCCTGCTGTCCATGTGGAGTGGGCAGGGGCTGTGGTGACCCTGTGGCACAGGCACGGCTCCCTCGGATCCCTCGGATCTCACCGGCGCATCTGGGGTTCTGTGTGGAAAGTGGCTCAGGCTGCCAGTGCCACTCTGCTTTAAGCTGGCGACCACTGTCCAGGGTGGTGCCCAGCATTCTGGGCTCTGCCGTCCAACCCTTCCCTCTCTCCGCTCAGTGGCCCTGTGTCCTCCGGGCATCAACCCTAATGCCACCTCCTCGCCTGACCACCCACTGCCAATTGCTCATTTTATTTTCTGGTGGTGCCTCCAATATCTGAACCTAGCCTGGTGTTTACGTCCAACTGCCTGCTCTGGTGCTACCTGAGAGCCCTGTCCAGCCCAGTCACAACGGCTTCCACAGCGTGCGCCTGTAATTTGGGCGAATGTGTGGACTGAGCGACCAAAGGGCTGAGGGAGCAGCGAAGGGAGCCCCTCGCTAGGACTCTGTTCTCTGTGTCTCTTAAAATAGCTCACTCGTGGCCGGGCGCGGTGGCTCACCTGTAATCCCAGCACCTTGGGAGGCCGAGGTGGGTGGATCACTTGAGGTCAGGAGTTCTAGATCAGCCTGGCCAACATGGCAAAACCCTGTCTCTACTAAAAACTACAAAAATTAGCCGGGCGTGGATGTGGGCACCCGTAATCCCAGCTACTTGGGAGGCTGAGGCAGGAGAATCCCTTGAAACCAGGAGGCGGAGGTTGCAGTGAGCCAAGATCATGCCACTGCACTCCAGACAGAGTGAGACTCAAAAAAAACTATCTCACTCGCCCCACTGGCAGGCTGAGACCTGCAGTCACTCCAGCTGCACCCTGAGTGAGCTCACACAAGAGAGAACTTTCTGGCCAGGCACGGTGGCTCGCGCCTGTAATCTCAGCACTTTGGGAGGCCAAGGCGAATGGCTCACTTGAACCCAGGAGTTCAAGACCAGCCTGGGCAACATGGTGAAACCCAGTGTCTACAACAAAATACAAAAATTAGCCTGGTGTGGTGGTGTGTGCCTGTAGTCCCAGATACTTGGGAAGCTGAGATGGGAGGATCACTCGAGCCAGGGAGATGGAGGTTGCAGTGAGCCAGGATTGCGCCAGGGCACTCCAGTCTGGGTGACAGAGCGAGACCCTGTCTTAAAAAAATTTTTTTAAAGAGAACGTTCTGGCAGCCAGAGTCAGGTGGGGGCAGGAGGGAGGGCATGGCCCTGTGCCTGTCAGTGTTTCAGCCGTGGAGTTGCGACCAAGTCTAGACGTGTTTGGGATTTATATTCACTGCCATCCCTCAGCTTAGCTTAACTTGTTGGTCTATGGAACCCCCTTTCTATACATCACACCCATTTCTATTCCATGGACCTGGGGTTCAGAGGCGCAGATTTGGGGAAGCACTGCTCTAGGCTAAGCCCCCATTCCAGGGGGATGCACATCTGGGAGGACCAGTTGGTCCTTAGAGGACCTAGCAGCAGCAAAGGCAGACACTGGCCCAGGCGGTGGTGATCGGTGGTGATGTGCCCACAAGAGCGGCCACCACCCCATCCTCCTCGCTGCCCTGTCTCTCCATCCTCCATGTCCTGATCCACTGGGACTGGCCCTGGGGCTGAGGCGTGAGACTTGGTGCCCACGGGAGGCATTTCATACATGTGCTCACCAGCCCACAGTTAGGGGCCCCTGCCCAGAGCAGCCGGCGGGTGAGGATGCGGGCAGCCTGGAGAGGGCAGCTCGATCAGGGAGGCGCAGGTGGAGGGAGGTCCCACTGCCGAGGGCCCTGAGAGCGTCTGGACCCGGCAAGTGTGTGACACGGGCACTATGACAGGAGCACTGTGCGGCCAGAGTGTGGCACAGGGCATCCAGTGTGACTGTATTCACGGCAGCCCTGAGCACAAAGCGAGGAGCAGGAGATGTGTGGTGGCAGCAAGGGACCCGCCAGTTTCCACTGGGTGGCCCACTCAGGGTCCCATGGAGGTGGACCAGGAGGGCAGAGACCCAAGACCACAGATGTAGCAGGGAAGAGTGTGGGTTCCAGAAAAGCAGGCAGCGCCAGGCAGTGGAAGACAGCCAGCCCCTTGGGGCTCAGGTCACCCACCAGCACTGCTGGTGACCAGTGGCCCAGGTCCTCCAGACAGTGCTGTGCTTGCTGGCACAGAGGCCTGGTCCAACCAAGGGGTGGGCAGCCCTGGGGCAAACTGGAGCTGCCAGTGGACAGCAAACAGGACACTGGAGGGACTTCCTCCTGTCCTGTGAAGAGCAGACAACCGGAGACGCTGAGCGTGGACAGAGGCTGCCCAAGGACCAGGGCAGGGTGGCAGTCTTGTGCCATGACCTGGGCAACAGGCACTTTGCCTGCCCGGCAGCACATTTGGGAGGACGGCTATGCCTAGAGGAAAGGGGCGTCAGCTGAGCCAGGATGGTGAGGGCGGCACAGGCAGGTGGCAGGGGCTCCTGGGCTGGCGTTACTGTTTCTCACAGTGCCCACCGCAATCCTTCACAGCCAGGTCCGCCGTGCCTCTCCTCTCATTCCTCCACTCTCTGTTCACCTGGGCCGTCCCTGCCCTTCTTGGTCTCCTGCTGGAGTCCATGCTGGTATCTGCTGGGCTGTCCCTCAGTCTGGCCCACCTGACATTCTGGAGACAAGTGACCATCTCCCCTGTGAGACTGGCACCGGGGACAGGACATGGCCTCTCTGCCTCCTGCGGGGCCCACCCACACTGGCTGCTACATGCTGCCACTAACATGTCCCTGGTTCTGGAAGCCTCCTGTCCCTCCTCTTGTCACCCAACTCCTGCCTTCCCTGAAAGTCCCTTCCCGCTTCCAGCCCGCCGGGGTCAACTTGGTCAGCGTCCATTCCAGCCCCAATGACCAGATGCTGTGGGTGCTTGACAGCAGGTGGAACGTGCATGTGCGGACCGGGATCACCGAGGAGATGCCTGTGGGGACCGCCTGGGAGCAAGTGCCAGGTAGGAGCCCGCAGACAGGGCCTGCGGTGCTGGCCAGCCGGGTCTGCCATCACTGGGGACTGCTGGGCACTCCCTCCAGGCTGCTGTCTGTGAGGCAGCCTGGTCCCCACCACACCGCAGCCTTTGTGCTGGGGCTGTGCTTTGCTGCTGCTTCCTGGACCGGGGGACAAGCCTCCAGTCATGTTCCTTGTTGGGGGAACCCAGGCCGTCCTGCTTGTGCTTTTGTGGGAGGGCGGTTTGCACACTGCCCAGGCTCTTCTGTCCTTTGACTTCTAGCTTTTGGTGACTTTGCTGGCCCTGCCAACTGGGCGTCCTTTCCCTGAGCTCCTGCCCCAAGCCCAGCCCAGCATGGGCACTCCATCCCTGCAGGGACCCTGGTGGAGGAGTGCAGGATCACAAGATGGGCTCGGGAAGCAGTGGCCCATCCCGTCCACGGCAGGGGCTCAGGAGGGGCCCTGTCTGCCCACAGGGTTGCAGGCCTGCCAGCTGGCGCTGAGCACCAGGACTGTGTGGGCCCGCTGTCCAAACGGAGACCTCGCCCG
Source organism: Rhinopithecus bieti (assembly GCF_001698545.2). Taxonomy (NCBI): domain Eukaryota; kingdom Metazoa; phylum Chordata; class Mammalia; order Primates; family Cercopithecidae; genus Rhinopithecus; species Rhinopithecus bieti. The sequence continues at coordinate 257,947 of NW_016814622.1, forward strand.
GAGGTATGGCATCACAGACAAGAACCCCGCTGGAGACTACTGGAAGAAAATTCCGGGCAGTGTGGCGTGTTGCACAGGCAGGTGCCAGGGGCCAGTGGGCTCAAGGCTGTTGTTCCCTTGGGGTTCCCAGGGCTCCTGTGGACCATGTCGGGGGGCTCTCAAAGAAGCTGCCCCCACTGGGCTCCGCTCTCCCAAAGCAAGAACTGAGGGCAAAGCAGGAGTGTGTCCCAAGGAGGGAAGGGGCTGGACACCTGGGCTCTGCCAGAGTCTCCTGGGCAAGGACAAGGTGCTGTTGACATCCACTTACAGCTGAGGGTATGAAGTTCACATGGAGATGGTGGCTTGTCCAGGGTCCCCCACCTAGAATGTGGCAAGCCCAGAGCTGCGCCCAAGCTCCTAGTGCCATCTGTGCCCACCCCACAGGCTGTGTGATTGACAAGTACGTGATTGGCTCTTGTCCCTGCAGTGACTGCGTCAGATGAGCTGTGGGCTGTGGGCCCGCCCGGCTACCTCCTCCGACGGCTGACAAAGACGTTCAGCCACTCGCATGGCACCCAGAAGAGCAGCCAGGCCGCCATGCCCCACCCTGAGGATCTGGAGGACGAGTGGGAGGTCATCTGAAGGAGCCCTGGCAGAGTCACGCGGAGGGGCCAGGCCTCCCTGGCGGGCACAGTGGCTTCGGTGTCACTCCCTGGTGGATGTGCTGCCTCGACACTTGTCCAGACACCTCTGGCCAGGTTGGACCTGCACTTACTTTCATCTATGTTGGTTTCTGTCTCGTTCCAGAACCCACAGCCTCCACCCGTGGCTGGCGCAATTGCTGCAGCAGTGGAGTTCAGGACAGTGGCGACTGCCCGGCTGCATGCACTCCGATTACCCGCGTGCTGCCGTCCTGGTCTCATCCACAGATAGCCCCAGCTTTTGTTGGTGGGAGTGGTCTCCGGAGGCCTCCCAGAGCCAAGGGCAGCCGGGCAGCTGGTTTGGCCCAGGGCCTCTTTCCACATGAGTAGTCCCAGGGCCAGATGGAGCCAAAGGTCAGCTCTCTGCAGCGCAGGATGTGCTCGGTGATGGCTTTGTCCTGTCATAGGGGGGTGTCCCCCAGAGACAAAGCTGCAGACCACATTCCACGCCAGACGCTCTGGCCAGGAAGCCAAGGCCGGGCCTGAGAGGAGAGTGCTGGCCATGCCACACGCACATGCACACCATACCACACAACACACCACACCTCACCACACCACACCTCACCTCACCTCACAACACACACCACACAACACACCTCACCTCACCACACCTCACCTCACAACACACACCACACAACACAACTCACCACACCACACCTCACCTCACCTCACAATACACACCACACAACACACCTCACCACACACCACACCTCACCACACAACACACCTCACCTCACCTCACCTCACCACACCTCACCTCACCTCACAACACACACCACACAACACACCTCACCACACCACACCTCACCTCACCTCACAACACACACCACACAACACACCTCACCTCACACCACACCTCACCTCACCTCACAATACACACCACACAACACACCTCACCACACCACACCTCACCACACCTCACAACACACACCACACAACACACCTCACCACACCACACCTCACCTCACAACACACACCACACAACACAACTCACCACACCACACCTCACCTCACCTCACAACACACACCACACAACACACCTCACCTCACCACACCTCACCTCACCTCACAACACACACCACACAACACACCTCACCACACCACACCTCACCTCACCTCACAACACACACCACACAACACACCTCACCACACCACACCTCACCTCACCTCACAACACACACCACACAACACACCTCACCACACCACACCTCACCACACCTCACAACACACACCACACAACACACCTCACCACACACCACACCTCACCTCACAACACACACCACACAACACACCTCACCACACCACACCTCACCTCACCTCACAACACACACCACACAACACACCTCACCTCACCACACCACACCTCACCTCACAACACACACCACACAACACACCTCACCACACCACACCTCACCACACCTCACAACACACACCACACAACACACCTCACCTCACCACACCACACCTCACCTCACCTCACAATACACACCACACAACACACCTCACCACACCACACACCTCACCACACCTCACAACACACACCACACAACACACCTCACCTCACCACACCTCACCTCACCTCACAACACACACCACACAACACACCTCACCACACCACACCTCACCTCACCTCACAACACACACCACACAACACACCTCACCACACCACACCTCACCTCACCTCACAACACACACCACACAACACACCTCACCACACAACACACCACACCACACCTCACCTCACACCACAACACACCTCACCACACAACACCCCACACCACACCACACCTCACCACACAACACACCACACCACTCACCTCACAACACACACCACACCACACCGCACAACACCCACACCACACACACACCACACCACATCTCACCACACCACAGCACACCTCACACCACAGAACACACCACAAAACACACACCACACCTCACACTATAGAACACACCACACCACACAACACACCACACCTTACCACACTACACAACACACACACCAAACACCACACCACACCTCACACACACACCACACCACACCTCACAACACACACCACACACCTCACCACACCACACACCTCACCACACAACACAACACACCACACCTCACCACACCTCACCTCACACCACACAACACCACACCACACCACACCTCACCACACCACACCACACACACCACACAACACACACACACCTCACAACACACACACCACACCACACCTCACCACACACCACACACCACACCATACCTCACCACACCACACCTCACCACACACCACACACCACACCTCACCACACCACACCTCACACCACACACCTCACCACACCACACCTCACCACACACCACACACCACACCACACCTCACCACACCACACCTCACCTCGCTGCCCACACACGACGCAGGCTACCCACCTCCTGGAGAGCACACTTCACCTGAAACAGTAAAGCCTGATGGGTGCAAATGGAATCTGGACGTGTGCATGTGTGTCCCAGGCAGGGACGGCACAGGAGGGTGCATGGGGCGTGGGGAGCTGAGCCAGGGTCGCTCACTTAGAAATGTCTTTGGAATGGTATTTCACTAATGCTGCTGGCAGACATCCTAAAACCAGATGCATCCTCAGAAGATGAGTCTACTAATTATTGCCTTTTTTGTTTGTTGTATTACAAACCTGCATAAAATACCTCATTTCAAATCAAATCTTACAAATTTAGAAGAGATATGTATTTTCCGAAAATAGTGGAAGGCCTTTGTTCCTTCCCGGGTTTGTCCTGAGCCTGCACTGTCCTCGCCTGCAGCCTCGGAGGGACAGGCATCCCCACACAGACTTGACTGGCAGGGCGGTCCCGGGACCTGTGGGCTGGCTCTGAGTGGCAGCCCATGCCTGCTGCAGAGTAGGGGTTGACACTCGACAGGGTGAAATCAGTGCCTCTATGGATGGCTGCCCCTTCAGACAATGGGCAGTGCCCACCCCGCCCACTGGCATCTGCGTGGGAGGGTTAGGCCGCCCTACCACACATCCCGCCCCCTCCCAGAGGCAGCTGCAGGACAGGACACCAGGCTAGCTGCTTTTTTTAGACTGCCTCGGGCCCAGGCCCAGTCCTCGGTGTCAGGGAGCCCCCAGGCCACAGGTGGAGGGTGATAAATTATGTTCCCTGACAGGACCCAGCCAGCTACATAGGTGGAGGTTTTCCATGTCCAAATGAGGTCAAGATGCCGAAATCCCAGATCTGACTTCACACTTCCCTTTTCTAGAACCTTTTGTAAAAGTTGGTGGCAGCAGAGGCAGTCCCAGGCCGGGCTGCACCTCTCTGTGTCTGTTGTGCCTTGCCCGGCGCCTCACGGATGGCAAAGCTCTCCTCACCCACGGGACTGTAGTGCAATTAAACCCGCGTCTAGGTGATGCTTTTAAACTTGTGGCTTCGTGCTTTGTACAGTTTTCTTTCTGGTTTTAATTTTTAGTTGTGCTTTGAGTCAGTGCAATAAACTAGACTTTTTCCAAACCTGGTCAAGTGTACTGCCTGAGCTGTGAGAAGTGCCCTCAGCCAACACTCATGAGGGCAGTGCAAGGGAGAACCTGCCAACCGAGCACCACCGCAGGCAGAGTGCGTCAGCAGACCTGTCCCGGCATGGCTGGTGTTGAAATACACACCGGTTTGCCCAAGTGGCTGTTACGGGGGAATGGCCACTCCAGAGCTGGCTGCCCCCCATGGTAGCCTCTGAGGAGGATGCTGCGGGGTGAGGTCCAGGGCTGCCTCCTCATGGAGCTGTAGGCAGGCGTTGGAGGGGTTCAAGCCCCTGGTTCTGCATCTCCAGCCAGCAAACGAAACCATATCGCAGAAGTGCCCGGCTGGAAACCAGCACACGCAAAAGATGACGCCCAGAACAGCAGCAAGCACATACCACGTACCCGGAAATGACCTCAGCCAGAAACCTCAGGCCATGTGAAGAGCGGCAAAGCTTCCAGAATACATAAAAGGAAACTTGAATAAAGGAAGATCTGTTCCACATTCCTGGATGGGGGACTACACACATTATGGAAAGACCTCATTCTTTCCAAAGGAATTCATAGGTGTAGCTTGATTTCACTTCCAGTCCCCACTGGGATTGTTTTGTTGGGGCAGGCAGGGAGGAATAATGTTAGTGCCCACAAATGCCCATGACTGTGGCCAATGTGCTGCTCACCAGAGCCCAGCAAGGTGAAGTCTCATTAGCCCCTTGAGAATCAGAGAGGTTAGGTAGCTTACTCAAGCTCACCCAGCACTGAGACTGGAAGCCAGCTCTGTAGAACTGCAGACCCTGTGCTGTTTGATGCCTCCTTACTGTTCCTTGTCACTCCTGGGAAGAAGAAACGGGTGAGAACTGCTAAGTGATGACAGGTGGAGCCGCAGCAGGGGCCACTCTATCAAATGGCAGGGCCCAGACCCTCGGAGGGCCAGGCAACAGCCTAGCGAGGCCCACAGGGAGGAAGCAGAATGGAGGGGGCATCTCAGATGCGTTTAAGGAGCGGCGGAGGGCGGGGGAGGTGTCACAACTAATGTGGCCACTGCTTCATTCTCTGGGCAAAATAATATTAAATGGGTTAAAGAATCTAAAACTAGTGGGGAAACTGATTTCTGAATGGCAAAGGCTTTCTAAACTCAAAAGTGATGGGACAAGCCACAGAGGAAAATAAGTACGTAGATTTGATTTCTCCAAAATGTAGAAATGCTGCTGGACGCAGTGACATGCACTTGTAGTCCCAGCTACTTGGGAGGCCAAGGCAGGAGGATTGCTTGAGCCCAGGAGTTTCAGACTGCAATAAATTATGATCACACCACTGTACTCCAGCCTTGGCGACAGAGCAAGACCTTATTTCTCAAAAATAAATAAGTAGAAGGAAATAAATGTAAAAATGCTGCAAATTAAAACCTCAAAGAAGGGGAATAATTGCAACAAATGGGAATTGATGTTGAATATTTACCTTAAAAATTTACACAAACAATACTAGGAGTGCGCCCTTCGCCAGCACGTATGCAAAAATCATAATGATACAGAGGTTAGCGTGGCCCCTGCGTAAGGATGATTCGCAAATTTGTGAAGCGTTCCATAAATATATTTATTAACTAAAAACCAATAGGAGGAGCACTTCAAGTCCAGTGTAAGGGCCCTTCACAAAAGCAGAAGGAACACTGGTCCAAACCCCCAGCACCCCAGAAGGAGAGGTGAGATGGGAGCAGCCTGGGAGCCCCCCATTGGCGCCGTCCTGCTGGGAAAGCCAGTCCGTGTGTAGGCTTTGCATCTTGCCACCTCCACTTCTGTCCTCAAGAACAAGTCCTAAGTCAAGGAAAACAGTACAGCCTGTTTATAATTAGGAAGCACTTAAAACAGCCTGGCATTTGGGAACAGCCATGTTAACGGGAGCAAATTCCCCTCATGAAATAGGCTGCAGCTGTTAAGAAGCACGTGTGTGCAAGAAGCGGCCATGCAGGACCTCACCGCGCCAGCGTGCAGTTCCCGGGCCTGGTCATGAAAATGTGGTTCTGTAGGAAATCAGAGGGAGAAAGGGAGAGAAGGGGGAGGGAGACAACCCAAACATTGGAGGGTATTTGTTGTAAGCTTCAAACTTTCGGCAGGTTTGAAATGTTTCATAACTCCAGGGAGGAGAAGGAGGGGCGAAAAGAAACAAGTTCTATACTTGTGATGAGCAGCTGGTCACAGTGGTTGCCTGGAGTATATGCCTTTTGTATCCTTTGAATTTCCAGCCATGTAAATATATTATTTATTCCAAAAATAAATCACATTTACATTTTAAAAATTCAGTTCTCTAACTACTCTTTGTTATCAAGGCTGGTTGAGTCAAATATAAAATAGACACCAATGACTTCTTAAAAATCATATTTACGGCCGGGCGCAGTGGCTCCCGCCTGTAACCCCAGCACTTTGGGAGGCCGAGGCGGGCGAGGTTAGGAGATCGAGACCATTCTGGCTAAGAAGGTGAAAACCCATCTCTACTAAAAATGCAAAAAATTAGCTGGGCATGGCGGCAGGCACCTGTAGTCCCAGCTACTCGGGAGGCTGAGGCAGGAGAATGGCGTGAACCCCGGAGGCGGAGCTTGCAGTGAGCCGAGATCGCGCCACTGCACTCCAGCCTGGGCGACTGAGCGAGACTCTGTCTCAAAAAAAAAAAAAATCATATTTACAAAGTACAGTGGGGGAAATGCTTATACTACAGTAAGGTTAAAAAATACTAAATTGTGGCGGAGGGCACCATGGTCGGTGGCGAGGCGGCAGCTGCAGTGGAGGAGCTGGTCTCGGGGGTGAGGCAGGCGCCCGACTTCGCGGAGCAGTTCCGCTCCTACTCAGAGAGCGAGAAGCAATGGAAGGCACGCATGGAATTCATCTTGTGCCACCTGCCCGACTACCGCGACCCGCCCGACGGCGGTGGCCGCCTGGACCAGCTGCTGTCCCTCTCCATGGTCTGGGCCAACCATCTCTTCCTAGGCTGCAGTTACAATAAAGACCTTTTAGACAAGGTGATGGAAATGGCTGATGGGATTGAAGTGGAAGACCTGCCACAATTTACTACCAGAAGTGAGTTAATGAAAAAGCATCAAAGCTAAGCCAGAAGATTTATCACATTTTCATCATCAGCTACAGGATTAGAAAGGAGGCTGGGATGAATGTGACATAGACCACAGCAGTTCTCTTAAGACTCCTGGTATTACCAACATAAAGAGGCAGGTGGAATGAGAAGGACTCTGTCTAGATTGGCTTTTTTAACATTCTCATTTTTTCCAGTAGTTATCACGGTAAAAGTATGCATGGATATTTATGTATTTATAAATCATGTACTATAAGATGAGTTCATCAACATTGTAAAAGCCCTCTTTTCTATTTTCAGTTCTCTTTTTTTTTTTTTTCTTACCAACAAGGTCTCACTCTGTCACCCAGGCGGGAGTACAAAGGTGCAGTATTGGCTCATTGCAGCCTTGAACTCCTGGGCTCATATATTCAGGGTTTTTTGTTTTTCGTTTTGTTTTTTTGAGACAGAGTTTTGCTCTGTCACCTAGGCAGGAGTGCAGTGGCATGATGTATTTTCAGTTTTTAAATGTCAGAATTTTTGTTTAAAATGCCTTTTTGGGCTGGGCACAGTGGCTCACACCTGTAATAATCCCAGCACTTTGGGAGGCCGAGGTGAGCAGATCACCTGAGGTTAGGAGTTTGAGACCAGCCTGGCCAACACGGTGAAACCCTATCTCTACTAAAAATACAAAAAAAATTAGCTGGGCGTGGTGGCGGACATCTGTAATCCCAGCTACTCAGGAGGCTGAGGCAGAAGAATCGCTTGAACCTGAGAGGTAGATGTTGCAGTGAGCCAAGATCGCACCGTTGCACTCCATCCTTGGTGACAAAAGTGAAACACTCTCAAAAAAATAAAAATGATAAAATAAAATGCCTTTTTGTTGTTGGTGTAATGGCAGGTAATGAGTTTTATAGTTTAGATTTTTCGACAATGTACCTTTAAGTGCAATTCTCTTTTATGGCCTTTTTCTTCCCCCACCAAGGCAAATCATATCCTTTAATTCCTATTTCCACCTGAAATTTATACCATACCTATACCCAACTACCACACATACTCATCCTTTTTTAAGAAATGAGAATCAAATCATAGACTTGAAGTACCCACCAGCTCATGGAAAGAGGCGGCCTACCAAAAAGCATCTGGCCTTAGTTTAAAACGCATTGACACAGGATTCCAGGGCTTTGTCTGGTCAGCCAGTTGATTTGCAAATTCTGTCTCCCAGTCTGCTTTTCTGGAGGAAGCCTGAGGCTTGGGTCTTCTAGACCTGAGGAACCACCTTGCACATAGCCTCTTAAGAAATACTTGTTGCAGTCCTGCTTTGCTCTGAAATTTTGCTGTTAATGTTCCTCAGCTGTCTGTTCTGTACCCCCTCTCTGCTCTTCTTTCTTGTTTAGTCCGCTCCATTAAGTAAATAGGTCTAGGCATAAGTACTGGGAGAGGGGCTTCATTTGGGAGGCAGTAGTGTAAGTTTATCACAGGAGGGGTCACTCAACAGTGGTAGGCACTGTGCTTGGTACTAGCGATAGTGGCAAATAAGACGCTGGACCTTGCAGGCCGGGCATGGTGGCTCACGCCTGTAATCCCAGCACTCTGGGAGGCAAGGTGGTCAGATCACAAGGTCAGGAGTTTGAGACCAGCCCAGCCAACATGGTGAAACTCCACCTCTACTAAAAATACAAAAATTAGCTGGGTGTGGTGGCATGTGCCTGTAATCCCAGCTACCCAGGAGACTGGGGCAGGAGACTTGCTGGAACCTAGGAGGCAGAGGCTGCAGTGAGCCAAGATTACACCACTGCACTCCAACCTGGGCAACAGAGCAAGACTCCATCTTAAAAAAAAAAAAAAAGAAAGCATTTTCTTAGTCTGAGTAGGAAGCTTATGAAAAAAAGAGAAGAAAATGCATTTCCATTGGTTTCTCATGAATTCCATTTCTTTATATGATATGATGCCCTGATAAAATAATAATAGTCTTTCAGGAATGCATGCACTACATAAAGCAAGTTTAAATTGTGGAATGATTTCCCTTTCATTGCTTTTATTTATTTTTGTTTTTTCAGAGCTGGGGTCTATCACTCTGTCACCCAGGCTGGAGTGCAGTGGTGCAATCATAGCTCACTGCAGCCTCAGACTACTGGCCTCAAGTGACTCTCTTGCCTCAGCCTCCCAAAGTGCTAAGAATACAGGCAGGAGCTACTAAACCCGGCCTCCTTTAGTTTGTTTTTGAAGACTTCTCTAGTTAATCAAAATCAAGTTTTGTTTCAATTTTCTAATAGGTTTTCTCTCATTGTTTCCTCACTTAAACTGCTTTTCTTCTCGTGTTTTACAATTTCTGTGGCTATCTAACATATAAAATTAACCAGTATTTTAGAATTTCATCCTTTATTTCTGGAATAGAAAATGGCAAAGAAATTTAAATGTTTCCATTTCAGCAATAGTCGTATAGGTAAAATGGCCCACTGTCAGCCTTGAAACAGTACCTCATATCACATAGAAGTTCATATACAGTGTCTTGCTGAAGACTTGGGGTAAAGATAGAGTGAGATCATAGGAAGGGACAAGTAATAAATAGGAGGAGAACTTTTTTTTTTTTTTTTTTTTTTTTT
>NW_016814622.1:267944-270916 GCF_001698545.2 Rhinopithecus bieti
GGGTGGAGGGGCAGGACTGGCTGCAGCCATGTTTCCCTTAGAAACAGACTGGTGGAATTAACGAACTAAATAAATGAACCAAGGTTCTTTGCCTCCGCAAAAAAGTGAGTTTTGTTCTGCGTGGAGCGACTGCCTTTGGGAAGCCACCAAGGCCACCTGCCAACAGGCAAAAGCTGTGCTGCTGTCTCCCTGGCTGCCTCCGGCCCTCCCAGTCCTGCAAGCTCATGGCCAGGACGATAAGGATGACAGGGGTAACACCATGGTCCTCGCTGCCCTTCCTGGGGCAGGAGGGCCCAGAAGGCTGATAAGCCAAACCCAGGGCCGCCCTCGGCTGCTTATCTGCCCAGCACCTTTCCTCTAGGTCCTCTCCTCCCACCAGTGTGGGGTCGGGGAGGGGTTGTAGGGGAAGGGGTTGCAGGGGAGGGGGTTGCAGGGGAGGTTCCTGAGCCACACATCCCTGGAGACACAGTGGGAGTAGCTGTACCAGGAATCAGGCACCATTCTGCCATAAGGCTGCGTGAGAGCAACTGGCCAGCTTCCTCTGACTTCCCTGTCCCCTCACCCAAATGGATGACATCAGGAGCTAATGGCCCAGGCTGCCCTCCTGCTGCAGTGGCCATAATTCTTGTGGCAGGCTCGCCCTGCACTCCGCGGGCCAGCCTGGGTGCCTCATCCTGGTCACCTGGCAAGGAGTTTCATGGGACCCACTCTCCGTGCCCACAAGCCTGTGTCCTGCCTGGCCAGGCAAGGAGTCCCGGGGGCAGGCAGCTGCCTCACCCCTGCATGACCCCCCAGCCCAGGGGACTCAACGGTGCTGTCATCAAAGGGGCAGCTGTAGGTCTAGGGGGCACATGGCGGGGACTAGCTCTGGGCCTCTGGCGTTGTGGGGCTGACGTATGGAGAACAGAGCTGTAGCTGGGGGGACATGAAGTCTGCATGTCTACAGCCCCAGCAAGGAGCCCAGGCTTTCTCGGCAGAAGCTGTTGGGGCATCAGGGCCCCATGGGCTCCCCAGGCCCAGCCCCTAAGAACCATGGCAGCTGCACCATGCCACTGTCTCCACTTCCATATCCTCCAAAGAGGTACCTCCCCCCTCCTATGGCATCTCCGATCTGAGGACCTGCCACCTCCCAGAGGCCCTGATGCCCCAAGTCTTGGGCTTGGAAAGATGTTAATATCCACTGCCCCAAGTGCCAAAGTTCAGAAGCACTGGTCAGGACACACAGCAGCAGGCAAGTGGAGCCCTCACTCCAGCCTACAGTCTGGACTCCATCACTATGCTCCCTCTCTATCCTTCCCTCTCCACAACCAGGGCTGTGTGCCCACCTAACACACCACACACTTTCCAGAAACAGAAGTTACATCCTTTTCAGGGTTGGTAGAGTGGCTGAAGATGGCCCAAAACCTCCTGAATGAAAAAACGTTGATGAGGAGACTGAGGGCCAAGGTACAGGCTTATCCAAAGTCACCCCCAGAGTGGCGGATCCAGGACTCCAGGCAAGATCTTCCTACTGTCCAGGCCTCTCCGCACCCTCTCGTGTGGCTCAGCAACCCTGGACTCTTCCACGCCCAGGTGTGCTCCCCACAGGCACGCTGGGGGCAGGGCAGGCAGCAGGTGCCCCCCGCCAGGATGGTGGCTCTTCCTTCGGCAGACCTTCAGCCCTCTGCTCCTGGCAGGACATTGTGGCCCTCCTGCCCACGTTGGTGCGGGTTGAATTTCACGGCCCAGCAGAATTCCCGGGCAGGGCAGCCTGGCCATCCTCCCTGGTCTCGGCTCTGAGGGCATAGACCCAGCCTCTCAGCCTGGAGTCGTGGTGAATTCATGAACAAGCCTCCATTTCTAGAACCTTCCTGAAGAAAATAGCCCTCCAGGCTGGGGCAAGAAGCCTGTCCCTACCGTGATAGCACCACCCCTCAATAACCCCAGACACCACCTAGTACCCACTGGGGGCCACCCAGGGAGCCCACCCAGCCCACTCTGGGCTTGGACAGAGAGCAGGCCTGGAGGAAGGTACATCTAACCCCACTGACCGACATGCAGCTGGAGCCAGGGCCTGGTGCCACCGCAGAGAAGCAGGAGCAGCAAGACCTGGTGCCCATTAGTAGTGGGGGAAGAGCAAAAGGGGGCGACAGAGACAAATTCAGGCCTGGGTGGGCTGCCTGTCAGCGGAGTGATATCCAAGGAGGAGCTGGTGGTCAGTGAGGGGTGGTGGATACCAGGTACAACTTGGTCATGCCTCAACACCAATCACCACGGGCCTACCAGCCCCGTGTGCCCTCCCTGGCCCGGAGTCCACAGGGTGTAAAAGGCTGATCGCACAGGACCTTCCGCGAGAATCCTACGCTGCAGAGATCGTTCTATTGGTTTCCAAGCCTTTTTACACGCTGTCCTGCTGCTTGGACATGCCAGTCCCCACCCCTGCACCTACCCAGCTCCTGCGGCACTCAGCTGTCACCCACTCTGGGACACACACCTGTCCAAGGCTCTAAATCAAGGTGGGAGGCTGCTCCTCACTCCTTTCCGGGGCTGGACCGCAAGCTGAAGGCCCGAGCCCAGCTGCACCCAGAAAACCTGCCACTTGGACCTCACCTGACCATCCAAGCCCAGCCCCCAATGCATGCGACAGATGAGGCAGAGATTGTGCTGTACAGAGATCAATATATATAAAGTGCCGGGTACAACGCTCTGAAAAATAGTTTTGTCCCAAAATCCAGCGCGTAGGATGCTCCGGGCCTAGCCCTTGCCGGTGAGGTCCAACGGTTGCAGGAATGGGGGCAGCGGCAGCTCGTCCAGGGCCTCGGGGAAGCGGCCTGGAGAGATGGCGGTGACCAGCACCTGCATGGCGCGCGCGAAGAGCGAGGGCGGCGCCAGGCCCGCCAGCCACTGGAACTTGTCCTCACCCAGCAGCCGCTGCCAGCGCGGCCGGTCGCCCAGCAGCTCCTGGCGGGCCGAGCCGGCGGCGCCCACCGGGG
>NW_016814622.1:273762-288674 GCF_001698545.2 Rhinopithecus bieti
CGGGGAGGGCGGGGGCGGGTCTCCCGGAACTCGAGCTGCGGGCGAAGAAAGGCTACGCGCTCCGAGCGGCCCCGGCCGGGGAGGGCGCCGCTGCTCTGTGTGCAGCGTAGGTGGCCCGCCCTCCGCCGTGCGTGACTTTCCTTGTCACGTCCAGCTCCCCTTTTCGCTGACCTTCCGTGACCTTGGGAAAAAGCTCCGGGCTGTTACCCCATCTGCAACATGGGAGGGCCGGGGGTAGGAGCCGCGACCCCTAAGGGCTCCACCGCCTTCTGCCCGGCCAGGGTCGTGCCTGGCGCGCCCCCGCTCCAGCTGACCCGCGCAAGGGACGGAGGGGCGGACGGATGGGGACAGCTCTTTAGGAGCGCGCACTGCGCCCATCTCGGCCTCAACACTCTTGTTTCCACTTCGTTGCACGACCACCAGCCACAGTGGACACGATGATCCCCAGTTCATCCGCCAGCAAATCAGGGCTCAAGACAGGTGGCCTCAAAGACAGGAGCGGCCTAGGCCGGGCGCGGTGGCTCAAGCCTGTAACCCCAGCACTTTGGGAGGCCGAGACGGGCAGATCACGAGGTCAGGAGATCGAGACCATCCTGGCTAACACGGTGAAACCCCGTCTCTACTAAAAAAAAAAAAAAAAAAAATACAAAAAAAAAGAAAAAAAAGACAGGAGCGGCCAGGAGGGAAACCGGGGGTTTGCCCTGCGGTTCTTCCCACATTTGGGCGGGATAGATTGGATTGGGCCTCGGCCACCCCCACTATCTCCGTGGGGGGTTCCAAGGTTTGGGGTCATGACCTAGGGGGCTTAGGAGCCTGGGTCCATCTTTACTAATTTATGGCCTCACTCGCCCCAGTGGCCGGGAATTCTAGGCCCATTTTACAGGTGTGGACGCAGATCTGGAGAGGGGCAATGACTGCCCAGCCCCCCATCCATCCTCCCAGACACGACCTTCCACCTGGAGTCCCCAACACATGGCCAGGCAGCTGGGGTCTTATGGTGAAATCCCCACATTCCATGCAAGGGCTCTTTCTGGTTCCTTCCCCAGAATGCTGTCCCTTCCCTTCCAGTACTATCTCACCAGGGAAACCCTCCACTCCTCTCCATCCAGGCAAGGCCTCTGCCTCGCCCCGGTGGGAGGGGCCTGGTCCAGAGGGCACGCCCCTGCACACACACTCAGCCCTGTCCTGGCTTCTCTTTGTGCCCCAGCCAGTCAGCCTGGGTGGAAGTCTTACCTGGGCCCTCTCAACAGACCTAGGCAGGCCCCTGTCCCCAGCCCAACCAGCTCAATGCCTTCGGCACACACACCACAGAGCAGTCGTGAGAGGCCAGGTGGGCAGTACCACGAGGCGGGCAAGGCTGTGAGGCCCAGAGAGGGTCAGGCCACCGCAGCACGGGTGGGCACTCACATGCACCCTGCCCAGGCTGCCATGCATGGACCCACCGGGGGATGGCCGGACCCCACCAGCCCTGCCCTCTTCACCTCAGGACGGGGGACCTTGCAGGCCACGCTGTCTCTCCCAGGGAGTCCAGGTCATCGGCAGGAGAGGGGTACAGAGGGCACTGGGCCTAGCATCCGCACCTGCCTTTGCCTCAGCTCCACATGTCTCCTCCTGTATCTAGGCCTGTCTCCCTAGGGCTTCTCCCATCCGCCGGTTCTGTATGCCTCTGAGTACAATGGCAGGGAGAGCAAAATGAGTGGAGGTCCTGGGGTCAATAATTGACCTTTGGGAGCCCCAGGCCCTGAGGGACATCTTGGGGAGATGGTGCCCAGGTGGGCTATCTGTGGCTCAAGACTCCCCTACTCTCTTGCCTCTTAGAAGGCTGGAGTTAAGATACAGCCATCTCCATGGCTACTGGTGGAACGAGGGTGAAGGCATCAGTGGATGCCAAGCTGTGCACCGGGCCTCAGGGCAGGTCTCTCTCCACCCCTTGCTGTTTTCCCTGCCCCCGTGCCCCCACCTGCCTTCCTCATTGGGGATCCTAGAGGCCTTTTTTTTTTTTTTTCCAAGATAGAGTCTCACTCTGTCACCCAGACTGGAGTGCAGTGGAGCAATTTCAGCTCACTGCAATCTCCACTTCCCAGGTTCAAGCAATTCTCATGCCGTAGCCTCCCAAGTAGCTGGGATTACAGGCATGCACCATCATGCACAGCTAGTTTTTGTGTTTTTAGTAGAGACGGGGTTTTGCCATGTTGGCCAGGCTGGTCTTGAACTCTTGGCCTCAAGTGATCCGCCTGCCCCAGAGACCTTTTTCTAAAAGCCAAGTCTGACCCTGTTTCTCTGCTGCCTGGAAGCTTCCTGTGGATGTGGCCATAGCCACAAAGTCCAGATGGGCAGAAAGAGGCATTTCTGGCAGAGGGCAAAGCAGAGGCAAAGGTCTGGAGTGTGACCCAAAGACTGCAGAGGCCACCTGACTGGCCAGGTCCCACGGGGCCTGGAACGCCCAGCAAGGATCCTGGATTTTCCCCAGAGACCCAAGGGGAGGGGTTGGGAAGTGGTTTCCTTAGTGAATTATTTTAGACACACATACAAAGAGCATTAAGATGCCTGGGAGCCCAGGGCCCAGTTGAAGGAGCAACACAGTGCAGACTGGAAGCCCTGCGTGCCTGCCCCTCCCCAGCCAGCCTCAGTGTGAGTCCGCGCGTCTCTCCCACTGTAAGTGCAAGTGGCAGCAGACATTGTAACACTCCCTACCACGGGCCCCACAGCACTGCCTCACCTCAGCCGCTTGCCTTTTTCTCCTCAGGTCACTTTTAGATCCAGCCCCAGGGGAACCCCCTGCTTTGGGTCGCAGCCGCCATCTCTGCTGCAGTGTCTTCTGATGAAAGCTGTCCCCTGTGGGCACGAGTGTGGACATCCTGCACCTCCTAGGGCAGCAGTGCCGAGGTTGGTGGCGCTCTCCATGTGGTTTCATGGCATTGCTGCTGCAGTAGAGGCGGCCCGGGGACATGTGACCAGCTGCGAAGGGGCAGGTTCCTCAGGGAGGGAGGATGGGCTGCAGGGAGGGTGGCTGGGACAGGGGAACAGGCAGAGCATGACTTCCAAACACCTAGGAAGCCCCAGGCGGAGGGCGGAGTAGCAGGGGTCTTGCCATCTTCAGATGGGAGTTGACCTTTGACCCCATCATGCTCCTGCTGGGACCTGACCCAGGCATACTCCTCTTCCTCTGGGAGGGCTTGTCCCACCAGGGCAGGGTCTGTGTGTGCCCAGGCAGGGAGCTACAGGCAGTGGTGGGAGGCTGGGGCTGCAAGCACAGAGGCCCCAGAAAGCCTCTGAGGACGCTGGGGAGCAGGAAGGGCCCTCAGAGGGGTGGTATGGCCAGCTTAGGTTTTCTTGGCAACTCTAGTTGACAATGCACGGCAAGGAGACAGAGAGGCTGCAGCCACTGAAGGCAACTGTGCTGTAGCAGGCGGAGGGCACTGGGAACCCCTGGAGAGAAGTGCCACCTGCTGCAGGACCCCTGGCCCATAGGTGAGGGTGTGAGCAGATGAGGAGAGTCTAGGAGGCCTCCCATGTGTTAGGGGAAAGCTGAGCACCTGGAAGGTGGCGGAGCCAAGAGGTGTCCTTGGCCCTGGAGGTGGGGGGCATGGGTATAAAGAGGGCGCTTGGAGTGTGAGGCACCAGGGACAGGAGGTGAGAGGCCCAAGGCCCCAGCCGGGGCTTCCAGGAAAGGAGGTGGGTAAGGGCTGTGGGACCAAGAAGGCACAGGGTTCCCCGAAGACAAGGTGTCCCAAAAATAAGGGAGCAGTCGGCTGGGACGGATTCGGATATGGCAACACATAGGTCACGGTGCCCTTTACAGAATCTCATGGGTTGGGGGAGAAGCCTGTTTGGAGAGAGTTCAGGAGCAAGCGGGGAGCAGGATAGAGCCGTGAGGATGGGAGAGGAAGGGGCAGGCTTAAAGAATGAAACGGTGGCGATAACACATGTGCACATGCATGTATGTGCACTCAGACACGTGGGCAGGCCCACACATGCATCTGTGCATCATGGGCGACGTGCTGTGTGTGCACGCGTGTGTGTGGGCAGCATGCTGCAGCCTGCATGTGTGTGTGTCCATTATGTGTGCAGTGCGCTGATGGGCAAAAACGCTGACGATGCAGGCCAGCTGATAACCTGGAGGAGGCTGGCTGGGGTGGGGCCTGCCACTCATGAGGGGCACCCTGGGCTGGCAGCATGGGCAGTTCTTCTTGGGGGGGCAGCACGTTGGGCACAGACACAGAGGAGGGCACAGGTAAAGGTGCTCGGAGACATCTGCTCTGGTGGCTTCTATTTTCAAGGCTATCTGCTGAGAATAGGAAGGGGTGGCGGGTGGGGAGGGGCTGAAGGAGAGGGCTTCATTTGCTGCCTGCACTGAGATCCTCTCTGACCTGAGCTCCTGCTGCCCGGCCAGGCCTGCGGAGCCTGCCATCTGGGCAAGTGGGATGGGACAGATGGCTGCAGCCAGGAAGGCACCACAGGTGCAGGCAGACAGCTTCCTCAGGGAGGGACTGGCACCAGACACGCTGGATCCCCCCTAATTAGCCACTCACCAGTGGTGGGACTGGGCTGAGCACTAGTCACTTATCTGTGATGTGAGTCAGGTGGATTTTGGGTATCAGAAGGAAGGTGTTTCATGTGGCAAGACTGGCAAGGCCAGGACGCAGAGTGGCTAGGACCAGGTGAGAGCCTGGGGGTGCCCCACCACTTGCCCCACCTCATGCAGGTCCTGTCCTTCCACTGCCTGGCCAGACCAGACCAAAGCTCACCTGACCTTTAAGACTGGCACCTGCACCAGGAGCCACTACCACTCCCTCCTACGGTGGCAGGCTGGGCTCTGCCCCACCGCGTCTGCAGCCCCATTAGCGTCTCTCAAGACTCAGCTTTGGGATGCCAGTACAGACCAAAGACAGGACAAAACCACTGGAGACAAGGGACATCCTGGGAGCCAAAGGGTCCAGCATGCATAGCCAAGGAGTGGCGTCTCAAGTGTGCAGGGAGCCCCTAACATAGCTGGAAGATTGGCCGGGAGGAAGACGGGCGAGGGCACCATAGGCTATCCACATGCTGGCCAACAGACATGTGGAGGCAGACATTCAGCTTCACTCGGAATCAGCACGTGTACAGGCTCCTGGCGAAAACTGAGTAGCCTGGGAACAGCCTGTGCTGGCTGGGTTAGGATTCAGGCACTTGCCCCACCAGCAGGGAAAACTCGCATGCTTGTGGGCCCAGCAGGTCCTTTTGTAGGCATCTTACCCCAGGTAAATACCTGCCTGTGTACCGAGTTACATGTCCAATACGATGCTCACTGCTATGGATTTTGTTCTCTTGTCTTTTTTTTTTTTTGTCTTTTTTTTTTTTTAAGACAAGGTCTTGCTCTGTTGCCCAGGCTGGAGTGCGGTAGTGCAATCATAGCTTACTGCAGCCTCAATCTCCTGGGCTCAAGTAATCCTCTCACCTCAGCCTCCTGGGTAGCTGGGACTATAGGCACACGCCACCACACACAAAAAATAAATATTTTATTTTATTTTGTAGACATGACACCAGGTCTTGCTATGTTGCCCAGGCTGGTCTTGAACTCCTGAGCTCAAGCGATCCTCCTGCCTCAGTCTCCCAAAGTGCTAGGATAACAGGCATGAGCTACCTCGACTGCCCTAATTCTTTAATGTTTCATAAAATAATTCAGCAGCCGGGTGCAGTGACTCGCACCTGGAATCCCAGCACTTCAGGAGGCCGAGACAGGCAGGTCACCTGAGGTCAGGAGTTCGAGACCAACCTGGCCAACATGGTGAAACCCCATCTCTACTAAAAATACAAAAAAAATTAGCCAGGCATGGTGGGCGCCTGTAATCCCAGCTACTCAGGAGGCTGAAGCAGGAGAATCACTTGCACCCGGGAGGCAGAGGTTGCAGTGAGCCGAGACGGCACCACTGCACTCCAGCCTGGGTGACAGAACAAGACTCCGTCTCAAAAAAATAAAAAAAAGAATTTAGCTGAATTTTATATTTCATTTCTAACTATGTCATTATTAAAGCTTTGAAGAGAATACAAGTGCATATCCAGTACTAGGGAGGTAGAGTCACTACTACATCTTTAATAAGGAAAAGCTGGAAGTTACCTAGGTGACCATCAGAAGGGGTATGGCTGACATGGTCATGGAGAAGCCTGCTGTGACTTTGCTGCGGGCTCCTGCTCTCCTGCTGGGCCTGCTGAGAGCACTGGGTATGAGCCTGGAGCCTAAGGACCAAGTAGTCCCTCCCAGGCTGAAATGTGAGACAGTCTACATGGCCTCGCTGTCTCTGAGTCCTTGTAGGATCACTGCATCCAGCCATGCCTGAGCACTAGGGCTTTCCATTAAATAAGTGAGTAAAATGGAGCTGGGCGCAGTGGCTCACGCCTGTAATCTCAGCACTTTGGGAGGCCAAGGCGGGTGGATCACAAGGTCAGGAGTTCAAGACCAGCCTGGCCAACGTGGTGAAACCCCGTCTCTACTAAAAATACAAAAATTAGCTGGGCTTGGTGGTGCGTGCCTGTAGTCCCAGCTACTCGGGCTTAGGCCCATTGGATATGGATCTGTCATTTGAAAAAGTCCTGACTAAGAGACCTCCCCGGGACAGTCTCTGTCATCCAGGTACAATTATAATACCATTCCTTCTCACATTCCCCAGGTCCTGATTTGGAAGGTCAGTCACATGGATGGCTACCATGTGCCTAAAGCACCTGCAGCCTCAGGTAAGAAAGAAAAGTCTGGGTTTCCTCATCTGCAAGGAGAGATGACAGTGATGTCTACCGAGTCCTTGAAGCCACACTTGGCACAAAGCTTGCACCAATAACACAGCTGCTAGGATTTGTTTTTTTGTTTTTTGTTTTTTTTTTTTTTTTGAGATGGGGTTTTACTCTTTTTTCCCCGGCTAGAGTGCAATGGGGGGGTCTCGGCTCACCGCAACCTCTGCCTTCCGGGTTCAAGCGATTCTCCTTCCTCAGCCTTCTGAGCAGCTGGGATTACAGGCATGTGCCAACATGCCCAGCTAATTTGTATTTTTTGTAGAAACCAGCTTTCTCCATGTTGGTCAGGCTGGTCTCAAACTCCCGACCTCAGGTGATCCACCTGCCTCAGCCTCCCAAAGTGCTGGGATTATAGGCGCGAGCCACCATGCCCGGCTGCTGCTAGGATTTTAAAAATATTCAACTGCCGGGCGCCCGGTGGCTCAAGCCTGTATCCAGCACTTTGCGAGGCCGAGACGGGCGGATCATTGGGTCAGGAGATCAAGCATCCTGGCTAACAGGTGACACCCGTCTTACTTAACAAAATACAAAAAAACTAGGCCAGGCGCTGTGGCGGGCGCCTGTCGTCCCAAGCTACTCGGGAGGCTGAGCAGGGAATGGCCGTAAACCCGGGAGGCGGAGCTTGCATGGTGAGCCGGACTCGCACCACTGCCTCCAGCCTGGGCGACAGAGCGAATCCGTCTCAAAAAAAAAAAAAACAAAATTTCGACATAGGCCAGACATGGTGGCTCACACCTGTAACCTCAGCTACTCAGGAGGGTGAGGCAGGAGGATCACTTGAGCTAAAGGGTTTGACACCAGCCTCGGCAATAGAGTGAGACCCTGACTCTAAAAAAAGAAAAAAAGAAAGTGGCACATGTTCAAATGGTATCTGTGTAATTAAGGTAAAACTTTTTTTGTTTTGTTTTTTTCTTTTTCAGAGAAAGGCAGATGGCAGAGTGTCTCAATTTGAATTTCAACTCTGAATTTGAACTCTGGGGCTCGAGATCCTCACACAGGGATCCTCTAGCCTCAGCCTCCTTTGGTTTTGTGACTTTGTAGTAACCCCATTGGGGTTCTGTACTTGGTGAAAGCTGATGAAAGCTGTAGTTCCTCCTCCCACTCACAATATGGGGGGACTCAGCTCAGCCACCCCTGATCGGACAGTTGACTTGTCAGCCAACCCTACTGAGCAGACTCACTGATTAATTTATTCAACAAACAGGCTCTTGGAGCTGTTCTGCAGTCCAGAGCTAAGTAGGCAGAGGAGGCTTCCTGGAGGAGGCTACTTGAGATAAGGAATCGCCTGCATCCCCCATCATTGGTCAAGCCTCATGGCATCTGTGCAGAAATGCCCTGACCCCCTTGTCACTGCTCCATCACACCTCTCAGGCCCAGCTGCAGCTCCCTGTAGCCTGAGGGACCCTCCCCAAACCAAAGTCACACCCACCTGGCTCCTCTTTCCTTACAGTTCCCTGCCGGGCTGCCCATGCCAGACTAAACCCCTCCTCTCCCAGGCTGCCCATGCCACACTAAAACCACTCCCCTAGGCCAGGCGCGGTGGCTCATGACTGTAATCCCAGCACTTCCGGAGGCCCAGGTGGGTGGATCACTTGAGGGCAGGAGTTCAAGATCAGTCTGGCTGACGTGATGAAACCCCGTCACGACAAAAAATACACAAATTAGCAGGGCATAGTGGTACGCGCCTGTAATCTCAGCTACTCAGGAGGCTGAGGCAGGAGAATCACTTGAACCCGGGAGGGGGAGGTTGCCGGGAGCCAAGATTGCGCCATCGCACTCCAGCCTGGACGACAGAGCAAGACAACATCTCAAAAAAAACAAAAAACAAAACAAAACAAAACTCCTCTGCGTCTAGGCCAAACCCCTTCCTGTGCCACCGGGAAACTGTGTTCAAGCCTCAGGGCCCTTGGCCCTTCTGTTCCCTCTGCCTGGATGCGTCTCTCCCAGGAGTCTGTGTGGCCTCATTTCAGCTGTCACCTGGCTAAAGGAGCTCCCCCGGGCTCTGTGGGCCCTGCTACTGGCACCGGCCAGGTGGAGGGTTCCCCTTTGCCCGCCCACAGGGTGGGGCCTGCCTATGCCTGCTGGGCGGGTAGTCCTGTGGGTGCCCATAAATGCAGATGACTACATAGAGGAAGAATTAAGCAGGCAGCGAGTGGGGCCAGGACGTGCTGGGGATGTGGCGAGTGCGGCCCTCCTGATGCTCAGCGGCTGGGGCGGGTCTGGGGGCAGGAAGCCGTGTTTCATCCCGGGCTGCACCAAGTTCCCTGCTTAGGGCTCTCTGAACACTGGGGGTTGTGGGAGACCAGCGGTGGCTCAGCTCAGCCCAGCTCCCGGCTTGTCCCGGTGTGGCCAGCCCTGGCGGGAAGTAGGACGCCAGGAGCAGGACGGGCTGGGAGGATCCAACGCATCCGCCCTTTCAGGCCCCTCCTCGCAACCTCGCGCTGGATTCGGCCGAGTGGTCTCGAGTGCGTCCTGCCCCTCAGGCAGGGAAGCGTTCCACGGGTTCGCACTGGGGATGAGCGAGCCGCAGGCTTACGGAGCTGGGGGCGCCTCCCCGCAGCGCCTCCTCCAGACGACGCCCCACGCAGGGCCGCAGGGGCCGCGTCACTGCAGCCCCCCTTCGCCTGCGCCCCCATCTTATTTTCCAGGACCACCTTCGGGACTGTGCTAGATCAGTAGCTGCAGCTTGCAGAGAAGTGAGTCAGAAGGGGGAACTGAGACTGGAGGGCCTGGCCCAGCCCAGGTCACACAGTGCTGGGCAGTCCCAAGGGTGACAGTGGCCCGTGCGCGGGCGCGCCCTCTTCCCACACGCCCCGCCCCGCCGGGTCCTTGCGTCCGCACGATCACTTTCTGGGCCCGAGGCGGGGAAGGGGTCGGGAGACCCAGCCCCGCAGCAGGGCCGGGACTTGGGTGGGGGGCGGAGCTCCGCTGATCTGCCCCAAGGCAGATTTTGCAGAGATTTTGTAGGGGCAGGGGTGTCCCCTGGTCGGACCCTGCCGACCGCCCTCGGGGAGAGGCGAGGCCCTGGCCCGTGCCGGCGGGGTCCGAGCTTCAGTATCCCCATCTGCGCAGGGGAAGGCGGACAGCAGCCTAGAACGCGACCCCAGCGCCCAGCGCGGCCCGACACCGCCCCCTGGCGGCCGCGGGCGTCACTGCGACCCGCCGCCTCCGCCGGAGCCCAGCGAGGGACCCCGACCCGGGCGCCCCAGGCTGCGGGGCCGGGACGTCCGAGCGCCCTGTCCCCGGTGGCGGGGTTCGCGGGCTGAGTGCCCACCCCGCTCTCCCCTCGCCCCGCGGCCTCGGCGGACCCCTGCCCACCAGGGTCTCCACCTTCCCCAGCGTGAAATGGCCATAGTCCCTCCATCTGCGCCGCGGCCACTGCGCCCGCCCCCGGCTGGGCAGATCGGAGGTCCCTGCGGGGCGGGCGGGGCAGGTGGTCAGGTGGGCCCCTTCCGGGTTACCCTCCCCCAGCCGGAGTCCGCGGACCGCGCTGGGCGCAGGGAGAGGGCTGTGCGCGCCTCCGCTTCCCGGCGCCGCCAGCGGGGACGAGCGCGGCCCCCCGCCCAGTCGGGAGACGCCCTCAAGGTCCCAGGCTCTGTCTCTGCCCGCCCGCGGCCCGCGGCCTGCGGGTGACAGTGTTCCCCGGTCCGAGCCCCATCTCCCTCGGAGAGCGGACCCCCACGCTCCTGTACCCTCCACCTGGTGGCCGTCCACCCAGCCCGGCCTGCTCGCGCGTCCCAACTGCCACTTCCCTTGCCTTCCCCAGCCTCACGTCTACCAGGCGCCTATGTGTCTCCCCGGCTGGGACTTCCACATACTCCAGGCCCACTTCATAGGTGCAGACGCTGAGGCCAGAGCGGCTGAGGAGGTGGCTGCAGGCGAGAGCGTGCGGGCAGTGTGGGGAGGGACTCAGCCTAGCCTTCCATTGCAGCTCCCATCCCTGCTGCGCCACCCCCTCGGCCCGTCAGCTGTCCCCACTCAGGAACCCCTAGGACACGGTCCGCAGAGCCCACTGAGGGTCCAGTGCTGTCCAGGGGGCGGCATCAGGATTCCCAGGAGCCACCCCTCACTCGGCCACCCTATGTCCGTATGTCCAGCAGGGAGCTGAGGGCCTGGAGGGGTGCGGAGGCCCTGCCAGGAGATGCTTCCCTCAATGCCCAGTGTGAAAGGAGCAGAGGGCTGGACTGGAAGGGGCTTCCTGGCCCCAGGAAGGCAGTGATTGGGTAAACTGCCCACTTTTCAAAAGTGATGGACAGGAAGGGGGAAGGTGGAGGGTGGAGGGGCTGCAGGTGATGCCAGTGACCCCTGAGAGACAAGGAGATCTCCACAGTGTATCAGTTCTCTTCTGCTGTGTAACAAACAACCCTGCCGGGGTGGCTTTAAACAGCAGTGATGTAGTATTGTTCACGGTTCTCTGGATTGACTGGATGGCTCTTTTTTTTTTTTTTTTTTTCCCTCACTCTTGCCCAGGCTGGAGTGTAGTGGCATGATTTCAGCTCACTGCAACTTCCACCTCCCGAGTTCAAGCGATTCTCTTGCCTCAGCCTCCTGAGTAACTGAGATTACAGGCATGCGCCACCAAGCCCGGCTAATTTTTGTATTTTTAATAGAGACGGGGTTTCACCATGTTGGTCAGGCTGGTCTTGAACTCCTGACCTCGTGATCCGCCCGCCTTGGCCTCCCAAAGTGCTGGGATTACAAATGTGAGCCACCGCACCCGGCCTGGATGAGTGTTTTGCTTCATGTGGTGTCTGCTGGGCTCACTCTACAGCTGTAGGTATCTGGAGGCCCAACTGGAGTGGCTTCACCCACACCGCTACAGTCGGTGCTGGTTGCCAGTGGGAGCTCGGCTGCCGCCAGCATGGGCTGCTGCCCCGCTTCCGCGTTGCTTGGCTTCTCCACGTGGCTGACTTGGTCTTCCTCACAGCATGACAGGACAAGTCCCAATGTGCAAGAGCTCATTAAACCTCTGCTCCCATCATGCTTTCTAATACCTCATTCTCCAAAACAAGCCCAGAGTCCATGTGGAATGAGACTCAAAAACGCATGAATCCCAGGAAACCTGGTTTATTATTATGGGCATCACAGCTTAGCACAATGATGGGGAAGCGGTGGAGACAGATTGTAGACAGCAGACCTTCCAGGGCCAGAACAAGCAGGGAAGGCTCCTGGAGGAGGATGGGACTGGCTAAGGAGGGGCTGGGAATTCTCTTCCTTCTCCCTGAAGCTCCAAACCCTCAGGGCCCTGGGGAGGTTGGAGGAGCACCAGTCGCTAAGTCAAGACAGAAACGCTCAAGGCTCAAACTCCTGAACTCGAGGCGAATCACCTGAGTTCAGCAGTTTGAGACCAGCCTGGGAAATATAGTAAGACCTCATCTCTACAAAAAATAAAAATAAAAAAGTTAGCCAGGCATGGCCGGGCGCTGTGGCTCACACCTGAAATTCCAGCACTTTGGAAGCCCAAGACAGGCGGATCGCCTGAGGTTAGGAGTTTGAGACCAGCCTGGCCAACATGGCAAAACCCCATCTCTACTAAAAATACAAAAAAACCTAGCCAGGCGTGATAGCAGGCGCCTGTAATCCCAGCTTCTCGGGAGGCTAGAGCAGGAGAATTACTTAAAGCCAGGAGGCACAGGTTGCAGTGAGCCGAGATCGCGCCATTGCACTCTAGCCTAGGTGACAGAGCAAAACTCCACTCAAAAAAAAAAAAAAAAAAAAAAAAAAAAATTAGCTGGGCATGATGGCGCCTGCCTGTGGTCCCAGATACTCAGGGGCTGAGGTGGATGGATCACCTGAGCCCGGGACGTCAAGGTTACAGTGAGTCATGATCGTGCAACTGCACTCCAGCCTGGGTGACAGAACAAGACCCTGTCTCACAAAAAAAGAAAGAAAGAAAGAAAAAAACCAAACATACCTGTAGCAGGACGAGCAGCAGACAAAACTCCTCAGACACCGGATTAAAGAAGGAAGAGGTTTTTTATTCGGCCGGGAGCGTCGGCAGACTCGCGTCTTAAGAACCGAGCTCCCTGAAGAAGAAATACGTGGCCTTTTAAAGGCTTACAACTTTAAGGGATCCATGTAAAAGGGTCATGATAAATCAAGCAAGCGTGGAAAACGTGACGGGGGGCTACATGCATCAGCTAACAGAACAAAAAGTTTTACAGTGCTTTCTCATACAATGTCTGGAATTTACAGATAACACTAGTAGTTTTGGTCAGGGGTTAATATTATCATTATTATTTTAACCACCAGGGCCAGGTGGTGGTGCCAAGGTCGTCTAGCTATTTATCTTACTTCTGTTTCTTTCCAACTTTTTGCTTTCTCCCCCTTCTCCTGTCTTATAAACTAGGGAAAAGGGGAGACGGGGAAAAGCCGGGAAAGACAGCAGGAGAAGTGGTGGTCTCATTGTATATAGCAACTGTTGACAAGAACATGGAGCAACTGGAACTCTCATACACTCCCAGTGGGAATGCAAAATGATGCAACAACTTTGGAAAAGCTTGGCCATTTCCTAAACTCATCATAAGAACCAGCAATTCCACTCCTAGGTACCTGCCCAAGAAATGAAAACAATATATATATATATGTTTTTTTCTTAGAGATGGGATCTTGCTCTGTCACCCAGGCTAGAGAGCATGATCACAGCTCACTGCAGCCTCAACCTCCCAGGCTCGAGTGATCCTTCCACCTCAGCCTCTCAAGTAGCTGGGACTACAGGGAGTGACACAACACCTGGCTGATTTTTTTATTTTATTTTTTTGTAGAAACAGGGTCTCACTGTGTTGCCCAGGCTGGCTTGAACTGGGTTTCAGCAATCCTCCTGCCTCAGCCTCCAAAAATGCTGGGATTACAAGCATGAGTCACCATGCCTGGCCTGAAAACATCTTCTCTAACACAAAGATTTGTATGTGAACGTTCTGTGAGGTAAAGTAGCACACCTAGGAAGCCATGCATGCTCGTTTCTGTTTGCAGCACAATTTCACAAAGCCCCACCTCTGTGACCACCTGCAGCTCTCCAGAAAGATGCTTTGAAGACAAAACGTGATGAGCACAGTCTCCATCCCCACACCTCTGGCTTGAGTTGCTACATTCTCTAAAAGATCCATGACCCTAGCCTTGCCTTTTCCTCCTCGTAACATCTGGTTAGCGATGATGCCTCTGTAATCTATAACCAGATGTATTCTTACCCAAACCTTGGTGTGACTGCCTCAGTGTAACTTCTGAGCAAGTCTGATGTGATTTTGCCCGTATTGAACTCCCACAGCTCATGTGTAGCTATGAGCTGAAACACTATTTTGGAGCAATCTAACAAAACCTCTCTAAGGAAATGTTCTGGGCTATCAGCCTCTGTGTAATGTCCTCAGGAGGCTTCTGAATCAAACTCACTCTTTTTTGTTTTTTGAGACGGAGTTTCACTCTTGTTGCCCAGGCTGGAGTACAATGGCACAATCTTGACTCACCACAACCTCCGCCTCCCGGGTTCAAGTGATTCTCCTGCCTCAGCCTCCTGAGTAGTTGGGATTACAGGCATGCAAAACCATGCCCAGCTGGATTTTGTGTTTTTAGTAGAGACAGGGTTTCTCCATGTTGGCCAGGCTGGTCTTGAACTCCTGACCTCAGGTGATCCACCCGCCTCAGCTTCCCAAAGTGCTGGGATTACAAGCATGAGCCACTGTGCCCCGCCTTTTTTTTTTTTTGAGACGGAGTCTTGCTCTGTTGCCCAGGCTGGAGTGCAGTGGTGCGATCTTGGCTCACTGCAACCTCCGCCTCCCAGGTTCAAGCCATTCTTCTGCCTCAGCCTCCCAAGTAGCTGGTACTACAGGTGTATGCCACCACGCCTGGCTAATTTTTTTTTTTTTTTTTTTTTTAGTAGAAACGGGGTTTCACCATATTGGCCAGGCTGGACTCAAACTCCTGACCTCGTGATTCACCCACCTCGGCCTCCCAAAGTGCTGGGATTACAGGCATGAACCACCATGCCCAGCCACATTTTATTTCTTTAGTCAACAGTCCATAGCAGCATTATTCATAATACCCCCAAAATGGAAAGGCATATCCATTAACTGATGAATAGATATATAAAGTGTGGGATTTCCATACAATGGAAATTATTCAGCAATAATTATTCTCACCATGCTGCCCAGGCT
>NW_016814622.1:290330-311056 GCF_001698545.2 Rhinopithecus bieti
CGGAAGGAAGGAAGGAAGGAAGGAAGGAAGGAAGGAAGGAAGGAAGGAAGGAAGGGAGGGAGGGAGGGAGGGAGGGAGGGAGGAAGGAAGGGAGGGAGGAAAAAAAGCCAGAGCTTGGGCTAAGCCTTCAGATGGGCTGTGGCTCAGCTGAGATCCGGTCAATGCTGGAGGCAGCCCTGAACCTTCCTGGTTTCAGTCCCCAAACCCTTGGGGCCTGTGTGTGGTCCTAGGGCCCTGGGGTGCCGCCTTGTGTTTCTTAGGTTGGAAACCCCACACGGATACGCGAGCCTGGATGTGTGGCGCCGAGTTGTTTACAGAAAACTCTCCATGAGGGAACGAGGCCTATTTTCTATGATAAATGCCCCAAATCACAAGTAGTTCAACCCCCAAGTCTGAATTCTCCCAAACTGGAGAAATCGCCTTATTTCCAATAACGAGCTCCAGGCTCAGGGGAGGCCAGCCCAGCTGCGCAGGTGAAGCTGCAATTAGTGCAGGGCAATTAGGGAAGCTCCCCGTTCTGGTGTGGCCTGGCCCACGGCAGCGCTTCGGAAGGGAAAGGCAGAGACGATGTGCTTGCGCCAGCCCCACCTACCCACGAACGGCTGGGAGCCGACCCCTCTCTCTGGCCTGACGGGGACACTGTGCCACTGATTTGAGCCTGGAACCAAAGGGCGGGGTACCCACGCACCCCTGTACTCAGAGATTCGCTGAGAGCCGCGCAGAGTGCCCGAGGGCCCAGACAGGACACGCAGGATTGAGGCAACGTGAGGAAACGCACAGTACCTGAGGTCCTCACTTTCAGGGTTCCCTGAGTGATGAAAGGGGGCTGGGAGAGGGCAGAGGCTGCCCGGGAGAGAACAGCTTTGGGGGGTTCTGGGTCCCCGCACCTCACCCCGCACTAACCAACTCCCCCAGCCCCAGATAGAAGGGGAGCTGGGCAAGTTCTGGGGGGTCAGGCCCAGGCAGGACCGCTCCCCAACACTCTTCCCTTGGTTACCCTCAGGTGTGGGGTCCAGAGTGGAGTTAGCCATCCTCAGACCTTGACCCCCCTTTTTTAAATTTAATTTTTAGTAGAGATAAGGCTCTCACTATGTTGCCTAGGCTAGTCTCAAACTCCCGATCTCAAGCGATCCTCCCCTCTTGGCTTCCCAAAGTGCTGAGATTACGGATCTGAGCCTCGGCGCCTGCCCTGAACTTCCCTCTGCGGCTTCCTGGGCTCCTCCCCGCCTCCGCCCCGGACCACCAGGGGGCGCTGTGATGCCTGCGGCTGGCCGGGCTTCACCTTGGACCCGCCAGGAGTCCCTGCAGGACTTAGGAGCTCCGCCAGCCACAGCTCCTTCCCCGACCCTCCGGGCTACCCACCGCTGATTGGACCAGGTATGGGCATCTGACTGAGGGGAGCCTATCCATAGGCTGGCCGGTGATCTATCAGGGCTGGCCTAGTGAGAACACAGCCAATCAGATGCTTTCCTGGGACCCGGAGCCAAAACTGCCCCAGGGTGTGTGGTAGCCGCAGGCAGCCGGGCGAGCCCGAAGACAGGAGTGGCAGGTCCGAGGAGGGATCCCGGAGAGGGAGACGCGGGGCGAGAAACCCGGGCTCCTCCTTGGCTTGACCCAGCTTAGACTTTCTCAAACCGAAGTCATTCCCACTGTCTCCTGGCGACTCTCACCCTGTCCGCTGTCGCCCTTTCGTGATTGACCTGAAATCACCTCGTCACTGCAGCCGCACCCTAAGCATTCATGTCTCGTATCTGTGATGTTTGCTGTGCTCCTTATGTTTGCTCTAATATGGGTTAAACCAAATTCAACACCATCAAAAGAATGTTCCTCCATGTGCACACCCACTTTCACAGTAGCAGCATTCGCAACAGCTAAAAGGTGGGAGCAGCCCACCGGTCCACGGACGGGTGAAGGGTTGAGCAAATAGTCTATATGGACAGTGGAGAGTTCTTTAACGGCAGAAAGAAGGAAATTCTGCATATGCTGCAACATGGATGAAAGGCGAACCCTGACATTATGCGGAGTGCAATAAGCTAGTCACAAAAAGACAAATACTGTAGGATTCCACTTATATTCTGTGTCCAGAGTAGTCAAATTCAGAGAGACAGGAAGTAGCATGGTAGTTGTCAGGGGCTGGGAGGAGCCGGGAATGGGGAGCTATTGTTTAATGGGTATGGAGTTTTGGCTTGGAAAGATTGAACTGTACACTCTTTTTTTTTTCTTTCCTTCCTTCCTTCCTTCCTCCCTCCCTCCCTCCTTTCTTCTTTCGTTCCTTCTTTCTTTTCCTTCCTTCCTCTTCTTTTTCTCTTTCCTTCCTTCCTGCTTCCTTTCTTTCCTTTCTTTCTTTCTCTTTCATTCCCTCCCTCCCTTCCTGCATCCTTCCTTTCTTTTCTTTCTCTTTCATTCCCTCCCTCCCTCCCTTCTTTCCTTCCTTCCTTCCTTCCTTCCTTCCTTCCTTCCTTCCTTCTTTCTTTCTTTCTTTCTGTTTTCTTTTCTTTCTTTTTTTTTTTTTTTTTTTGAGGCGGAGTCTTGCTCTGTCGCCCAGGCTGGAGTGCAGTGGCCGGATCTCAGCTCACTGCAAGCTCCGCCTCCCGGGTTCACGCCATTCTCCTGCCTCAGCCTCCCAAGTAGCTGGGACTACAGGCGCCCGCCACCTCGCCCAGCTAGTTTTTTGTATTTTAGTAGAGACGGGGTTTCACTGTGTTCGCCAGGATGGTCTCGATCTCCTGACCTTGTGATCCGCCCGTCTCGGCCTCCCAAAGTGCTGGGATTACAGGCTTGAGCCACCACGCCCGGCCTTCTTTTCTTTCTTTACATTCCTCCCTTCCTCCTTCTTTCCCCTGCCATGGCAAGGACATGAACTGTACACTTAAACATGGTTCAAACGGTAAATGTTATGTGATGTGCATTTTACCACCATGTTTGAAAAAGGTTCTTCTGTGCACCCCAGAACCCATCCTGCATGGGGATCCACAAAGCGCCCGGCCCAGCCTCTGCACCGCATTGCTGTGCAGGAGCATTGCTCACCTGGGTGGGCTCACCGTGGACTGAGCTAGGGCAAAAGTACCAAGCCAGGATGGACCTACCCAGCCAGAGCCAGAGACTAAGGAGTCAAAATGGGGTACTTTCCTCGTCTGCAAGAATAACTCACTCACAGCAGCCCTCTTTAAGGTTCTTTTTTTTTTTTTTTTTTTTTTTGAGACTGGATCTCACTCTGTCACCCAGTCTGGAGTGTAGTAGCGCCATCTCAGCTCACTGCAACCTCTGCCTCCCAGTTTCAAGCGATTCTCCTGCCTCTGCCTCAGCCTCTTGGGTAACTGGGACTACAGGCATGTGCCACCATGCCCAGCTAATTTTTGTATTTTTGGTAGAAACTGAGATTCACCATGTTGGTCAGGCTGGTGTCGAACTCCTGACCTCAGGTGATCTGCCCGCCTTGGCTTCCCAAAGTGCTGGGATTACAGGCCTGAGCCACCGCGCCCGGCCCCTCTTTAAGTCTCTCGAGGGCCCTGCCTGCCAAGGAAGAAAACGCCATCCCAATGCCCCACCCCACCCCTACCCCACTTCTATACAATGGAGAAAGCACCACTCCACTGTGACATGCTTCCTGATGACTGGCTGAACAGAAGGATGCACCCTCAGCCACCGAGGGTGTAGTTTGTGGGTGCCTCCCGGGTCCATCAGGTTGGCAACACAAATGCCAGCCCCTCACCGTAGAGTGATTTCATCTCTTAACTCTGAGTCACAGAGCGGCGGGAAGGAAGAGGTGGGGTGGGGCAGGGCCGGGTGTGGCGCGGCCACTCATGGCAGAGGGAACGGTGGAGAAGTGCTTTCTGAGTTTGTTGCCTTCATTTGCTTTGTTGATGTAGGAGAAGCCTGAGGAGCCTGGCAGGAGGGCTGAGGCTCTGGGCCCTCCTGCTCCCCCGCGTTTGACCTGGACTCCAGCTACTCAGGCATTGCCAGGCAGTACCCTGGGGAAAGGTGGGACCTGCTGCTTCCCATGCCTGCCCTGTGGGAGGGGGAGGGCTTGGGGAAGGTGCTGCTATGCCCTGAGTCCCTGGAGCCACACACTCCTGAGGGTGACAGAGCAGCCCTGCCCGGCCCCGGGCCCAGGGGTAATGGCTGGCTGTTGGTGGCTCCCAGGCTGAGTCACTGTAGCCTTCCCGTCACTCTCTCTGTCTGACCCCCAGAGACTGGGTTCTGCCACCCTGGGGTACGGCAGGGGGCAGGAAGGTGCTTTCAAGAATGTAGCCCTGGCCGGGCACTGTGGCTCACGCCCGTAATCCCAGCACTTTGGGAGGCCGAGGTGGGCAGATACCTGCAGTCAGGAGTTTGAGACCAGCCTGGCCAACATGGCGAAACCCCGTCTCTACTAAAAATACAAAAATTAGCTGAGTGTGGGGGTGCACACCTGTAATCCCAGCTGCTTCGGAGGCTCAGGCAGGAGAATCGCTTGAACCTGGGAGGTGGAGGATGCAGTTAGCCGAAATTGTGCCACTGCACTCCAGTCTGGGAGACAGAGCGAGACTCCATCTCATAAATACATACATAAATACATAAATAAATAAATACATAGCTGTGCCAGAGGCTTAGGGAACTGGGGACCTAGGAGGGGAGGCCACGTGGGTAGGGCTCCCACCCCACTCACTTCACCTGGACATTCTCAGTTCAGGAAGTGATTTTGTTGTTGTTGTTGAGCTTCTGAGTAAAATTTCCTGTGAAAAGGGATTTAGCGGCCGGGCGCAGTGGCTCAAGCCTGTAATCCTACCACTTTGGGAGACCAAAGCAGGAGGATCGCTTGAACCCAGGAGTTCGAGACCAGTCTGGGCAACATGGTGAAACCGTCTCTACGAAAAAAAAAAAAATTAGCTGGGGGTGGTGGTGTGCACCTGTAGTCTCAGCTACTCGAGAGGCTGAGGTGGGAGGATCACTCGAACCCAGGAGGTCGAGGCTGCAGTGAATGGAGATCACACCATTGGACTACAACCTGGGTGAGAGAGCGAGACCCTGTCTCAAAAAAACAAAAATAAAACAAAGAAAGAAAAAGGGGTTAATGACTAAAATCATTTTGGGCCAGGTGCAACGGCAGAGTCCCAGCTACTCAGGAGGCTGAGATGGGAGGATCATATGAGTTCTGGAGGTGAAGTCTGCAGTGATCTGTGATCACACCACTGCACTCCAGCCTGGACAATGGAGCAACACCCTGTCTAAAAAATATATAATAAATTAAAAATAAAGGCTGGGTGCAGTGGCTCAAGTCTGTAATCCCAGCACTTTGGGAGGCCAAGGTGGTCAGATTACCTGAGGTCAGGAGTTCGAGACCAGCCTGACCAACATGGAGAAACCCTGTCTCTAATAAAAATACAAAATTAGCCAGGCGTGGTGGCACATGCCTGTAATTCCAGCTACTCAGGAGGCTGAGGCAGGAGAATCACTTGAACCCGGGAGGCAAATGTTGTGGTGAGCCAAGATCATGCCATTGCACTCCAGCCTGGGCAATAAGAGCAAAACTCCATCTCTAAAATAAAATAAAATAAAATAATAGCTGGGCGCTATGGCTCACGCCTGTAATCCCAGCACTTTGGGAGGCCAAGGCAGGCAGATCACGAGGTCAGGAGTTCGAGACCAGCGTGACCAACATGGTGAAACCTTGTCTCTACTAAAAATACAAAAATTACCTGGGCGTGATTGCAAACCCCTATAATCCCAGCTACTCAGGGGGCTGAGGCAGGAGAATCACTTGAACCCAGGAGGCAGAGGTCGCAGTTACTCAAGATGGAGCCACTACACTCCAGGCTGGGTGACAGAGCAGAACTCGTCCCAAAAAATAAATAAATAATAAAATAAAGATAGAAATCATTTGGGGTCCCTGCACCCTACATAAAATGTCAAATAATAAACCCCAGGGCCTACTCTGAACCATGACCTCTCTGTTCCTCACTGCACCTCCTCAGAGAAGAAACGCTGGAGAAGCAAGAAAAGTGCTAGACTCGGAGTCAAGCGGACCCAGTAGAAAACCTGAGAAAAGGACAACTCCGACTCGATGGAAACTTATTTTTCTCTCATTGTCAAGGTATTGGCTGGGCACGGTGGCTCACACCTGTCATCCCAGTATTTTGGGAGGCCGAGGTGAGTGAATCGCTTGAGGTCAGGAGTTCAAGACCAGCCTGACCAACATGGTGAAACCCCGTCTCTACTAAAATACAAAATATTAGCTGGGCGTGGTGGCATGCGCCTGTAATCCCAGCTACTCGGGAGGCTGAGGCAGGAGAATCACTTGAACCGGGGAGGCAGAGGTTGCAATGAGCTGAATTGCGCCACTGCACTCCAGCCTGGACAACAGAGCAAGACACCGTCTCAAAAACAAAAACAAAATCTGTTTAGAGGGGGCCAGGGCTTGTATGGCAAGGAGTGTCACAGTGTCAGGAACCTGGGCTTCCTTTACTCCTTTCATCCTGTGGCTCTGCCATACGTAGTTTTATTTTTTTTCTTTTTGTTTGTTGTTTTTTGAGATGGAGTTTTGCTCTGTTGCCCAGGCTGGAGTGCAGTGGTGCAATCTTGGCTCACTGCAACCTCCACCTCCCGGTTCAAGTGATTCACCTGCCTCAGCCTCCAGAGTAGCTGGGACTACAGGCGCATGCCACCACACCTGTATAATTTTTTGTCTTTTTAGTAGAGACGGGGTTTCACCATGTTGGCCAGGCTGGTCTCCAACTCCTGACCTCACTCCTCAGCTTCCCAAAGTACTGGGATTACAGGCAGGAGCCACTGTGCCTGGCCTCTTTTTTTCCTTTTTTTTAGAGACAGAGTCTGGCTCTGTGGCCCAGGCTTGAATGCAGTGGTGAGACAGGAGAATAAGACCTGGAGGCAGGGAACCTGAGGACTTCCCAGAACTAAATCAAATGGAGAGGAGAGAGGAGGCACTTCAGCCCCGACAGGAAATATCCTCTTCGTTTACATAGGGTGTTCACCAAGTACATGACTTTGTAAGTTCATCCTCTTCATTTACATAGGGTGCACACCAAATAACCAATGGAAACCTCTAGAGGGTATTTAAACTCCAGAAAATTCTGTGACGGGCTCTTGAGCCCCTGTGCTCCGGCCCGTTCCCACTCTGTGCAGTAGATTGTACTTTTGTTTTCAATAAAGCTCTGCTTTTGTTTCTTTATTCTTTCCTTGCTTTGTTTATACGTTTTGTCCAATTCTTTGTTCAAGACACCAAGATCCTGGAAACTCTCCACTGCTAACAGTGGTACGATCACAACTCACTGCAGCCTCCAACTCCTGGGCTCAGGTGATCCTCCCACCTCAGCTTCTCAAGCAGCTGGGACTACAGGCCCACACCACCATGCCCGGCTCATTTTCGTGCTTTTTGTAGAGATGGAGGTCTCCCTCGGTTTCCCAGGTGGGGATCTTGAATGCCTGGACTCAAGCAATTCTCCTGCCTTGGCTTCCCAAAGTGTTGGGATTACAGGCATGAGCCACTGCGTTCAGCACATATGAATAGTTTTTTTTTTTTTTTTGAGACGGAGTCTCGCTCTGTCGCCCAGGCTGGAGTGCAGTGGCACCATCTCGGCTCACTGCAACCTCCGCCTCCCAGGTTCACACCATTCTCCTGCCTCAGCCTCCTGAGTAGCTGGGACTACAGGTGCCGCCACCTCGCCCGGCTAGTTTTTTGTATTTTGAGTAGAAACGGGGTTTCACTGTGTTAACCAGGATGGTCTCGATCTCCTGACCTGGTGATCCGCCCGTCTCGGCCTCCCAAAATGCTGGGATTACAGGCTTGAGCCACTGCACCCGCCCACATGAATAGTTTTCATTTCTGAGATCACTTCGTGTTCAAAATGGTTGCTGAAACTCCTGCCATTTTATCTGCTTTCCCAGAAGCGAAAAGGGAGTAGAGTGTGCCTTTCCCTTTAAGGACTCTTTTTTTTTTTTTTTTTTTTTGAGAGGGAGTCTCCCTCTGTCACCCAGGCTGGAGTGCAGTGGCGCAATCTCGGCTCACTGCAAGCTCCGCCTCCCGGGTTTACGCCATTCTCCTGCCTCAGCCTCCTGAGTAGCTGGGACTACAGGCGCCGCCATCACGCCCGGCTAGTTTTTTGTATTTTTTAGTAGAGACAGGGTTTCCCCGTGTTAGCCAGGATGGTCTCGATCTCCTGACCTCGTGATCCGCCCGTCTCGGCCTCCCAAAGTGCTGGGATTACAGGAGTGAGCCACCGCGCCCGGCCTTAAGGACTCTTTATGAAGTCAAACACACTCCTTACATTAAGGCCAAAAATTAGTCACATGGCCACACCTATGTGTAAGGGAGGCTGGGAAATGTCTTAATTCCAGGCAGCAAATGCCCTGATAAAATATCAGAGTTTCTAATCCCTTGGATCTCTGGGAGAGGTGGAGGTGGGGACCGGAACTGGAGGACCATGAGCAGTATCTGATGTAATCAGACAAGCTGCGTGTCCTTGGGCAAATCCCTTCATGTCTCTGAGCTCCTGCCTGTCTTTGAAATGAGGACATAGAAAGATAATCTCCAAGGACCCTCCCTGTCTTGACATTTTGCGACTTTGGAGCAGGGAGCCCAGAGTGGCCAAAGACAAGAACAGAAGTTGCCTGGGTTTAAAAGTTGCCTGGCCGGGTGCAGTGGCTCACGCCTGTAATCCCAGCACTTTGGGAGACCGAGGTGGGTGAATCACCAGATCAGGAGTTTGAGAGCAGCCTGGCCAACACGGTGAAACCCCATCTCTACTAAAAAAAATTAGCTGGGCATAATGGCAGACACGTGTAATCCCAGCTATTCAGGAGGCTGAGGCAGGAGAATCGCTTGAATACAGGAGGCGGAGGTTGCAGTGACTCGAGATCGCGCTGCTGCACTCTAGCCCTGGCAACAGAGTGAGACTCCATCTCAAAAAAAAAAAACAAAAGTTGCCTGTTCTGGGCCGGGTGTGGTGGCTCACGCCTATAATCCCAACACTTTGGGAGGCCGAGGCAGGCAGATCACAAGGTCAGGAGTTCAAGACCAGCCTGGCCAACATGGAGAAACCCCATCTCTACTAAAAATACAAAAAATTAGCTGGGCATGGTGGCAGGCACCTGTAATTCCAGCTACTCGGGAGGTTGAGGCAGGAGAATCGCTTGAACCCAAGAGACAGAGGTTGCAGTGAGCCCACACTGCGCCACTGCACTCCAGCCTGGGCAACAGAGTGAGACTCTATCTCAAAAAAAAAAAAAAAAAAAGGGCCAGGTGTGGTGTCTCACGCCTGTAATCCCAGCACTTTGGGAGGCTAAAGCAGGTGAATCACCTGAAGTCAGGAGTTCGAAACTAGCCTGGCCAACATGGTGAAACCACACCTTTACTAAAAATACAAAAATTAGTTGGGCATGGTGGCTCTTGCCTGTAATCCCAGCTACTCAGGAGGCTGAGGCAAGAGAATTGCTTGAACCCGGGAGGCGGAGGTTGCAGTGAGCCAAGATCACACCACTGTACTCCAGCCTGGNTACTCGGGAGGTTGAGGCAGGAGAATCGCTTGAACCCAAGAGACAGAGGTTGCAGTGAGCCCACACTGCGCCACTGCACTCCAGCCTGGGCAACAGAGTGAGACTCTATCTCAAAAAAAAAAAAAAAAAAAGGGCCAGGTGTGGTGTCTCACGCCTGTAATCCCAGCACTTTGGGAGGCTAAAGCAGGTGAATCACCTGAAGTCAGGAGTTCGAAACTAGCCTGGCCAACATGGTGAAACCACACCTTTACTAAAATACAAAATTAGTTGGGCATGGTGGCTCTTGCCTGTAATCCCAGCTACTCAGGAGGCTGAGGCAAGAGAATTGCTTGAACCCGGGAGGCGGAGGTTGCAGTGAGCCAAGATCACACCACTGTACTCCAGCCTGGGTGACAAGAGTGAAACTCCATCCCAAAAAAAACCAAAAAAGAAAGAAAGAGAAGAAAAGTGGGTGGGGCGCAGTGGCTCATGCCTATAATCCCAGCACTTTGGGAAGCCGAGGCAGGTGGATCACGAGGTCAGGAGTTCGAGACCTGCCTGGTCAACACAGTGAAACCCTGTCTCCACTAAAAATACAAAAATTAACCAGGTGTGGTGGCAGGCGACTGTAGTCCCAGCTACTTGGGAGGCTGAGGCAGGAGAAT
The DNA here is from genome assembly GCF_001698545.2 of Rhinopithecus bieti. Lineage (NCBI taxonomy): Eukaryota > Metazoa > Chordata > Mammalia > Primates > Cercopithecidae > Rhinopithecus > Rhinopithecus bieti. Next base: position 300,467 of record NW_016814622.1, read on the forward strand.
GGCGTGAACCTGGGAGGCAGAGCTTACAGTGAGGCGAGATCACACCACTGTACTCCAGCCTGGGCAACAGAGTGACAGTCCATCTCAAAAAAAAAAAAAAGAAAAGAAAAGAAATGGAGGGTCCAGGCCAGGCATAGTGGTTCATGCCTGTAATCCCAGCACTTTGGGAGGCAGAAGCACGCAGATCACAAGGTCAGGAGTTCGAGACCAGCTTGGGTGACATGGTGAAACCCCTCGTCTCTACTGAAAATACAAAAATTAGCCAGGCGTGGTGGCACGTGCCTGTAATCCCAGCTACTTGGGAGGCTGAGGCAGGAGAATCACTTGAACCTGGGAGGTGGAGGTTGGAGTGTGCCACTGCATTCCAGCCTGGGTGACAGAACGAGACTCTGTCTCAAAAAAAAAAAAAAAAAAAAAAAGACTATCTGGCCTCTGGTGTCAGGGGAGCCGGGGGCCTTGCTGGAGTGGATAGTCTGTTGCTCTGGGGAGACTCTCTAGGGGCCCCCAGGCCACTCTGTTCCTTCCTGCAAGGCCACTGGCTGCCCTCACCGCTCTGAGGGGCAGGTGGGGAGGGGAGGGGCTCTGGGGAAACTTCAGGGCAACATGGTTGTGATCCAGGCCTGTGGAGGGAGTACTGGGGCAGGGGAGACCTCAGCAAGCACAGATGAAGCATTGTGACTCTGGGGCATGTAAATTCCCTGGCAGCCAGGCCCTGGGAGCACCCCTCTCCTCCTGTCCCCTTGACACCTACCTCAGTGAGGCATCCCCAGCAGCCGGGCAGCGGGCAGCAGAGAAGGGTGTCCTGGGACAGAGGCTTTCCTAGTCTTTCTTCAGAATGGAGGAAGCCCCGGGGTACCTGAACTTCCTGTAGGACCCAGGGTAGAAAGATGGCCATTCTCCCTGTCACATGATGGGGGCTCCAGCTGTTTAACACAAGAAGACATATAGCTTTCATGGTTAAGAGCAGGGGTTCTGGGCTTGATGGCTTGGGTTCGAATCCCGGCTCCTATGCATGCAGCTGTGTTACCCTAGACAAATTGCATAACTTCTCTGTGCCTCACTTTCCTCCACTGCAAAACCAGGAGTCGTGAGCAGATGAGATCCCCAGACAGCTCTCGGGACAGCTGGAGTGCTTAGTGGAAGCTCCTCATGCTATCACTGTGGAGGGTGACGAGGGACATCCATAGGATGCTAGAGGGATTACCATGTGTCCCCCGACCTGCCCGACGACGACAGCCTTGCAGATAAGCTGCGAGCCTGCCTGCTTCTCCTGGTGAGGTGGAGACAGGAGAGGGTGCAGAGGTCAGGGCTTGTTTCTTTTTTCTTTTTTCTTTTTTTTTGAGATGGAGTTTCGATTCTGTTGCCCAGGTTGGAGTGCAGTGGTGCAATCTCGGCTCGCTGCAACCTCCGCCTCCCGGGTTCAAGTGATTCTCCTGCCTCAGCCTCCCGAGTAGCTGGAATTACAGGCATGTGCAACCACGCGTGGCTAATTTTTGTATTTTTAGTAGAGACGGGGTTTCACCATGTCGCCTAGGCTAGTCTCGAACTCCTGACCTTGTGATCTCCCTGCCTCGGCCTCCCAAAGTGCTGAGATTACAGGCATGAACCACCATACCCGGCCTGGACCCTCCATTTCTTTCTTTTTTTTTTTCTTTTTTTGAGATGGGATCTCACTCTGTTGCCCAGGCTGGAGTGCAGTGGCGAGATCTCGGCTTATTGCAAGCTCCGTCTCCCAGGTTAACGCCATTCTCCTGCCTCAGCCTCCCATGTAGCTGGGACTACAGGCGCCCACCACCATGTCCAGCTAATGTTTTGTATTTTTCGTAGATTCGGGGTTTCACCATGGTAGCCAGGATGGTCTCGACCTCCTGACCTCGTGATCCACCCGCCTCCTCGGTCTCCCAAAGTGCTGGGATTACAGGCGTGAGCTACCGTGCCCGGCTGGACCCTCCATTTCTAATAAGCTCCTGGGCGAGTCCTCCCAGGTGCTCTGAGGGTGACTGACCGGCAGGACAATTCTGGGGCCACTAATCCCTCCAACCTCAGCTGCTGTGGAGAGCTGACTCTCAGGGGGTACGTCAGGGTGCTGGGTGGGGCACCAGTGTGAGGGACACCCACCACAGCCCTCCCCTTGGGGCTGCAAGGCCCTGGGACCAGCGGCCCAGCCCTGTCCCCAGGCAGGTCCTCACACCTAGGACCACAGGGGGCTCTGGGGCCCAGGTCAGGGGCAAACCTGCTGGGATCTGAGCCCCTCTTGGTGGCTTCCTGGTGTGTGCACGTCCTTCCCCGCAGGAGAGGAAGCAGGGCCAGCATTTTTTCCTCCCAGGGCAAGACCTGGAGTCTGTGTTTGTGTGTCTGTTAGACTTGCTGTGAGGGCCACAGTGTCTCCACTGAGGCCTTATCCAGCCTCCAGGAGGTCCTAGTTTTCAGGGAAAGGGTCTGGTTCTGAAGGCTCACTCATCTGAATTCAAATCCCAGCTCTGCCACTTCTGGGCTGTGTGACTCCAGGCAAGTTGCTTAACCTCTCTGAGCCCACTACTTCTGTAAATGGGGATATCATGGGATTCTCATGAGCTGTGAACAGTATCTGTTGATGTGTTTGTTTTTGTGCATTCAGACTTTCCCTCTTTCCTCAGGCACTTGCTGGGCAGCCTCCTTTGCCACATCCCTGGCCCTGCCCCAGGGCACACCAGCTTCAGTGACAGGGATGGCAGGTGAACGGGTGGCCCAGCCTGCTGCTCTGGCCAATGTAAATCCAAGGAGCTATGATGACGCGGGACAGGGGCGGTTTGGGAAAAAATACGTGAAGGATGCCCCCGTGGGAGCAGGAGCCCCACTGGCTGGTGCAGGCCAGGGGGTAACTCAGCCACAGGGAAGGGGGCCCAGCCAGGGCTGGAGGGAGGGCCACCTGCAGGAATGAGCTATGGGGAGGCGGGAAGGGCAGACAGCTGGGGCTGAGGGAGACCAGCCCCCAAGACGCCCATGGAGAAACTGAGGCAGAATCTGCACTTGGAGCCAGCCACCGCTCTCCACTGGCCCACACTGCTGCGATCCTTCCCACACTGGGTGGCTGCCTGGAACCCAAAGCCCCCACAGCAAGCCTGGCCTTCAGAGCTGGTTCCAGATGTTTAAATACCCAGCCTTCAGCTCCCGCCACAGACATTTCCACTGGAAGGTGTTGGTGCCACATCCCCAGCGCTGCCAGGCTAATATGGGGTGGGGGCCTTGCAGCCCCAAGGGGAGGGCTGTGTTGAGCGTTCCGGACACTGGTGCCCCACCCAGCACCCAGCAGGGGCACCCTGTGCTGCCCTCCCCGGCTGCCTGGGCCACCAGCTCAGGAGAGGCCACCCCTTTGCGACCTTTCCTGACTCAATGCCTCTCCACCTCGCCCCCCAGGACCAAGACAGGAGGGCTAGCTGGACTCAGGACACTTCGCCACCCTCATCAGGTCCTCACCACAGCCCTCAAGGGGGTGTTCCCGTTACACAGACAGAAGACCAAGGCCCCGGGATGGGACTGGGTCGTGTGAAAAGCCAGGCCGTGCCTGGCCCCGAAGAGTCCTGCGTAGCTGCCCGGCCCGCCCAGGGCTCAGAGCCCCTCCTCCAGGATTGGCCCCAGCTGCTATGTGGGGCCCACTGAGGCCTACTGGATCCTAATTGGATGCAATTAGGACATCACCTGATGCCCCTGTCAGGGTGGCTCCTCCCAACCACTAGAGGACTCAGGTCAAAGGCATTTGAGGTAAAACTCCCACCCTGGCCCTGGTGGGCCAGAGTCATGCTCTATGTGCCCCCTGGCTGTCCAAGCAGGGGTGTACAGAGACTGGGGTGGGGTGACGGTGAGAACCTGAGAAAGCTGTTGCAGAGGGCACACCGGAAACTGTCACCAGGCCCTGCCCTCAGCAGACCCAGGCCAGGGCCAGCAGCACCTCCTGGGGGCCGCCATCTTTCTGTTCTGGGAAGGCCGGGTTTGGGGGTGAGCTCTGTGGGGCTCCTGTGTCCTCATCCATTGGTGGGATGCGGCTCCCTTCCGGGCACCTCTCAGGGCACTGATAAGAGCCACCAGGACTAGGTTCAGCCCACAGCGGGTGGGACGCACTCGCCCCTCGGCGGGCCCGGAGTGGAGACCAGGAGTTTCTGGAGAAGGCCTTTCAGATTCTGAAGGCAGGCACTCCATGCTCCATCCCTGGACAGCGAGTGACAAGTGTCTTTGTCACAGAAGGATGGAAAGGCCCTACATGGCCCCTGAGCAGCTCTGGGGAACGTTCTTGGTCCGGGTTCCCGTCTGGGGGTTCTGGAGTCTAGGATTCCAGGATCCGAGTTTTGAGGTCTCGGGTTGTAGGGTCTGGGGTTTGAAGCCGCTCTTGCAACCCAGGACAGAGGTGAAAGTAGTGGGGTGGACTGGGCAGCCCCCAATGTTCAGTGGACCTAAAGTGCTAGTGCCCAGCCCTGCCTAGGCAGCTGGCAGGAGGTCCAGAAACCCCTCGTTCTATGGAGACTAAGGCCCAAGTCTTTGGAGGCGGTCGGGGGTCTGTCCCAGAGCACCTTTGGGCAAAGGGTAGGAGGGAGACCACCCAAGACAACGCTCCCCCACACCAACAGGGAGCCTGGCAGCTCCTCTGAGGCCACTGCCCTGTGGCTCCAGCCTCTCTGTGCTGGGTGTGTGGAGGCCGCTCCTATGGAGGCGTGGGCGGTGCAGCTCATTCCCATGGGGCTCCCAGCCTCCCACCCCCATCCGGCCTCCTCCTCCAGAGCCTGGGGACTGGTGGACGCCTGCCAAGAACGCCCACAGCCTGCCAGGATGTGCGGGAAGCACACACACGGCTAATCCCACCCCCATCGTCCAAGATCCCTTCTTGATTCTGGGTCTGTCTTTCTGGGGGAAACTGAGGCCCAGAGGGATTCAGGGCGCCCAGGGTCCCCGAGTCCCCAGGTGGACTCTGGAGGCTGTGCTTTAGTGGGGCCTCCCCCGGCCTTCTTTGCAGTTGTGAGAGTATGAAGGGGAGGAATCGGGGGCTGCCAGGCCTGGAGCCAAGGCTGAGGGTGGGGAGCAGCTGGCAGGGGTCCCAGCAGGAGGCCCGGCTAGGGGAGACCAGAACTCCTCTGCTCCTCCCTCCCAACAGCTTCCCACCCCACTCTACAGCAGGCCGCTGGCAGGCCCGGAAGGGCTTGGGAGCTAGAGGGTGCTTCCCGGGGCTCCTGAAGGCCTGCGGAGCTCCTGAGGGACTGGAGGCTCCTGGCTGGGGAGGCTGGAAGGCACTGGCCCTGCAGCTTGGTTCCCGGGGCTCGGCGTATCTGAATCCAGAACAAACGTGGCTCACCAGAAGGCGGGTGCTGGGGATCTGCCCCCGTTGTGCATGTGCGTAACCACACGGTGTGGAAGCGGACACCTGCCTCTAGGATGAGCGCGTGGGGCAAAACTGCATGTTTTGCATTGGGAACATGTTTGTGTGTGTGCGGTGGGGGGTGGGTGTGGTGGGAGGTGTGTGCGGTGGGGGTGTGTGTGCAGTGGGGGGCATGTGCGGTGGGGGGCTGTGGGCTGGGACGTCCCTTGAGGTGATCAGCTCTCTATGTTCCACACATGCAAACATAAACACACGGTGTGACTGTTCCACACACACAAACACAGTGTGACTGAGACACGCATGTGAGTATTGAGATCTCCAGGGCTGATTTCCTGCCCGAAACATGCCCTGGCCCCCATCACCTTGTGTGAAATTCCTCCAGCCAAGCACCTTCGGGGTAGAGCCATGCATTGCCTGTGGTGGAGGGGCCATGACTAACCCAGGTGTCGGGCCTGGAGGCTGTGCTGGCTGCTCTGTACAAGGACCTGCCAGACAGCTCCGTGGACAGAGCCTCCAGCGGGGTTTTGCCATGTTGGTCAGGCTGGTCTTGAACTCCTGACCTCAGGTGATCTGCCTGCCTTGGTGTCCCAAAGTGCTGGGATTACAGACGTGAGCCACGGTCTCGCTGTGTCACCCAGGCTGGAGTGTAGTGGCACAATCACAGCTCAGTGTAGCCTCAACCGCCTCGGCTCAAGCCATCCTCCCACCTCAGCCTCCCAAATAGCTGAGAATGCTACAGGTGTGCACCACCACACCCGGCTACTTTTTTAATTTTTTGTAGAGATGGGATTTATCCAGGCTGGTCTTTTTTTTTTTTTTTGAGACGGAGTCTAGCACTATTGCCCAGGCTGGAGTGCAGTGGCACGATCTCAATCGACTGCAACCTCCACCTCCTGGGTTCCAGTGATTCTCCTGCCTCAGCCTCCTGAGTAGCTGGGAGTCCAGGCGCCTGCCACCACGCCCAGCTAAGTTTTGTATTTTTAGTAGAGACGGGGTTTCACTGTGTTGGCCAGGCTGGTCTCAAACTCCTGACCTTGTGATCCACCCGCCTCGGCCTCCCGTTTACAGTAGACTGTTTTCTACTGTAAATGGCTTTTTCAATCAACTTTGGTATTAGGTGTTATTTATTACTGCATAGTCAATTACCTCAAAGCTTAGCAACTGAAAACCAAACACCATCTCACAGCATAGGTGGGTTAGAAATTCAGAAGTGGCCCAGCCCATGGCTCTGACCCAGGGTCTCCAGCAGGTTGCAGAGGGGACAGCAGTGACTTGGAGGGATTTATTCTGAGCTCACCCACAGCGGGAAGCCTTCAGCTACTGGCCACCTTTGCCTCTCCTGCCTGGGACAGCTGGCTCTCCCCAGGGCAAGAGAGCAAGAATGGGGGCACCAGTACCCAAACAAAAGTTGGTCTTTTTCGCTGGGCGCGGTGGCTCAAGCCTGTAATCCCAGCACTTTGGGAGGCTGAGACAGGCGGATCACGAGGTCAGGAGATCGAGACCATCCTAGCTAACATGGTGAAACCCCGTCTCTACTAAAAAATACAAAAAACTAGCCGGGCGAGGTGGCGGGCGCCTGTAGTCCCAGCTACCCAAGAGGCTGAGGCAGGAGAATGGCGTGAGCCAGAGAGGCGGGGCTTGCCATGAGCCGAGATCATGCCACTGCACCCCAGCCTGGGCAACAGAGCGAGACCCCGTCTCAAAAAAAAAAAAAAGTCCCGGTGTGGTGGCTTACACCTGTAATCCCAGCACTTTGGGAGGCCAAGGCAGGCGGATCACCTGAGATTGGGAGTTCGAGACCAGCTTGACCAACATGGAGAAACCCTGTCTCTTCTAAAAATACAAAATTAGCTGACTGTGGTGGCACATGTGTGCAATCCCAGCTACTCGAGAGGCTGAGGCAGAAGAGTTGCTTTAACTCGGGAAGTGGAGGTTGCAGTGAGTGGAGATCATGCCATTGCACTCCAGCCTGGGCAACAAGAGTGAAACTACATCTTAAAAAAAAAAAAAATTAGCCAGGTAGTGCAACACCTGTGGTTCCAGCTACGGGAGGCTGAGGCAGGAGAATTGCTTGAGCCCAGGAGACTGAGGTTGCAGTTAGCTAAGATGGCACCACTGTACTCCAGACTGGGTAACAGAGTAAGACAGTATCTCAAAAAAAAAAAATATATATATATATACACACACACACACAAGTATATATATGTCTATATATGTGTATGTATATACACATGTCTATACATACACATATAGACATGTCTATACATACACATATAGACATGTATATATACACATATATACATATATACACATACAGACATATAGACGTGTATATACATATACACGTCTATATGTGTGTGTATATATAGTCCACGTGATGGGACATCCCTTCTGAGATTAGGTTAGAAAAAGACCAACTTTTTTTTTTTTTTTTTTTTTTTTGAGATGGAGTCTCTCTGTCACCCAGGCTGGAGTCCAGTGGCACAATCTCAGCTTATTGCAACCTCCACCTCCCAGGTTCAAGTGATTCTCCTGCCTCAGCCTCCTGAGTAGCTGGGATTACAGGTGCCCGCCACCATGCCAGGCTAATTTTTGTATTATTAGTAGAGACATGGTTTCACCATGTTGGCCAGGCTGGTCTCAATCTCCTGACCTTGTGATCCATCCGTCGCAGCCTCCCAAAGTGCTGGGAGTACAGGCATGAGCCACTGTGCTGGGCTGTGTGGGTTGTATTCTATTCCTAAGTCACCCAGTCCCACTCACACTCAGGGAGTACATAAGGGAACAGACAGCAGGAGGCAGGGATCGCTGGGGACCTTCCTGGAGGCTGAGTATGACGAGCGCCCAGTGAGGAGTCCTGCAGAGTTGGTAAGGGGTCCTCTCTTGGAATGGATCACAATCATACTTGAACACTTACTCTGTCCAGGCACTGCTCTGAGAACTTTATGTTGAGCCCTCACTACCACTTTGGGCTCAGAATGTGAGCCTCATTTTACCGGGCAATAAAGAGAGGAGAAGTGACCAGGCACAGTGGCTCATACCTGTAATCCCAGCACTTTGGGAGGCCGAGGTGGGTGATCACAAGGTCAAGAGTTCAAGACCAGCCTGGCCAACATGGTGAAACTCCGTCTCTACTAAAAATACAAAAACTAGTGGGGCATGGTGGCAGGCACCTATAATCCCAGCTACTCAGGAGGCAGAGGCAGAAAATTGCCTGAACCCAAGCGACATAGGTAGAAGTGAGCCAAGATCATGCCACTGCATTCCAGCCTGGGCAACAGAGCGAGACTCCATCTCAAAACAAACAAACAAACAAACAAACATTAGTCGGCCTTGGTGGCACGTGCCTGTAGTCCCAGCTACTCGGGAGGCTGAGGCAGGAGAATCCCTTGAACCTGGGAGGCAGAGGTTGCAGTGAGCTGAGATCGCACCACTGCACTCCAGCCTGGGTGATAGAGCGAGACTCCATCTCAAAAATAAATAAATAAATAAATAAAATAAAAATAATTTTAAAAAGGGAGAGAGAAGAAAAGTATCTTGTTCTCAAATCTCTCAGCCCATAAGAGTTCTGGAACTGGCTGGAATTCCAATCTACACGGGTTTGTACCCAGGGAGGAAGCTGGGCTGGGCAGGCTGGGCCTCAGAGCCTGCAAGATATGGCACTATGTCCCCCATGGGAGCTGATATTGGATCAGATCAGGAAAAGGTGACATCAGAAGAGGCTCTGTGGGCACCCTAAGCCAGGGGTGGAGGGTAAAGGGTTGGGGAGAGGAGCTCACCCCCAGGAGAGGGGCTGGAGGTCGGAAAGAAGAGGACCAAGGTCAGGGGCCAAGGGCTCTGTGTCTAAAGATGGCCCAGGGAAGAGGGAGTCAGCTAGAGTGTGGGGGAGTCCGGGAAGGGAGGCTGCAGTGGTGTGGACTCCTCTGGGGGAGCGGCCTGGCCGTGTGATGGCACAGGAGCAGGGCAGTGTGGGGTCAGGGCCCACAGGGGTCAAGCTTTCCGTTCTGGTGGCTGGGTGGGAGCATGGCCACATTCTTTACCCTCTCAGTGGGCCAGTGCCGCCCCAGACGTGGGCTTCCAACTCACCAGCCCTGAGGCCACGTGTCCCAGGTGCCCCACCCAGGGTGGTGCCCCCCATCCACTGCCCCAGCCAGTCCAGCCTATGTGCCCAGCACCCTGCCCTCTAGCCTCTGCCCTCAGCCCCTGGGAGCCATCGCTCTTCATGAAGCAACCTGACCCTTAGGCCAGGCTGTCACACTGCTGGGCACCTCTCTCTCCAGGGAGCCTAACAGGCGTCCTGACCTTTCCCAGATCTTTTTTTTTTCTATTTAAATATATATATGCATGTATTAGAGATAGGGTCTTGCTATGTTGGCCAGGTTGGTCTTGAACTCCTGGTCTCAAGCCATCCTCCCACCTCGGCCTCCCAAAATGCTGGGATTACAGGCATGAGCCACCGCATTTGGCCTCCCATACCTTTGAGAGTGCAGATGAGGGATTCTTGCAGAGGGCCGCAAGAATCCAGCCCACCTCGCCTCCTCCACCCCACCCCACCACCCAACAAATGCAGATATTTGGTGTCTCCCCAGAATCAATGTCCAGCACTCACCAGGGGCCATAAGCTCTGGCCAAGGCCTGTCTGCCTGTCCCAGTGTCTGTCTCTGTCTCTCCGGACCGGCCTCAGAATCTCTCCAACAAACACTAGACCACTCCGCCCGGTTCCTCCCGGCTGCATGTGCCCACCCAGCCCCCAGATGCCAGCAAAGGCTCCACTGACCACCCCCCAGAGGGGCGGGTGTGCTGTCCCCACCACCTAGTCCAGCCTAGCAGGCCACAGGCCTCCATCCGCATTTCCAGCCTTTGTCCGAGTCATTCTCCTGCCTAACCTGCCCCTCTCCCTTTTCCGAATGTCCAGATCTTTCCCATCCTTTAGGGCTCTGCTCAAAGCCAGATGGCTGAGCCTGATAAAGTGACGCAACCTCTTTGAGCCTCAGTTTCTTCGGCTGTAACAGGAGGCGGAGATGCCCTCCTTGCCAGAGAACTGGGAGGAGGGAAGAGGGTGCGGCCGTGGGGAGCCTGGCCCACCGCATCCGCCCAGCCCGCGGGGCTCCCCATCTCGGCCAGTGGCTCCCTAAGCCTTGCCAGGTGGCGATGGCGCCTTGGGCGGCCCATTCCCGCGCCGCAAAACCAGATGAGGGCCCCTGAAACGCTGCCCGGAAGGCCCCGCGGGAGAACATCTGCGCCGG
>NW_016814622.1:313821-323650 GCF_001698545.2 Rhinopithecus bieti
TTTTTTTTTTTTTTTTTTTTTTTTTTTTTGCCAACTATTGGATTTAGAGGCTGCCCTTAGATCCTAGAGGCAAGCTATTAGCTCCACATGGCAGTTTCTTGCCATGGGGGCCTCTCAATATAACAGCATGGCAGCTTCCTTTTTTTTTTTTTTTTTTTTGAGACAGAGTCTCACTCTGTTACCTAGGCTGGAGTGTAGTGGAGAGATCTCGGCTCACCGAAACCTCCGCTTCCTGGGTTCAAGTTGATTCTCCTGCCTCAGCCTCCCAAGTAGATGGGATTACAGGCATGCGCCACCATGCCCGGCTAATTTTGCATTTTTAGTAGAGACGGAGTTTCTCCATGTTGGTCAGGCTGGTCTCAAACTCCCAACCTTGGGTGATCCACCCACCTCAGTCTCCCAAAGTGCTGGGATTACAGGCGTGAGCCACCCTGCCCGGCGGCAGCTTCCTTTTTCTAAGCCAGTGAGAGGGGAAGAGACTCAAGCAAGATGGGCACGACAGTCTTATGTGATGTAATATATTCCATCACCTTTGTCCTGCTGGTTCCAGCGAGTCACAGGTCATTCCCACACTCAACGGGAGGGACTACAAAAGGGCGCAAACGCCAAGGGCATGGATCTTTGGGAGCTAATTTTTGTTTTTGGAGACAGAGTCTTGTTCTGTCACCCAGGCTGGAGTGCAGTAGTGTGATCTCGGCTCACTGCAACCTTCGGCTCCTGGGTTTAAGGGATTCTCCTGCCTCAGTCTCTCGCATAGCTGGGACTACAGGCACATGCCACCACACCAAGCTAAATTTTGTTTGTATTTTTAATAGAGATGGGATTTCACCAAATTGCCCAGGCTGACTTCGAATCCCTGAGCTCAGGCAATCCGCCCACCTCAGCTTCCCAAAGTGCTAGGACTATAGGCATGAGCCACTGTCCTCAGCCTGGCAGTTACTTTCGAAGGAGCCTAACTACACTAAGCAACCAAAAAGAAAGGCAATTATTAACTTCATCAGAAACTGAAAGTTAAACCAGAAAGGAAACATAACCGCAGTGCATTAGTTGGCTCAGTAGCAAACAGTGTTTATATAATCGTTACGACGAAACTGAATATTGATTTCATCCAAAATTGCTAGATATTGATAATGAGAGGTGACACAGGGAGAGTATGGGGGGGGTGCGTTGCATGGAAGAGTAAAAAATGTGAACTCATCTTCCGTAAGGGAAAGCCAGTAGATAATGGCTGGGTTGTTAAATCAAGTAACAGCAGCACAAGAATGTTATTTATAAACATGGAGATAAAATCCAGAAAAAGAAGCCAAAAGAGTTGAATGTGGCTGTCTCTGGGGAGTTTTAAGAGTGGGATAGGTGGGGAGGGGCTGCTGCTTTTCATTATGTCTATTTGCCTTTTAAAATTCTATGCATATCATGTGCATGTACTTTAAACTATTGCATTACTTGGATAAAAATACACAGTAATTAATAGAGAAAGGAATAGGGGAGGAGAAGCATCCTTGAAGAGTGAACAGTGAAGTTCCCTGGGGGACAGGCTCCCATTTAGAGGCAGAGATGGGGGAGGAACAATATCCCCTGGGAACCCTCAGGGGCTCATATACCAGAGATTACAGTAACCAGAGCTTGCACCAAGAGAATATAGTAGCTGCCTGGGGCCTGGGGAGGTGGGCATTCCTGGGGCTGAGAGGATTTGAGAGGATAGTGGTGGGGGTGTGGGGTGAGTTTGGATCCTCCGTGGGGTGGAGAAGGAGCCCCGGGCCCAGAGTGGGTTTTCCCCGACCCTAGGAGTCTCCCATCTCCACAGACACTTCTTGGGGAGACTCTGAAGGCTCTGACCAGGTTTTGTTTTGTTTTTAGGAAGGGGGTCTCACTATGTTGCCCAGGCTGGAGTACAATGGCTATTCACAGGCATGATCATAGCTCATTGCAGCCACGAAATCCTGGGCTCAAGTGATCCTCCCGCTTCAGTCTCAAGTAGCTGGGACTACAGGCATGTACCACTGCAGCACCTGGCTTTTTGTTTTTTTTTTTTTTTTTTTTTGACAGTCTCACTCCCTCACCCAGGCTGGAGTGCAGTGGCAGGATCTCGGCTCACTGCAACCTCCACCTCCTGGGTTCAAGTGATTCTTCTGCCTCGGCCTCCCGAGTAGCTGGGATTACAGGTGCCTGCCACCACGCCCAGCTAAATTTTTTTTGTATCTTTAGTGGAGATGGGGTTTCACCATGTTGGCCAGGCTCATCTCGAACTCCTGACCTCAGGTGATCCACCCGCCTCGGCCTCCCAAAGTGCTGGGATTACAGATGTGAGCCACCGTACCCAGCCCTTTGATTTTTTTGAGACTGGGTCTCGCTCGTTCACTCAGGTTGGAGTACAGTGGTGTGATCTCAGCTCACTGCAACCTTTGCCTCCCAGGCTCAGGTGATTCTCTGGCCTCAGCCTCCCAAGTAGCTGGGACCACAGGCGTGCACCACCATGCCTGGCTAACTTTTTGTATTCTTAGCAGAGATGGGGTTTTGCCCTGTGGGTCAGGTTTCGAACTCCTGAGCTCAGACGATCCACCCTCTTTGGCTTCCCAAAGTGTTGGTATTACAGGCATGAGCCACCATGCCCCAGCCTGTCTCTGTCACTTTCTCCCTCCCTTCTTCTCTCCTCCCCAGAAATGATCTCTCTCAGCACCCAAGTCTGCACCCTGCTTCACTCACTCAGCAATCTGCCCAGGAGCTCCTTCCATGTCAAGACATCCAGAAAGGTCTGTCTTCCTCCTTTTCCAGGCCCCTGTGTGGGAGCCCCGCAGCCGGTCCCCAGTGTGGGTGCTCAGGTGGGTGCAGGACTTTGCTTTTATTTATTCTGCGACACATGGAACCCCTCAGCACATCCCACCAGGCTTTCTTTTGCCCTAGGATGCCAGGTCCGTCTGGGGACACTTGTCATAGGCCAGTGTCCTATGTGTGGACAGCTGTGAGGAAAGGAGGCTAAGGAAGAAGAATGCTGGTGACTTTGGGTCAGGAAGGGATTTCTGGGCTGGGCGCAGTGGCTCACACATGTAATCCCAGCACTTTGGAAGGCTGAGGTGAGGGATCACTTGAGCCCAGTAGTTCAAGACCAGCCTGGGCAACATAGCAAGACCCCGTCTCAAAAGAAGAAGAAGAAAGGGACTTCTGGGGGTGCCTTGGTTGCTGCCACTCACCAAAGGCACAGGGCTATGTCTGGGGCTGCCAGGCTGCCACCGTGGGCCTGGGCACTGGTGGTGGGAGGTGGGGAGATGGCTGAGAGTCCCTGTCTGGAGCACAGTCCCTGGCTGGAGGGTGATTCTGGCTGTCAGAGGCATTTGAACCAGAGTAACTCTGTCTTGAATAGCGGCTGGGTAAAGTGAGGCTGAGACCTACTGGGCTGCACTCCCAAAGGGTTAAGCCATTCTAAGACACAGGATGAGACAGGAGGTCTGCACAAGATATAGGTCATAAAGACCTTGTTGATAAAACAGCTTGTGATAAAGAAGCCAACCAACACCCACCCAAACCAAGAAGGCGACAAGAGTGACCTCTGGTCGTCCTCACTGCTACTCTTCCACCAGCACCATGACAATTTACAAATGCCATGGCAACGTCAGGAAGTAACCCTATATGGTCTAAAAAGGAGAGGCATGAATAATGCACCCCTTGTTTAGCATATAATCAAGAAATAACCTTTGGGTGTGGTGGCTCACGCCTGTAATCCCAGCACTTTGGGAGGCTGAGGTGGGTGGATCACTTGAGGCCAGGAGTTGGAGACCAGCCTGGCCAACATGGTGAAATCCCATCTCTACTAAAAATACAAAGATTAGCCGGGCTTGGTGGCAGGTTTCTGTAATCCCAGCTACTTGGGAGGCTGAGTCAGGAGAATCCCTTGAACCGGTTGCGATGAGCCAAGATTGCGCCACTGCACACCAGCCTGGGCAACAAGAGTGAAACTCGGTCTCAAAAAAAAAAAAAAAAAAAAGGGCAACCAGCAACCCTCTGGGCCACTCTGTATGTGAAGTGACCGTTCTTTTTTCCTTTACTATCCTAATGAACTTGCTTTCATTTTACTCTGTGGACTCGCCTGGAATTCTTGTGTGAGATCCAAGAACCCTCCCTCGCTTGGGGTCTGGATGAGGCCCGCTTTCCGGTAATATGGTCTCTTACACCCTGTGTATACCTTAAGGTAGCCTTGGGCAACTTACGTTACATCTCTGGGCCTCAGTTTCCTCCTCTAAAAAATGGGGATGACAAAAGTCCCTCTCCTAGGAGAAGAGGCAGGAAACAGCTGGGCAGGACAGAGAGCCTACCTGGGGAGCCCTGCCAGGGGAGGGGATATGAAGGAGGCTGCAGGAATTGAGGGGGACAGGGTATGGGTCAGAATTCTGGTCTGAGCTGCCTTCCCCATGACTCCAGGCCCTCCCATGGCAGGGCCCAGGCACCTGGCCTCCAAGCCTCAGTTTCCTCCACCCGGCAATGGGCATGGCAGCCCCCACCTTGGAGTGACATGTTGTCTAATAACCCTGACTCACTCCCCACCTCTCACGCCCAGGGGCCCCTGCAGTCCTGAGATGGGCCAAGTCAAGTCACACCTCTCTTCCAGCTGGAGCAGCCTGACCAAGTCCCACTTGCTGTTCTGCCAGGGAGCCTGATTTTGGCACTGGTGCATCTCCAGAGGCATGGTGGGTGCCCAGTCTGAGGCCCTAGTGGGTGTCTGGGTCCCTTCCTGGAGCCCCCTTGCCTCCCTCAGTCCTGGCTTTTGGGACTTAGCAGGGGAGGAAGTTTTTTGTTTTGTTTTGTTTTGTTTTGAGACGAAGTCTCACTGTCGCCCAGGCTGGAGTGCAGTGGCATGATCTCAGCTCACTGCAACCTCCGCCTCCTGGGTTCAAGCGATTCTCCCACCTCAGGCTCGTGAGTAGCTGGGACTACAGGCACATGCCACTACACCGGCTAAATTTGTATTTTTAGTAGAGACGAGGTGTCACTATGTTAGCTAGGCTGAACTCCTGACCTCATGATCTGCCCGCCTTGGCCTCCCAAAGTTCTGGGATTACAGGCATGAGCCACCGCACCCGGCCTACGGGAGGAAGTTCTGACATGGATGGCAGCGGTGGGGAGGGCAGCTGAGGGCTCTGGAGCAGAGGCTGGGGCCCCACTCTGGCTTTCCCTGGCCCTAGAGGAAGGGTGGGGTGTGAGAGAGTGTGGGGGCCTGAGCGCAGGGGCAGCACAGACACCCACTCAGAGACCAATTGGGTGTCCCGCCCGCCTGGTTCCAGGTATCTGGGGCCAGGTGGGGTTTTCTCTCTAAGCCCAGAGTGACCTCCCCACTCCCAGCCTTGCCCAGAGCAAGTCTTGCTGAGTTCTAAGGTGAAGTGCCACTTGCCCCAGACCAGGAACACAGGATCCTACAGACCTCCTGGAGCAAGCACTCCTAAGCTGGCTTCTCCACGTGGCCACAAGACAGACTGTGCTTCATTCAGCACCGCACACTCAAACATATACACCTGAAACAAAGGCTGCAGAATCAGGCCTGCCCTTAAAACACACCATGCTCTAGTTTAGTCTTTTTTTTTTTTTTTTTTTTTTTTTTTGGAGACAGAGTCTTTCTCTGTTGCCTGGGCTGGAGTGCAGTGGTGCAATCTCGGCTCACTGCAACCTCTGCCTTCCAGATTCAAGCAATTCTCCTGCCTCAGCCTCCTGAGTAGCTGGGATTACAGGCACACACCACCATGCCCGGCTAGTTTTTGTATTTTTAGTAGAGAAGGGGTTTCACCATATTGGTTAGGCTGGTCTTGAACTCCTCACCTCGTGATCTGCCTGCCTTGGCCTCCCAAAGTGTTGGGATTACAGGCGTGAGCCACCGCACCTGGCCGTCTTCCTTATTTTTTAAATGCCAGCTGTTTTATTCACAATTGTCCCAAACTAGAAACAACCCAGTTATCCATCAACTGGTAAAGGAATAAACAAATGTACTGTCATTATTTATTTAATTTTGAGACAGGGTCCCACTCTGTCGCCCAGGCTGGAGTACAGTGGAGAGATCACAGGTAATTACAGCCTAAACCTCTTGGGCTCAAGTGATCTACCCCCCTCGGGCACACCTGGCTAATTTTTGTTTTTTGTTTTTTTATTAAATGTGGTATATTTATTTAAAAGAAATGCTGGCCAGGTGTGGTGTCTCATGCCTGTAATTCCAACACTTTGGAAGGCCAAGGTGGGTGGATCACCTGAGGTCAGGAGTTCAAGACCAGCCTGGCCAACATGGTGAAACCCCGTCTCTACTAAAAATACAAAAGTTAGCCATGTGTGGTGGTGCACGCCTGTAATCTCAGCTACTCGGGAGGCTGAGTCACGAGAATTGCTTGAACCTAGCAGGCAGAGGTTGCAAAGTGAGCTGAGATTACGCCACTGCATTCCAGCCTGGGCAACAGGGCGAGATCCTGTCTCAAAAAAAAGAAAAAAAAATTATAATGGTAAATTTTGCTATGTATATTTTTATCACTGTTTAAAAAAATAAACGATAACAAACCCTCCCTTGGCTCTGCCATGCTCTTTGTAGGACAGGCTACAAAACTTGCAGGGCCCACTGTATAATGAAACTACAGGGCCAGGCACAGTGGCTCATGCCTGTGAATCTCAGCACTTTGGGAGGCCGAGATGGGTGGATCACCCACCTGAGGTCGGGAGTTTGAGACCAGCCTGACCAATATGGAGAAACCCCGTCTCTAATAAAAATACAAAATCAGCCGGGTGTCGTGGCTCATGCCTGTAATCCCAGCTACTTGGGAGGCTGAGACAGGAGAATCGCTTGAACCCCAGAGGTGAAGGCTGCAGCGAACCGAGATCGCACCCCTGCACTCCAGCCTGGGCAACAAGAGCGAAACTCCGTTTAAAAAAAAAGAAAGAAACTACAGAAACTCTTGTTCAAAAATTATTCAGAATTTCAAGATGGCAACAGCAGCGTATTAAACCAAGTGTGGTCTCTTCTAGGTTAAGCACCCTGTGGGATTGCACAGGTCGCAACCCGAGCGCAGGCCTTGCCTGCAGGCTCCAGCCCCGTCCCTCTCTGGGACTTGTCTTCTGGCCCCTCACTTCTCCGATAAGCTTTTCTTTCAGCTGGTGAAGGGCCGCAGACTTCGAGCCTCTGGGCCTTTGTCCAGGACTTTCCCTCAGCGCTCAGTGCCCTTCCTGGTGGCTTCCTACATATTCAGATCCCGGCTGAGCTCTGCTTAAATCCGGGACCGGGTAGTCACCGGGGCAGCCGCTCGGCTGGGGCGAGGCCACCTCGCTCTGGGTCTTGTCCCGCCCAGTCCAGTGCCAGCCCGGGCTTGCCGTGGACTGGCTACTGGGCGTTAGATGAATGAATCTACTCAACCCGGGCAGCCACGTTGTGTTCAGAACACCGACCGTCGCTCTCTGGCAGCCAGCACCCGCTGGGCCCCCACTTTGCCGCGACCTCCCCAACCGCGTGGACTCGCACCCACGTGCCCGGGCGGGCCCGCAGCAGAAAGGCTCGGATCCCCCAGGGCGATCGGCTGGTGGGGCCGTGCGGGGCCGCGGACTCGGGGGGCAGGGGGACGCCAGGCTTCCGGGTCCTGCCCCCGCCTCTTGGGGAACAGCAGGGCAGCGCCGCTTCGCTTTCCTCCGCGCCCATTTGCCGGGAGGGGACCCCGTGCCCCGACCTGAAGGTGACGGCAGAGCCTGCGGGATGCCCAGGCCGACCCCGCCCTACGGGCGCCGGGTGAGACCCTCTCGCTGACGACGGCGTCCAGGCCGCGGCCCCTGCCTCCGCGCCCACCCACGCCGGGCCCGGCCCTCGCTCCGCGGGTAGAAGCCCAGCCGGCGGCCGCGAGCGCGTGGAAGCGCAGCCACGGTGACCGCGAGACAAAGGCCTGGCGGGGGGGGAGGAAGCAGAGAGACCCCGCCGGCGCGGAGACCCCAGGGAAGCTTCTCTGGACGGCCTGGTGCCGGTCCGCTCTCCCGGGGCCTCAGTTTCCTTATCTGGACAACGGGGGCGGGGTCACAGCAGCCCCTCGGGTTTATAGCTGGGTTGTTCTTTCCTTCCATCTCCTCCCTCTGCCAAAATGAAAAACTCCCCAGGGCAGGGCGCGGTAATCAGGTAAACAGGGCTCACGCCTGTAATCTCAGCACTTTGGGAGGCCGAGGCGGGTGGATCACCTGAGGTCAGGAGATCCAGACGAGCCTGACCAATATGGTAAAAACCCGTCTCTACTAAAAATACAAAAGTTAGCCAGACGTGGTGGTGGGTGCTTGTAGTCCCAACTATTTGGTAGGCTGAGATAGGAGAATTGCTTGGACCTGGGAGGCGAAGGTCAGTGAGCCGAGATGGTGACACTGCACTCCAGCCTGGGCAACAGAGGGAGACTCTGTCTCAAAAAAAAAAAAAGAAAAGAAACAAACAAAAAAACCCCACAGCGTCCCGGAGGGGCCTGAGCAGTTGTAAGGGGCCGCCGCCTCCTCCAGCATCTGGCATCTGGAGGAGGAGACTGAGGCTGAGGTGAGGGTGGGTGACCCGCACCTGTACAGGCCCAGGGTGGCTGCTCCCAGCTTTGGACTGGGCAGTGGGGCAGGGCCATGACCCCACCAGTGCTGTGGTTAGCCACACCTGGCCTGGCTGAGGACAGCAAACCTGGCAGGTCCAACCTGGGCCCTCCCAGCCTAGGATCTCCAAGGCCTTGTCTCGGTCACCAGCAGCTGCTCTAGAGTGCAATGGGGCCCAAGGAGGGTTGGGCCTGATCTCTGCCCCCCAGAGCCCAGGACTGGGCTCACCAGGCCAGTCACAGGCATAGGGTCAGTGGATTCTCAACAGCTGCTGGCCACTGGCGCCCCTCACCACCCCACCTCCACTGGTCAGAACCACCACACTGCCAGAGACTGGGTTTCCCTGCAGTGTGGTGGTTC
This sequence comes from Rhinopithecus bieti, assembly GCF_001698545.2. NCBI lineage: Eukaryota > Metazoa > Chordata > Mammalia > Primates > Cercopithecidae > Rhinopithecus > Rhinopithecus bieti. The sequence continues at coordinate 322,741 of NW_016814622.1, forward strand.
TGACCAGTGGGAATGGGGTAAGGTGGTAAGGACATTGCTTGGCCGGGCGTGGTGGCTCACGCCTCTAATCCCAGCACTTTGGGAGGCCAAGGCAGGTGGATCACTTGAGGTCAGGGGCTCGAGATCAGCCTGGTCAACATGGCAAAACCCCGTCTCTACTAAAAATACAAAAATTAGCCAGGTAAGTGGTTTGCACCTGTAATCCCAGTTACTTGGGAGGCTGAGGCAGGAGAATCCCAGCCTATTCGGGAGGCTGAAGCAGGAGCTCAAACCCAGGAGATGGAGGTTGCAGTGAGCCGAGATTATGCCATTGCACTCTAGCCTGGGTGACAGAGCGAGACCGTCTCCAAAACAACAAAAAAAAAGAGGAGTGGGGAGTCCGGAAGACTCCGCTGGTCTAGCCCACCCCTCAGGGGACAGACTGGCTGACTTGATGGGTTCACTGAGGGTGCTAGAATCGGCCCCATGTGTAGTGCCCTCCCTGCGGTGTCCTGAGGTAAAGCCTGCCACTCTGAGCCTGCCTTCTCTTGCCAGGAGACAGGACCTTGTTCGCTGCAGCTGGGACATGGTGTGGATAAAACCTGTCAGATAGCCGGGCGCGGTGGCTCAAGCCTGTAATCCCAGCACTTTGGGAGGCCGAGACGGGCGGATCACGAGGTCGGGAGATCGAGACCATCCTGGCTAACACGGTGAAACACCGTCTCTACTAAAAAATACAAAAAACTAGCCGGGCGAGGTGGCGGGCGCCTGTAGTCCCAGCTACTCCGGAGGCTGAGGCAAGAGAATGGCGTAAACCCGGGAGGCAGAGCTTGCAGTGAGCTGAGATCCGGTCACTGCACTCCAGTCTGGGCGACAGAGCGAGACTCCGTCTCAAAAAATAAATAAATAAATAAATAAAAAATAAAAAGGA
>NW_016814622.1:324846-325966 GCF_001698545.2 Rhinopithecus bieti
AAAAAAAAAAAAAAAAAAAAAAAAAAAAAAAAAAAAAAAAAAAAAAAAAAACAGGCCTAAGACCTGTTCACACAGGTCACAGGAATATGCTGGGTTTGCCTTTTGTATAATTTGTGATTCATACCTCTCAGTCTTCCAGAAAGATGCAGTCTACAGAAAGTGAGAAAAAATCAATTTGTAACAATAAACATAGATAATTTTGAGCAACCAAAATTAGTGGGGGACATGCATTTACCCAATTCTAGGACATTAATGATTAGTAATCAGGCATCAAACATAGCTGTGGTCAGCCGTGGTGGCTCACACCTGAAATCCCAGCACTTTGGGAGGCCAAGACAAAAGGATCACTTGAGTTCGGGAGTTCTAGACCAGCCTAGGCAACAGAGTGAAACCCTGTCTCTACAATAAAAATAAAATAAACAAACAAAGAAATTAGCCTGTGGTCCCAGCTACCAGGGAGCCTGAGGTGGAAGGATTGCTTAAGCCCGAGGTCGAGGCTGCAGTGAGCAGTGATTGCACCACTGCACTCCAGCCTGAATGACAGAGTGAGACCCCGTATTAAAAAACCCCAAAAACGTAGCTATGAGTTTCCTGGCAGTCGAGGCATAAAGGGAATGAGAATGGACCATAGAACTTCACTGTGTGATCACAGCGGAGTGTATCAGGCAGCCCGGAGACCCTCACTTATATACCAAGCAGCAGGCATGTTCTGTGGTGGCCTCTGGAAACAGTCCATCAGGGCCGGGAGGACAGAGATGGCTGTGAGCTGGGCCTGCACCCTCAGGGCCCTGCCTGTTGAGTGGCTCCAGGGTGTCTTGCCCTCTCTGGGCCTCTGGGTCAAGGCTAACCCAACTCTCTGGGTCACAGGGGCTTAGGACCTCAGTGGTAGGTCATCAGGAAGGCTACCTTGCCAGCCTCACCCTGGTTCCCCACCCCTGCCTGCTTCTTTTTTTTTTTTTCTGAGACGGAGTCTTGCTCTGTCGCCCAGGCTGCAGTGCAGTGGCGCCATCTCGGCTCACTGCAAGCTCCTCCTCCCGGGTTCACACCATTCTCCTGCCTCAGCCTCCCGAGTAGCTGGGACTACAGGCGCCCGCCACCTCGCCCGGCTAGTTTTTTTTTT
>NW_016814622.1:326228-356914 GCF_001698545.2 Rhinopithecus bieti
TCTCAGCTCACTGCAAGCTCCGCCTCCCGGGTTCACGCCATTCTCCTGTCTCAGCCTCCCGAGTAGCTGGGACTACAGGCGCCCGCCTCATCGCCCGGCTAGTTTTTTGTATTTTTTAGTAGAGACGGGGTTTCACCGTATTAGCCAGGATGGTCTCGATCTCCTGACCTCATGATCCGCCCGTCTCGGCCTCCCAAAGTGCTGGGATTACAGGCTTGAGCCACCGCGCCCGGCCTGTTTAGACGGGGTTTCACCGTGTTAGCCAGGATGGTCTCGATCTCCTGACCTCGTGATCCGCCCATCTGGGCCTCCCAAAGTGCTGGGATTACAGGCTTGAGCCACCGCGCCCGGCCATAATTTTTTGTATTTTTAGTAGAGATGAGGTTTCACTGTGTTAGTCAGGATGGTCTCGATCTCCTGACCTTATGATCCGCCTGCCTCGGCCTCCCAAAGTGTTGGGATTACAGGTGTGAGCCACCGTCCCGGCCCTACCTGCTTCTTAAGTGGCCCAGGAGGACAGGGAGCTAGCTTATCTCTCCCCACTGCAGGGTCCTGAGGGCTGGGGACCGTGCTGACACTGGCCTCTTCCCTGCCTAGGCACATCCTGTTCCTGGTGCCTGGAACACCCTTTCCACCCTCACCTGCCTGGCAAATTGTTCACCTCTCGGTTCACACGTCGCCTCCTTCAGCTTTAAATTCCTACACAAGGCCAGGCGCGGTGGCTCACACCTGTAATCCCAGCACTTTAGGAGGCTGAGACGAGCAGATCACGAGGTCAAGAGATCGAGACCATCCTGGCCAACATGGTGAAACCTCCTCTTTACTAAAAACACAAAAAATTAGCTGAACATGGTGGCATGTGCCTGTAATCCCAGCTACTCGAGAGGTTGAGGCAGGAGAATCGCTTGAACCCGGGAGGCAGAGTTGCAGTGAGCCAAGATCTTGCCACTGCACTCCAGCCTGAGAGACAGAGTGAGACTCCATCTCAAAAATAAAATAAAATAAATTCCTACACGAAGGCTGGGACTGGCTCCGAGTGAGCGGACCTGGGGTATTTGTGGGATAATCTGACTTGAGAGTGTCTGAGTAGGAAAAAACTTTATGTTCTTCAATCCCAGTGTGCATGGGGAAACTAAGGCCCTGTGCTGGTCAGTAATGGGGCAGAAGCCACGGTGGCTGCCTCAGTCGGAGGGAAAGTGACACCAAGATTCAGAAGGCAGCTCTGGGGTCCGGGTCAGAGTCCCTGCTGTGCTGCCTTCTCATTCAGTGACCCTGAGCAAGCTGCTTCCCGTGAGATGTCGGCTCCGTGGCAGTGGATGGGTTCAGCCATGGGAAGCCTTCAGCCATGGGAACCCCTGAGCTGTGGGAAGCCCTCAGCCGTGGGAAGCCCTTGGCAAGCCCCTGGCTCACAGCTGGTGCTCAGCTGGGTTTGCTCTGACTAGCACTGCACCTTGGTCACCACCTCAACTGCCACACACCCTCCCAGAGCCAGAGCCAGGGGTCTCTCAGCTTCCCCAACCTGGCTCCCCATTGTCCAGCCTCAGCGATTCGGAGACTGGGACCAACTAGCCATGCAGGGGAAAGGTGTTCCAGAGAGAACACAGTGAGCCAAAGAGGACGGGATGGGGCAGGGCTTGTTCCAGAAACAGGCTGGGGTCACTTTCCCTTCTCCAGAGTCCAAGGCACATGGGTGGTGGGAGAAGAGGTAGGAGAGGCTGGCGAAAACCAGCCCACAAGGCCCTAAATGCCTGGCTAAGAAGCATCAGTCTTTCACTGAAGTTTTGGAGCTAGGTTGGGCGCAGTCAGATAGCTTGGGGGCTGGGCTGGAGGGTCTGGTGGAGAGTGAGACACCGGTGTGAGCTGTAGCCCTCGCTGTGGGTCCCAGCACCCAGGACTGCACCCAGCCCAGGACTGCAGCAAGCAGGCACAGGATGCCTGGCTGACTGAGACCGGTACCTGGATTGGAGTCACCTAGGAGGTCGGCTGAGATGGCCTCCAGAAGGGGTCTAGCCTCAGGCCGGACCCCAAGAGGAAGCTGGCTCTATGTCCTTGGACGAGTTAGGAATTCATTGGGGGTGGCTGTGGTTTTATTTGGGGATTCAGCTGTGACCTGCATGCCAGCTGCTGAGCAATCTCTCCAGGACGCCACAGCTTTCCTCTGGGAGGCAGGGGGCCAGGTGGAGTAGAGACTCATACAGGAGCTCTCTCAGACACCAGAACCCCAGCCAAGGAGGGACTACAGACCCAGGCCCACCAGGCCCAGTGTCCCCACTCCACAGCAGGGGCACTGCGGTCGTGCTGGACACCCAGTCCTGCTGCCCAATGGTCATGTGGTCTGCGCAAGTCACTTTCTCTTCCCTGAGTGAGGTGAGGCAGGATGGGCTGAGGTATGTGGTGGTAACAAACAGCTCCAGTTTCTTTTATAATTTCCTATAGACTCTTTTGTTGCTGAGACGGAGTCTTGCTCAGTTGCTCAGGCTGGAGTGCAGTGGCACTATCTCAGCTCACTGCAACCTCCACCTCCTGGGTTCAAGCTATTCTCTTGCCTCAGCCTCTCGAGTAGCTGGGATTACAGGCGTGCATCACCATACCTGGCTAATTTTGTATTTTTAGTAGAGACGGGGTTTCATCATGTTGGCCAGGCTGGTCTTGAACTCCCAACCTCAAGTGATCCGCCTGCCTTGGCCTCCCAAAGTATTGGGATTACAGGCGTGAGCCACTGTTCCCAGCCAACCTGTAGATTTTTTAAGATAAAACAGCTTGAGACCTACTTCACATATCACATAATTTATTTTAAAGTGTGCAGCTCTGTGGTGATTGGTATATTCCAGAGTTGTGCAACCATCACCACAATCAATTTTAGAACACTTTCATCACCCCTCCAAACACACCGTGTACCCATTAGTAACCACTCTTCATTTACCTGCTCTGCCCAGATCCTGGCAACCACTCACACACTTTCTGTCTCTATGGGTTTGCCTGTTTTGGACATTTCATATAAATGAAACCATATGATGTGGCCTTTCACTTAGAAAAACTTTTTTTTTATTATACTTTAAGTTCTAGGGTACATGTGCATAACGTGCAGGTTTGTTACATATGTATACTTGTGCCATGTTGGTGTGCACTTAGAAAAACTTTTTAAAAATAGCTTTTAGGGCCAGGCGCGGTGGCTCACGCCTGTAGTCACAGCACTTTGGGAGGCCGAGGTGGGCGGGTCACGAGGTCAGGAGATCGAGACCACCCTGGCTAACATGGTGAAACCCCCCAATCTCTACTAAAAATTACCAAAAAAATTAGCCAGGTCATGGTGGCAGGTGCCTGAAGTCCCAGCTACTTGGGAGGCTGAGGCAGAATGGCGTGAACCCGGGAGGTGGAGCTTGCAGTGAGCTGAGATTGGTGCCACTGACTTCCAGCCTGGGCAACGAGAAAGACTCCGTTCTCAAAAAAAAAAAAAAAAAAAAAAAAAATTGCCGGCCACGGTGGCTCAAGCCTGTAATCCAGGCACTTTTGGGAGGCCGAGACGGGCGATCACGAGGTCAGGAGATCGAGACCATCCTGGCTAACACGGTGAAACCCCGTCTCTACTAAAAAAAATACAAAAAACTAGCCGGCCAAGGTGGCGGCGCCTGAGTCCAGCTACCTCCGGAGGCTGAGGCAGGAGAATGGCATAAACCGGGAGGCGGAGCTTGCAGTGGAGCCGAGATCGCGCCACTTGGCACTCCCAGTCTGGGCGACAGAGTGAGACTCTGTCCTCAAAAAAAAAAAAAAAAAAGGTTTTACTGGCCGGGTGCAGTTTTTTCATGCCTGTAATCCCAGCATTTTGGGAGGCTGAGGCAGGCAGATCACAAGTTCAGGAGATCCAGAACATCCTGGCCAACATGGTGAAACCCCATCTCTACTAAAAATATAAAAATTAGCCGGGCGTGGTGGCACGTGCCTGTAATCCCAGCTACTTGGGAGGCTGAGGCAGGAGAATCGCTTGAACCAGGGACTCGGAGGTTGCAGTGAGCCAAGATCCCGCCACTGCACTCCAGCCTGGTAACAGAGTGAGACTCCGTTTCAAAAAAGAAAGCTTTTGTTTTTCAGAGCTGCCTGAGGTTCACAGCCAAATTGAGCAGAAGGTACAAAGAGTTCCCATGTACCTCTGCCCCTACATATGCACAGCCTCCCTCACAATCAACATCCTCCGCTGGGGTTGCACATTTGTTACAACTGATGAACCTACAAGGCCACATCATCACTCGAAGTCCAGGGTTTACATGAGGGTTCTCTCTTCCCGCTGGATACTTCACGAGGTCGGGCGAATGTTTAATGACTTATCTCCATCGTTAGGGTTTTATGCAGAATAGTTTTTGTTTTGTTTTTGAGATCGTGTCTCGCTCTGTCGCCCAGGCTGGAGCGCAGTGGCAAAATCATGACTCACTGCAACCTCTGCCTCCCGGTGAGAGGTGACAATGTGCTAGCACCCCTCACTTTCGGTGCCTCTTCGCCCTCGGTATCCACTCTGGCGGCGCTTGAAGAGCCCTTCAGCCCGCCGCTGCACTGTGGGAGCCCGTCTCTGGGCTGGCCGAGGCCGGAGCGGCTCCCTCTGCTTGCGGGGAAGTGTCGGGGAGCGGCACGGGGTCTGCACGCCACCCTCGCGGGCCAGTGAGAGTTCCAGCGGGCGCGGGCTGGGGCTCAGCGGGCCCCACACAGGGAGCTGCCGGCCGACGCCGCTGGCCCGGGGCACTGAGGGGCTTAGCACCCGGGCCAGCAGCTGCGGAGGTTGTGCCGGGTCCGCCAGCAGTACAGGCCCGCCGGCGCTGCACTCAAATTCTTAGCTGCCTCCCGCGAGGCAGGGCTCGGGACCTGCAGCCCGCCATATCTGAGCTCCCCCACTGCGGTGGGCTCCCGCGCGGCCAGAGCCTCCCCGATGGGCGCCGTCCCCTGCTACGTGGTGCCCGGTCCCATCGACAGCCCAAGTGCTGAGGAGTGCAGGTGCGGCTGCGGACTGGCGGGCAGCTCCACCTGCAACCCAGGTGCTGCATTCACTGGGTGAGGCTTCTGAGTCTGGTGGGGACTTGGGGAACTTTTATGTCCAGCTAAGGGATCGTAAACGCACCAATCAGCACTCTGTATGTAGCTCAGGATTTGTAAATACACCAATCAGTACTCTGTGTCTAGCTCAAGGTTTGTAAATACACCAATTGGTACTCTGTATCTAGCTGACCCAGTGGGGACTTGGAGAACTTTTCTGTCTAGCACTCTGTGTCTAGCTCAAGGATTGTAAACGCACCAATCAGCACGCTGTCAAAACGGACCAATCAGTTCTCTGCAAAATAGACCAATCAGTTTTCTGTAAAATGGACCAATCAGCAGGACGTGGGTGGGGTCAGATAAGGGAATAAAAGCAGGCTGCCGGCGCAAGCCACCGGCAAGTCTTTGGTGGTCTCTTACGAGTTGTGTGGAGTTTGTTTTTTCTCGGTTTGTCAACGTATTTTGTTGCTGCTGACTTAGAGTTGTAATACCGTGAAGGTTTGCAGCTTCACTCCTGAAACCAGAGAGACCACTCGAATCCACCGGGAAGGAAGAAGAAACTCAAGACCTACTGTCTTTAAGAACTGTAACTCACTGTGAGGGTCCATGGTTTTATTCTTTTAAGTCAGCCAGATCAAAAATCCACAAATTCTGGGCACACTAGGGTCAAGTAATCCTACTACCTCAGTCCCTTGAGTGCTTGGGACTACAGGTGTGCACCACCACACCTGACTAATTTTTGTATTTTTAGCAGAGACAGTTTCACCATGTTGGCCAGGCTGGTCTGCAACTCCTGATCTCAGGTGATCCATCTGTCTCTGCCTCAAAGTGCTGGAGTTATAGGTATGAGCCCCTGCACCCGGCCACAATATTTTCATTGCCGTCAGACTTGTGCTCTGCCTATTCATCCCTATCCCTCCTAACCCCTGGTAATCACTAATTTTTTCACTGTCTTCATACTTTTGCTTTTTCCAGAATGTCATGCCGTTGGAATGGTGCAGTATGTAGCCTTTTCAGATTGGCTTCTTAACACTTAGTAATACGCATTTGAGGCCCTTCCCTGTCTTTTCATGGCTGGATAATAGTGTGTGTGTGTGTGTGTGTGTGTGTGATGGAGTCTCGCTCTGTCGCCAGGCTGGAGTCCTGTGGTGCTATCTTGGCTCACTGCAACCTTTGCATCCTGAGTTCAACCTCTGCCTCCTACTCTCCCACGTCAGCCTCCCGAGTAGATGGGATTACGGTGGCTCGCCAATATGCCTGACTAATTTTCTTTGAATTTTTAGTAGAGACGGGGTTTCACCATATTGACCATGCTGATCTCAAACTCCTGACCTCAAGAAATCCGCCTGCTTTGGCCTCCTGGAGTGCTGGGATTCCAGGCGTGAGCCATCAGGCCTGGCCAATTCATTTCTTTTTTCCAGTGAATAATATTCCAGTGTCTGCATGTATCAGTTTTTTTTTTTTTTTAGAGACAGTGTTGCGCTGTTGCCCAGGCTGGAGTGCGGTGGCATGATCTCAGCTCACTGGAACCTCTGCCTGCTGGGTTCAAGTGATTCTCCTGCCTCAGCCTTCCAAGTAGCTAGGACTACAGGTGTGTGTTACAATGCTAGCTAACTTTTGTATTTTTAGTAGAGATGGGGGTTTCATCATTGGTCAGGATGGTCTTGAACTCCTGACCTCAAGTGATCCCCAGCCCCCTCCCCCCACCTCAGCCTCCCAAAGTGCTGAGATTACAGGCATGAGCCACTACACCTGGCCTAGAGTTATTCATCCGTTTGACTACTAAAGGGCATTTTGTTTGCTTCCAGGTTTTGGCAGTTATGAATAGGCATGCTAAAAATGTCCGCATGCAGGCTTTTGTGTGAACATAAGTATTTCACTCCTTTGGGTGAATACCGAGGAGCACCGTTACTAGACTACATGGTAAGAGTATGTTTAGTTTTTGGTTTTTTGTTTTTTTTCTTGAGACAGAGTCTGTCTTTGTCACCCAGGCTGGAGTGCAGTGGCGTGATCTTGGCTCACTGCAACCTCCGCTTCCCAGGTTCAAGCAATTCTCCTGCCTTAGTCTCCTGAGTAGCTGGGATTACAGGTGCCGGCCACTAGACCTGGCTAATTTTTGTATTTATCGTAGAGACGCGGTTTCATCATGTTGGTCAGGTTGGTCTTAAACTCCTGACCCTATGATCCGTCCACCTTGGCTTTCCAGAGTGTTGGGATTATAGGTGTGAGCCACCATGCCCAGCAAGAGTATGTTTAGTTCTGTAAGGAACTGCCGAACTGTCTTCCAGAGTGGCTGGACCATTTTTGCATTCCCACCAGCAGGGAATGAGATTTCCTGTTGCTCTACATCCTTGTCAGCATTTGGTGTTGTCAATGTTCTGAATTTTGGCGTCACTAATAGTTGTGTGATGTTATGGTGGTTTTAATTTGCATTTCCCTGATGACATACAATGTGGAACGTCTTTTCATTTGCTTGTATGCCCACCTGTATATCTTTTCATGAGGAATGTGTTAAGGTTTTTGGTCCATTTCTCAATCAAGTTATTTGTTTTCTTTTTTCTTTCTTTTTTTGAGATGGAGTCTCACTGTGTCTCACCCAGGCTGGAGTGCACTGGTGTCATCTCTTGGCTCACTGCAGCCTCTGCCTCCCAGATTCAAGCGATTTTCCCCTCAGCCTCCCGAATAGCTGGGACTACAGGCGTGTGCCACCACACATGGCTAATTGTGTATTTTTAGTAGAGAGAGTTTCACCATGTTGACCAGGATGGTCTGTATCTCCTGACCTTGTAATCTGTTTGCCTTGGCCTCCTAAACTGCTGGGATTACAGGCGTGAACCACCACACACACACAACCCCGCCTGTTTTGTTGTTTATTATTTTACTTTATTATAGAGATAGGGTCTTGCCTCATTGTCCAGGCTAGTGTCAAACGCCTGGCCTCAAGTGATCTTCCCCTCTCAGCCTCCCAGAATGTTGGGATTACAGGCATAAGCCACCATGTCTGGATGTGTTTTTATTTTCATTTGTCTCTAAACATTTTCTAATGTCCCTTGTTATTTCTTTGATGTATGTTGTTTAATTTCCATGGTTTTGTGAATTTTCCAGTTTTCCTTCTGATAATGATTTATTTTCATTTTCTTTCTTTCTCTCTGTCTCTCTCTCTCTCCCCCCACAGAATCTTGCTCTTTTGCCCAGGCTGGAATGCAGTGGTGTGATCTCAGCTCACTGCAACTTCTGCCTCCCAGGCTCAAGCAATTCTCTTGCCTCAGCCTCCCAAGTAACTGGGACTACAGGTGTGCACCACCATGCCTGGCTAATTTTGTTTTGTTTTGTTTTTTTTTTTTTTGGACATGGAGTCTCGCTCTGTTGCCCAGGCTGGAGTGGAGCAGTGCGATCTCAGCTCACTTCTGCCTCCCAGGTTCAAGTGATTCTCCTGCCTCAGCCTCCCAAGTAGCTGGGATTACTGGTGCTCACCCCCACACCCAGCTAATGTTTTATATTTGTAGTAGAGACGGCATTTCACCATGTTGGCCAGGCTAGTCTCCAACTTCTGACCTAGTGATATGCCCACCTCAGCCTCGCAAAGCACTGGGATTTGAGGCGTGAGCCTAATTTTTGTATTTTTATTAGAGATGGGGTTTGCCATGTTGGTTGGGCTCAAACTCTTAGCCCCAGGTGATTGGGCGCAGTGGCTCACGCCTGTAATACCAGCACTTTGGGAGGCTGAGGTGGGTGGATCACCTCAGGTCAGGAGTTTGAGATCAGTCTGGCCAACATGGCGAAACCCGTCTCTACTAAAAATAGGAAAATTAGCCAAGTTGGGTGGCAGGTGCCTGTAATCCCAGCTACTTGGTAGGCTGAGGCAGGAGAATAGCTTGAACCGGGATAGGGGCAGAGGTTGCAGTGAGCCGAGGTTGTGTCACTTCACTCCAGGCTGGGCAAAAGAGCAAGCTTCCGTCTCAAAAAAAAAAAAAAAAAAAAAAGAGTGAGTTCTAATGAGAGGTGATGGTTTCACAAGGGGCTCTTCCCCCTTTCCTCCCCACTCCTGTCTCTCTTGCCGCCATGTGAGAAGGTCCAAGCTTCCTTCCCCTTTGCCGTCCACTATGACTGTAAGTTTCTTGTGGCTTCCCAGCCAGGCGGTACTGTGAATCAATTACACTTCTTTCGTTTATAAATTACCCAGTTTCGGTTATTTCTTTATAGCAGTGAGAACGGGCTGATAAACCCATCATCCACCTCTGGTCCTATCTGGCCTTCAGACAATTGGATGGTGCCCTCTCCCGACCCCGTATCGAAGGTAGATCTTCCCCACTTAGTCCACTGACTCACTACTAACCTCCTCTAGTTTCTAGGGAAATATTATCACAGACCCAGAAATGATACTTCTATCAGCTATTTAGAAATCCCTTAATCCAGTCAAATTGACACCTAAAAAGTCATCACAGTTCGTAAATGTATAGAACTGTTACATTTTCTTGCTGTGTTAACCTTTTATTACTATATAATGTCCTATGTCTCTTGTGACTTTAAAAATTTTGTTTTGTTTTGTTTTGGGGAGACAGTCTCCCGCTCTGTTGCCCAGACTGGAGTGCAGAGGTGTGGCCACAGCTCACTGTAGCCTTGACCTCCCAGGCTCAAATGATCGTCCACCTAGGACCCCCAAGTAGCTGGGACTATAAGCCTGTGCCACCATGCCTGGCTAAGGTTTTTTTTTTTTTTTTTTTTTTTTGAGATAGAGTCTCATCTTGTTGCCCAGGCTGGAGTACAGTATCGAGATCTCAGCTCACTGCAACCTCTGCCTCCTGGATTCAAGCGATTCTCCTGCGGCAGCCTCTTTAGTATCTAGGATTATAGGTGCCCGCCACCACACCCAGCTAATTTTTACATTTTTTTTTTTTTTGAGACGGAGTCTCGCTCAGTCGCCTAGGCTGGAGTGCAGTGGTGCGATCTCGGCTCACTACAAGCTCCACCTCCTGGGTTCACGCCATTCTCCTGCCTCAGCCTCCCAAGTCGCTGGGACTACAGGCGCCCGCTGCCACGCCCGGCTAATTTTTTGCATTTTTAGTAGAGACGGGGTTTCACTGTGTTAGCCAGGATGGTCTTGATCTCCTGACCTTGTGATCTGCCTGCCTTGGCCTCCCAAAGTGCTGGGATTACAGGCATGAGCCACCGCGCCCGGACAATTTTTACCTTTTTAATAGAGACGGGGTTTCACCATGTTAGCCAGGCTGGTGTCAAGCTCCTGGCCTCAAGTGATCCACCCGCCTTGGCCTCCCAAAGTTCTGGGATTACAGGCGTGAGCCACCATGTCCTTTCTTCAAGTTCACTGATGCTTCTGCCTCCTCAAATCTACCTTTGAATCCTTTTAGCGAAATTTTCTTTTTCTTTTTTTTTTTTTTTTCCTGAGACGGAGTCTCACTCTGTCGCCCAGGCTGGAGTGCAGTTGTGTGATCTCGGCTCACTGCAAGCTCCACCTCCCGGGTTCACACCATTCTCCCGCTTCAGCCTTCCGAGTAGCTGGGACTACAGCCACCTGCCACCACGCCAGGCTAATTTTTTGTTGTTTTTGTATTTTTAGTAGAGATGGGGTTTCACCATGTTAGCCAGGATGGTCTCAATCTCCTGACCTCGTGATCCACCTGCCTCAGTCTCCCAAAGTGCTGGGATTACAGGTGTGAGCCATTGTGCCTGGCCCGTTGTTGTTTTTCTTACGAGATAGGGTCTCCCTCTGTCACCCAGGCTGGGGTGCAGTGACACAGTCATAGCTCACTGCTGCCTCCAATTCCTGGGCTCCAGTGGTTCTCCTACCTCAGCCTTCTGAGAAGCTGGGATTCCAGCTGTGTACCACCATGTCCAGCTAATTTGTAAATTTATTTATTGTTTTCTCTTTTGAGACAGGGTTTGGTGGGTTTGGCTCTGTCACCCAGGCTGCAGTGCAGTGGCGCAATCTCAGCTCACTGCAACCCCTGTTTTCTGGGCTCAAGCCACCATCTCCCCTCAGTCTCCCAAGTATTTGGAACTACAGGTGCCCCCACCACCACGCCTTGCTAATTTTTGTATTTTTGGTCCAGGTGGGGTTTCACCATGTTGCAAGGCTGGTCTTGAACTTTTTTTTTTTTTTTTTGAGACGGGGTCTCACTCTGTCGCCCAGGCCATGGAGCAATGGCACGGTCTCAGCTCACTGCAACCTCCACCTCCCAGGTTCAAGTGATTCTTTTGCCTGAGCCTCCCAAGTAGCTGAGAGAGCAAGCATGTGCCACCATGCCCAGCTAATTTCATATTGGCCAGGCTGGTCTGGAACTCCTGACCTCATGATCCACCCGCCTCAGCCTCCCAAAGTGCTGGGATTACAGGTGTGAGCCACTGCACCCTGGCAGTCTTGAACTCCTGGCCTCGGCCTCCTAAAATGCTGGGATTACAGGTGTGAGCCAATGTGCCCGGCCTGCAGAGAGCTTTGATAGGCTACGTTGCACTCCAACTTAGGCAACAAAGCCAGACCCTGTCTTAGGAAGAAAAAAAAGATTGTTCATGAGACCATAGGTGCAAAACTAAATAAAAGAATTGAAAAGAAAAAAGATATTTATGTGTTTATTATTTTATTTTATTTTATTTTATTATTTTGAGATGGAGTCTCGCTCTGTCGCCCAGGCTGGAGTGCAGTGGCCAGATCTCAGCTCACTGCAAGCTCCGCCTCCCGGGTTTACGCCATTCTCCTGCCTCAGCCTCCGGAGTAGCTGGGACTACAGGCGCCCGCCACCTCGCCCGGCTAGTTTTTTGTATTTTTTAGTAGAGACGGGGTTTCACCGTATTAGCCAGGATGGTCTCGATCTCCTGACCTCATGATCCGCCCCTCTCGGCCTCCCAAAGTGCTGGGATTACAGGCTGGAGCCACCGCACCCGGCCTATGTGTTTATCTTTTAATTTTTATTTTATTACTATTTTTTAGATACAGTCTTGCCCTGTTGCCCAGGCTGGAGTGCAGTGGTGTGATCTCAGCTCACTGCAACTCCGCCTCCTGGGTTCAAGTGATTCTCCTGCCTCAGCCTCCTGAGTAGCTGGGATTAGAGGCATCTGCCACCACGCCCAGCTAATTTTTGTGTTTTTAGTAGAGACGGGGTTTCACCATGTTGGCCAAGATGGTCTCTAACTCCTGACCTCCTGATCCGCCTGCCTCGGCCTCCCGGAGTGCTGGGATTACAGATGTGAGCCACTGCACCCGGCCCTATTTATTTATTTTTGAGACTGAGTCTTATTCTGTTGCCCAGGCTGGAGTGCAGTCATGCAATCTTGGCTCACTGCAACCTCCGCCTCCCGGGTTCAAGCGATTCTCCTGCCTCAGCCTCCTAGGTAGCTGGGATTACAGGTGCTGGCCACCAGGCCAGGCTAATTTTTGTATTTTTAGTAGAGACAGGGTTTCACCACATTGGCCTGGCTGGTTGGGAGGCAGAGGCGGGCAGATAACTTGAAGTCAGGAGTTCGAGACCAGCCTGGCCAACATAGTGAAACCACATTTCTACTAAAAAGACAAAAATTAGCTGGGCATGGTGGCAGGCACCAGTAGTCCCAGCTACCTGGGAAGGTGAGGCAGGAGAATCGCTTGAAACTGGGAGGCAGAGGTTGCAGTGAGTCGAGATTGTGCCACTGCACTCCAGCCTGGCTGACAGAGTGAGACTCCATCTAAAAAAAAAAAAAAAAAAAAAATTAAACAGGCCAGGCACAGTGGCTCACGCCTATAGTCCCAGCACTTTGGGAGTCTGAGGCTGGTGGATCACTTGAGGTCAGGAGTTCGAGACTAGCCCGACCAACGTAGTGAAACCCCGCCTCCACTAAAAACAAAAATTAGCCGGGCATGGTGGCGGGCACCTATAAACCCAGTTACTCAGAGGCTGAGGCAGGAGAATCGCGTGAACCTGGGGGGCAGAGGTTGCAGTGAGCCGAGATCTTGATCCATTGTACTCCAGTCTAGGTGACAGTGAGACCCCATCTCAAAAAAAAAAATTAAATACAAGTTTTTGTCTCATAGATCTGCCATCAGTTCTTTGTATGTATTCTTTTCCTTCAAACGTGTCATACTTTACTGTTATTTTGTATGCCTCACTTTTTTTGTTGAAATTGGACATTTTAATTTAACAATGTGCTAACTCTAAACATCAGATTCTTCTCTTTTGTTTTTGAGATGGAGTCTTGCCCTGTCGCCCAGACTGGAGTGCAGTGGCACGATCTTGGCTCACTGCAAGCTCCACCTCCAGGGTTCAAGCAGTTCTCCTGCCCCAGCTTCCTAAGTAGCTGGGATTACAGGCACGCGCCACCACACCCAACTAATTTTTTTTTTTTTTTTTTTTTGAGACGGGGTTTCACTCTTGTTGCCCAGGCTAGAGTGCAATGGCAGGATCTTGGCTCACCACAACCTCTGCCTCCCAGGTTCAAGCGATTCTCTTGTCTCAGCCTCCCTGGTAGCTGGGATTACAGGCATGTGCCACCACACCCAGCTAATTTTGTATTTTAGTAGAGACCAGGTTTCTCCATGTTGGTCAGGCTGGTCTCGAACTCCTGACCTCAGGTGATCCACCTTTCTCGGCCTCCCAAAGTGCTGGGATTACAGGTGTGAGCCACTGTGCCTGGCTGATTCTTCCCTTTCTCCATGAGTTTGTTTTGTTTTTTGTTTTTTGAGACAGAGTTTCACTCTTGTTGCCCAGGCTGGAGTGCAGTGCCCTGATCTCGGCTCACCGCAGCCTCCGCCTTCCGGGTTCAAGCCATTCTCCTGCCTCAGCCTCCCGAGTAGCTGGGATTACAGGCATGTGCNTGGCTCACCACAACCTCTGCCTCCCAGGTTCAAGCGATTCTCTTGTCTCAGCCTCCCTGGTAGCTGGGATTACAGGCATGTGCCACCACACCCAGCTAATTTTGTATTTTAGTAGAGACCAGGTTTCTCCATGTTGGTCAGGCTGGTCTCGAACTCCTGACCTCAGGTGATCCACCTTTCTCGGCCTCCCAAAGTGCTGGGATTACAGGTGTGAGCCACTGTGCCTGGCTGATTCTTCCCTTTCTCCATGAGTTTGTTTTGTTTTTTGTTTTTTGAGACAGAGTTTCACTCTTGTTGCCCAGGCTGGAGTGCAGTGCCCTGATCTCGGCTCACCGCAGCCTCCGCCTTCCGGGTTCAAGCCATTCTCCTGCCTCAGCCTCCCGAGTAGCTGGGATTACAGGCATGTGCCGCCACATCCAACTAATTTTGTATTTTTGGTAGAGACGGGGTTTCTCCATGTCAGCCAGGCTGGTGTCGAACTCCTGACCTCAGGTGATCCTGCCGATCTGCCCACCTCGGCCTCCCACAGTGCTGGAATTACAGGCGTGAGCCACCGCACCTGGCTCCACGGGGTTTTTTGTTACTGTTTTTGTTTGTTTGCGTTTGTGTTGTTTTTGTAAGCTGTCTCTGTGCCAAAGAGCAGCCTGAGATACAATCTTTTTTTTTTTTTTTTTTTGAGACGGAGTCTTGCTCTGTCGCCCGGGCTGGAGTGCAGTAGCCGATCTCAGCTCACTGCAAGCTCCGCTTCCCGGGTTTACCCCATTCTCCTGTCTCAGCCTCCCGAGTAGCTGGGACTACAGGCGCCCGCCACCTCGCCCGGCTAGTTTTTTGTATTTTTTAGTAGAGACGGGGTTTCACCGTGTTAGCCAGGATGGTCTCGATCTCCTGACCTCGTGATCCGCCCGTCTCGGCCTCCCAAAGTGCTGGGATTACAGGCTTGAGCCACCGCGCCCGGCCCTGAGATACAATCTTAATGAACCCTCTGGACTTCCTGAGTCTGTGCCTTTCCCTGGCCATGCGCAGTCACTTTCTAATTTTCCTTGTATGTGCAGTTTTTTTTGAGTTGCTAATCTCTTTTTTTTTTTTTTGGAGACAAGGTCTTGCTTTGTGGCCCAGGTTGGAGTGCAGTGGCGCAATCTCAGTTCACTGTAACCTCCGCCTCCCAGGTTCCAGCAGTTCTCCTGCCTCAGCCTCTGTAGTAACTGGGATTACAGGCGCCTGTCACCACGCCTGGCTAATTTTTGTATTTTTAGTAGAGACGGGGTTTCACCATGTTGACCAGAAGACTTAAACTCCTGACCTCAGGTGGTCCACCTCCTTGGCCTCCCAAAGTGCTGGTATAGGCGTGAGACATGCCTGGCTGAATGTTCTAATCTTTAATGTCTGGCTCCCAAAAGGGGAAAAAGAGAAATAGTGGGGGCAGGGCACTGGCCCTTTAAATCGCTTGGTGGTGGCTTGAGTTGGAAGGGGAGGAGCCTACCCCAGTGTGGGAGGAGCACAACCTCGGTGGCTTCCGACCTCTTCCTCTGCAAGCCTGGTATCAGAAGCTGTGTTTTCGGAAAATCTCTCAAACCCCGTTTTTCCTCTAATCTCACACCAGCACCACAATCATCACAGAAGAAAGCTTCTGTGGCCAAATTTGTGGGGTTTTCCTTGTACACCAAGCAGCAGAACCAGCTGGGTGTCCCCTAGTCCAGTTCTGAGGCTAACTGGAGATAGCATCAGATCCCATGGAGAGAGGGTGCACTCCCCAAGCCTCCCCTGTCACAGCCCCACACACCAGTCACATGTCGGGGCCTCTGGAACTTGTGACCTACAAGCTTCAAGTTGGGGTTCCCACAACCCCCTCTTTGGGTTCTATTAATTTGCTGGGGCAGCTCACAGAACACGAAGAAACACCTCCTTACGTTTACTGGTTTATTGAAATGGATACAGATGAAGATACCTGTGGTGTTGCATATATATTTTTTGGGTTTCATCCTAGGTTCCTGGTTCTTAGTCCCCATAGCCCTTGTTACGGTCTTTGGATAGAATGTTGGGTGTGGCCAGGCGCAGTGGCTCATGCCTGTAATTACAACACTTTGGGAAGCCTCGGCTGGTGGACTGCTTGACCTCAGGAGTTCAAGACAGCCTGGGCAACTTGGAGAAACAGTCTCTACAAAAAAAATACAGAAACTGGCGTGGCGTGGTGGTCCCCTTCTCTAATCCCAGCTACTCAGGAGGCTGAGGCTGGAGCATCACTTGAGTCTGGGAGGTGGAGGCTTCAGTAAGCCGAGATTGAGCCACTACACTCCAGCCTGGGTGATAGAGCCAGACCCTGTCTCAAAAATAAAAAAGAATGGGCCAGGCTTGGTGGCTCACTCCTGTAATCCCAGCACTTTGGGAGGCCGAGGCAGGCAGATCACCTAAGGTCAGGAATTCAAGAGCAGCCTGGCCAACATAGTGAAAACCCATCTCTACTAAAAACACAAAATTAGCCAGGCATGGATGGTGGCCTGTGCCTGTCATCCCAGCTACTCGGCAGGCTGAGGCCAAAGAATTGCTTGAACCTGGGAGGCAGAGGTTGCAGTGAGCGTAGATTGGGCCATTGGACTCCAGCCTGGGCAGCAGAGTGAGACTCGTCTCAAAAAGAAAAAAAAAAAAAGGGCCGAGCGCGGTAGCTCATGCCTGTAATCCCCGCACTTTGGGAGGTCGAGGTGGGAGGATCATGAGGTCAGAAGATTGAGACCATCCTGGCTAAAATGGTGAAACCCCGTCTCTACTAAAAAAATGCAAAAGAAATAGCCAGGGGTGGTGGCGGGCGCCTGTAGTCCCAGCTACTTGGGAGGCTGAGGCAGGAGAATGGTGTGAACCCGGGAGGCGGAGCTTGTGGTGAGCTGAGATCGCACCACTGCACTCCAGCCTGGGCGACAGTGCAAGACTCAGTCTTCCAAAAAAAAAAGACTGTTGGGTGTGGGAGGTCTCAGAGTCAAGCCTCATACCTATTACAAAGGAGGATACAGATAAAGAGCAATAGCTATAGAACTATAAATACAGCTACAGGCAAGGGGTATGGTGCTTCCATGCCCTACCCCAGGGACTGAAGTTCTGTAAATCTTGTCCTTAGTATTTTTTTTTTTTTTGAGATGTAGTCTCGTTCTGTCGCCCAGGCTGGAATGCAAATGGTGCGACCTCGGCTCACTGCAACCTCCACCTCCCTGGTTCAAGCAATTCTCCTGCCTCAGCCTCCTGCGTAGCTGGCACTATAGGCACACACCACCTACCAAGCCCAGGTAATTTTTCTTGTGTCTTTAGTAAAAACGGGGCTTCACCATGTTGGCCAGGCTGGTCTTGAACTCCTGATCTGGTGATCCGCCCGCCTCTGCCTCCCAAAGTGCTGGGATTACAGCCGTGAGCCACCACGCCTGGCCATTTGTTTTTGAGACAGGGTCTGGCTGTGTCGCCCATAGTGGAGTGCAGTGGCGCAATCTTGGCTTACTGCAACCTCAGCCTCCCAAGCTCAAGCGATTCTCCTGCTTCAGCCACCTGGGTAGCTGGCATTATAGGCATGCACCACCACACCCCTCTCGTTTTTGTTTTGTTTTGTTTTGTTTTGTTTTTGAGAGGGAGTCTGGCTCTGTCACCCAGGCTGGAGTACAATGGCACAATCTCGGCTCACTGCAACCTCCACCTTCCGGTTTCAAGCAATTCTCTGGCCTCAGCCTCCCAAGTAGCTGGGACTACAGGTGCGCACCACCATGCCCAGCTACTTTTTTTTTTTTTTTGAGGCGGAGTCTCGCTCTGTCGCCCGGACTGGAGTGCAGTGGCCGGATCTCAGCTCACTGCAAGCTCCGCCTCCCGGGTTTACGCCATTCTCCTGCCTCAGCCTCCCGAGTAGCTGGGACTACAGGCGCCCGCCACCTCGCCCGGCTAGTTTTGTATTTTAGTAGAGACGGGGTTTCACTGTGTTAGCCAGGATGGTCTTGATCTCCTGACCTCGTGATCCGCCCACCTCGGCCTTCCAAAGAGCTGGGATTACAGGCGTGAGCCACCACGCCTGGCTTTATTTTGTATTTTTAGTAGAGACAAGGTTTCGGCTTGTTGGCCAGGCTACTGGCCTCAAGTGATCTGCACTCCGCCACCACCTCCCAAAGTGTTAGCATATGGACGCTTCCTGAGTTCTGCATTCTTTCCCCCAGGGTATAGGGCATGAGCCTCTCTGGGAAGGGTCCAAAGCCGCACAATCAGAAGGGTGGGGAGGATTAAAGTCCTGCCTTGGGGCAGATGAAAGGAGGGAAGGAGAAGGTCAGAGGCCTGCCCTTGAGGCTGAACACTCCCGACATTGTATCAAAAGACAGGACTTTGCAGTGTCTCATGCCTGTAATCCCAGCACTTTGGGAGGGTGAGGCAGGAGAATTCCTCAGCCCAGCAGTTTGAGACCAACCTAGGCAAGATAGGGAGATCTCATCTCAAATAAAAATAAATAAATAAATGGCCAGCTCAGGAGCTCATGGCCTGTAATCCCAATGCTTTGAGACAGTGAGTCAGGTGTATCACTTGAATCCCGGAATTCTGGAGTTCAAGACTAGCCTGGGCAATAAAGTGAGACCCGCCATAGCTACAAAAACTACAAACAATATCCAGGTTTGGTGGCATGTACCTGTCCTTTCAGCTAGGTACGGAGGCTGAAGTGGGAGGATCAATCGCTTGAGCCTGGGAGGCAGAGACTGCAGTGACCCATTCTGCAGCTGCACTCCAGCCTGTTGGACAGAGCCAGACCCTGTCCCAAAAAAGTTTAAAAAGAGACTATAACAAGGTCTTTGGGAGTTATCAACCAGGATCTGTGCACAAATATATATCCTAACCCCGCAGGCAGCAGTCAGTTACCACAGCACAGATCACTGTTATCTGGAGGACAGGCAGCGTTTGCCCACTCTGGCTCCTGCAAGCTGTGTGCAGGCTGGTTCAGGACCACCTGCAGCTACTGCCTGCTTTGCAGGCTGGGGTGGGAAATGGGTAGCTGCCAAACTGCTAAGAGCTGAAATTGAGCAAAATGAACTGCACTTTGCCATCCAAGCCTTCCCCTGGAAGTTACAAGCCTTCAATAGACTCCAGAGTTTCAAAATAGTCACATCAAGCAGATTCTGCCAGTGTAATTGTTTAGGCAGGAAGACCATTTCCTGATGTTTCCTTCTCTGCCATCTTGATATTATCTTTTGCAGAGCAGTATTTATTTATTTATTTATTTATTTGCAGGGGTTTGTTTTAATGGAGGCCAGCTTGGCAATTATATTTTTCAGCATGTTTTCAAGATATATCCATATTGCCCTTCATTACCTTTCGTAGCTGAATAATGTTCCAATTGTATCCATATACCACATTTTGTTTAATCATTCATCAGCTGATGGATCATAAGTTGTTTCTACTTTTTGGCTGTTACGAATGCAGCTATGAACATTTGTGTATATATTTTTGTGTGAACTGTGGGCATGTGTTTTCTTGTTTTAGTTTTCTTTTTTTTTTTGAGACGGAGTCTCGCTCTGCCACCCAGGCTGGAGTGCAGTGGCATGATCTCAGCTCACTGCAACCTCCGCCTCCTGGGTTCAGGCGATTCCCCCTGCTCACCTCCTCAGCCTCCCCAGTAGCTGGGACTACAGGCACGTGCCACCATGCCCAGCTAATGTTTTTTTTTTCTTGAGACGGAGTTTCAGTTTTCCCCCAGGCTACAGTGCAGTGGCGCGATCTCGGCTCACTGCAACCTCCACCTTCTGGTTTCAAGTGATTCTCCTGCTTCAGCTTCCCAAGTAGCTGGGATTATAGGCACCCACCACCCCGCCCGGCTAATTTTTGTATTTTTTAGTAGAGACAGGGTTTCACCACATTGGCCAGGCTGGTCTCGAACTCCTGACCTTGTGATCCGCCCACCTCGGCCTTCCAACGTGCTGGGATTACAGGCGTGAGCCACCGCGCTTGGCCTTGTTTTTTGTATTTTTAGCAGAGACAGGGTTTCACCGTATTAGCCAGGATGCTTTCGATCTCCTGACCTCATGATCCACCTGCCTCAGCCACCGAAAGTGCTGGGATTACAGGCCTGAGCCACCGAGCCCGGCCATTTTTTTTTTTTTTTGAGACAAGTTCTCACTGTCACCGAGGCTGGAGTGCAGTGGTGTGATCATGGCAAACTACAGCCTCAGCTTTCTTGGTTCAGGCAATCCTCCCACCTCAGCCTCCCGCTGGTCTAGAATTCCTGGGCTCAAGTGATCTCACCTCAACCTCCCAAAGTGCTAGGATTACTGGAGAGGAGTGAACCACTGTGCCCAGACCTTTTTTGTTTTTGTTTTTGAGACATGGTCTCACTCTGTCACCCAGGCTGTAGTGCAGTGGCACGATCACGGCTCACTGCAGCCCTGCCTCCCAGGCTCAAGCATTCCTCCCACCTCAGCCAACTGAGTAGCTGGACTACAGGCACAGCAACCATGCCCGGGTAATATTTGTATTTTTCGTAGAGATGGGGCTTGCCATGTTGCCCAGGCTGGTCTTGAACTACTGAGCTCAAGACAACCTCCCATCTTGGTCTCCCAAAGTGCTAGGATTACAGGTGTGAGCCACCGCAGCTGGCTGGGCATATGTTTGGTTATTTATTTATTTATTTATGAGACGGAGTCTTGCTCTGTCACCCAGGCTGGAGTGCAGTGGCATGATCTCGGCTCACTGCAACCTCTGCCTCCCAAGTTTAAGCGATTTTCCTGCCTCAGTCTCCCAAGTAGCTGGGATTACAGGCGTGCGCCACCACGCCTGGCTAATTTTTGTATTTTTAGGAGAGACGGGGTTTCACCATATTGGTCAGACTGGTCTCCAACTCCTGACCTCTGGTGATCCACCTGCCTCAGCCTCCCAAAGTGCCGGGATTACAAGCGTGAGCCACTGCGCCCAGCCGCGTATGTTTTCTTTTCCTTTTTCTTTTTTAGAGACAAGATCTTGCTCTTTTGCCCAGGCTGGAGTATAGTGTCACTATCATGGCTCACTGTAGCTTCAACCTCCTGGGCTCAAGTGATCCTTCCATCTTGGCCTGTCAAAGTCCTGTGATTAAAGGCATTATCCACCAAGCCTGGCCTGTGTTTTCATTCCTCTTGGGTGCATACTTCGAGGTGAATTTGTTGGGTTATATGGTACCTCTATGTTTAACTTCTTGAGGAACTGACACACCACTTTCCAAAGTGGCTGCCCCATTCTACATTCCCACCATCCGTGTAGGAGGGTTCCAGTGTCTCCATATCCTCTCCAACACTTCATTTTTTTTTTTTTTTTTTTTGAGACAGAGTTTCACTCTTGTCGCCCAGGCTGGAATGCAATGGCATAATCTCCGCTCACTGCAACCTCCGCTTCCTGGGTTAAAGTGATCCTCCTGCCTCAGCCTCCTGAGTAGCTCCTCTCCAACATTTCTTATTGTCTTTTTGCTAACAGACGTCCTAGTGGGTGCGAAGTCGTATCTCACTGTGGTTTTATTTGCATTTCTGTGATGACTAACAATGGTGAATATCTTTTGATGTGTTTATTAGCCATTTGTGTATCTTCTTTGGAGAAATGTCAATTTGGATCCTCTGCTCTTTTTTTTTTTAATAGACTTTATTTTTAGAGCAGTTTTAGGTTCACAGCAAAAGCTGAGTGGAAGGTACAGAGAGTTCCCGTCCACCCTCCTGTGCTCATTTTGTAATGGTGCAACAGCACAAAACTCTGGTCACGGATTCTAGCTTCGTGCCCACCACAGGTGGCAGTGAGGGCTCCTGCCCCAAAGGTCCTCAGTCCAGGACACATGCTGATTAAGTTTCTCTTCTCTGGCATGGGGAAGAGAAAGAGGAAGTGGCAAGTTCCCCTCGGACTGGTTACGCCTTCAGCCAGAGGTAACAGGTCACCTCTATTCACATTTCAGTCCTCGGACTGGTTACACCTTCAGCCAGAGATAACAGGTCACCTATATTCACATTTCAGTCCTCGGACTGGTTAAGCCTTCAGCCAGAGATAACAGGTCACCTCTATTCACATTTCAGTCGCAAAGCAAGTCATTCAGCAATTCCTAACTTTAAGGGGGTGTGAAATTCTCCCGTGAACCTGGAAAGAGAGGGTCTGAATATTTGTGGCCACCCCTAATGACCCACAGGAGTTAAATAAGGTTCTTTTGTGCAGGACTTGTCATTGCCTTTCCTGGGCCACCAGGCATACTTGACTGGGGAACCCTTTTCTTTTTTTTCTTTGTTTTTGAGATGGAGTCATGCTCTGTCACCCAGGCTGGAGTGCAGTGGTGTGATCTCAGCTCACTGCAACCTCTGCCTTCCGGGTTCAAGTGATTCTCCTGCCTCAGCCTCCTGAGTAGCTGGGATTACGGGTGCGTGCCACCATGCCCAACTAATTTTTTGTATTTTTAGTAGAGACGGGTTTTCAGGCTGGTCTCGAACTCCTGACCTCAGGTGATCCACCTGCCTTGGCCTCCCAAAGTGCTGGGATTACAGTAGGGGCCACCCCACCCCGTCTTTTTTTTTTTTTTTTTTTTTTTTGAGAGGAGTCTTGCTCTATTGCTAGGCTGGAGTGCAGTGGTGCAATCTTGGCTCACTGCAAACTTCACCTCCCAGATTCAAGTGATTCTCCTGCCTCAGCCTCCCGAATAGCTGGAATTACAGGCGCGTGCCACCATGCCTGGCTAATTTTTTGTATTTTTAGTAGAGATGGGGTTTCACCGTGTTAGTCATCTCCTGACCTCGTGATCCGCCCACCTCGGTTTCCCAAAGTGCTGGGATCACAGGCGTGAACCACCACGCCTGTCCTGGGGTACCCTTTTCTCCCAAAGCATTTCATGGGACATGTGTTCTCTGGAATCCCCTTTGGGAACCATTGTCTTGGCTGGTGGCTACTTCCTAAAGGAGGAGTTGGCAAACCTTTTGGAAAGGGCCAGTAAGTAAATATTTTAGGTTTTTCAGACCATATGGACCAATTACTCGATTCTACTGTTGTAGTGCAAGAACTGCCGTATGTAATATGTAAACGAATGGGTGTGCCTGTGTTCCAATAACATTTTATTTATAGACACTAACATTTGAATTTCATACGATTTTTCTGTGTCACAAAATATTATTTTTCTTTTGATTTTTTTCCAACCATTTATAAATGTGAAAAACCATTCTTAGCTCATGGGCTGTACAGAAACAAGTGGTGGGCTAGATTTGGCCCACAGGCCACGGGTTGCTCCCCCTGTCCTAGAGGATAGAGTCCCAGCACCTTTGCCTGGCGTTCAAGCCCTGTCACCTTCCCCAGCTCCATCATCTACCACATCTCCTCATAGAGCTCAAGCGTGGCCATGGTAGATGTTTTTCTAGGATCAAATCACACTCTTTCACTCTCTGGAGTCTTTTCTCAGTTTGTTCCCCCTTCTGGAATGTCCTTCCAGCTCTTCTGTCCCCAGCTTTGCTTGGGAACAGGGGGGCCTCCCCTGAGCTGGGAAGAATCTGGAGCTTCTGCCGCTGGTGGCTCCCTCGCTTCCTGGCGCTGCAGCGTCGCTCCCGCCCCTGGTGCTGTGTTCTGGAGCTCCGTAGATGTGTTCGCTTCCCCAGCCACACCATGAGCTTCTGGAGGGTGGGGACTTTGGCCCCCTGAGTTCTGACCCCCCAGGCCTGCTACTGTTGGAATGTTTCCCCAAAAAAGCACAAGTTGGAAACAATTTCCAGCAGAACAGTGTTGGGTCGCGGGGCCTGATGAGAGGTGGTTAGGCTGTGAGGGCTCTGCCCTCATGAAAAAAATCAGCTGGGCGTGGTGGCGGGTGCCTGTAATCCCAGTTACTCTGGAGGTCGAGGCAGGAGAATCGCTTGAAACCGGGAGGCAGAGGTTGCAGTGAGCCAAGATCGCGCCACTGCACTCCAGCCTGGGTAACGAGCGAAACTCCATCTCGAAAAAAAAAAGAAAAAATAAATTTCTGTTCTTTATTCGTTACCCATCTCAGGTATTCTGTTACAGCAACACAACATTAACTCAGACAGAAAATTGGTATGGAGAGCTGGGGCTGCTGCTGTCACAAATACCTGAATGTGGGGACGGGCTTGGAACTGGGCGATGGGTGAATCCTGGAACTGGGAGGAGCAGGCCAGAAACCTCCGACATTGCCATAAAGGGAGCATTTGGAGGATTCTGGTGAGTGCTGGGAAGAGAACAGCTACAGGGAGAGTGGAAAACTTCTTCAAGATAGCTTCAGTGATAATGACCAGAATGCTGGCGGGAATGTGGACAGTGGAGTGTTCTGACAGGTCTCAGATGAAAATGAGAAACAAGGTATTAGATATTAGAGGAGGTGGTCATCCTTGTTATTAAGTAAAGTGGCAACAAACTTGACCATATTATATCTATGCCTGATGATTTTATGAAAGGCAGAATTATTTTTCCTTTTTTTTTTGAGATAGGGTCTTGCTCCGTTGCCCAGGCTGGAGTGCAGTGGTGCAATCATGGCTCACTGAAGCCTCGACCTCCCTGGTTCAGGTGATCCTCCCACCTCAGCCTCCCGAGTAGCTGGGACTACAGTTACTCACCACCATGCCCAGCTAATGTTTGTATTGTTTTAGAGACGGGGTCTCCTTATGTTGCCCAGGCTGGTCTCAAACTCCTGGGCTCAAACAATCCTCCCACCTAAGCCTCCCAAAGTGCTGGGATTATAAGCATGAGTCACCAAGCCCACCCGGAAGGCAGAATTGAAGAGCCTTGAACTGACATTTCTAAGCAGCAAAGCACTGAAAGAGCTGCTGGCTTCTTTTAACTGTGGACAGCAAAATTAGAGAGGAGAGAAATGATTTTTTTTTTTTTTTGAGATGGAGTTTCGCTTTTGTCGCCCAGGCTGGAGTGCGATGGCGCGATCTCGACTCACGGCAACCTCCGTCTCCCGGGTTCAACCAATTCCCAGCCTCAGCCTCCTGAGTAGCTGGGGTTATAGGCAGGCACCACCACGCCCAGCTAATTTTGTATTTTTAGTAGAGACAGGGTTTCTCCATGTTGGTCAGGCTGGTCTTGAACTCCCAGCCTCAGGTGATCTGCCTGCCTCGGCCTCCCAAAGTGCTGGGATTACAGGTGTGAGCCACCGCGTCCAGCCCAATTTTTTTTTTTTTTTTTTTTGGACAGAGTTTTGCTCTTATCGCCCACCCTGGAGTGCAATGGCATGATCTTGGCACACTGCAACCTCCGCCTCTTGGGTTCAAGCGATTCTCCTGCCTCAGCTTCCTGAGTAGCTGGAATTACAGGCATGTGCCACCACACCAGGTTAATTTTTTGTATTTTTAGTATAGATGGTGGTTCTCCATGTTGGTCAGGCTGGTCGCAAACTCCCGACTTCAGGTGATCCTCCTGCATCGGCCTCCCAAAGTGCTGGGATTACAGGCGTGAGCCACCCTGCCCAGCTGAGAAATGATTTAAAGATGAAATTATAATGTGATAATTATAGCCGAATGGGGAGATTTGGAAAATTTGCAGCCTGGCCATATAAAGCATGAAAGGTATGTTTAGGAGAGCAAATAAAGGCTGTGGCCAAGCCGCCACTTTCGTTTTTTTTTGTTTTTTTTTTTTTTTTTTGAGATGGAGTCTCACTCCGTCGCCCAGGCTGGAGTGCAGTGGCACCATCTCAGCTCACTGCAACTGCTCCCTCCTGGGTTCAAGCAATTCTTCTGTCTCAGGCTCCCGAGTAGCTGTGACTATAGGCACATGCCACCACACCTGGCTAAGTTTTTGTATTTTTAGTAGAGATGGGATTTCACTGTGTTGGCAGGATGGTCTCCATCTCTTGACCTCATGATCTGGTTGTCTCGGCCTCCTAAGCTGGCCCGGGTGCCGCTCGACTCACTGCTCTGTAAAGTACAACCTATAAACTTTAGTGGTATCCATGTGGTGCTCATTCTGCAGGTGCAGATTGCAAGAGCTGTGGGGCCATGGCTTCCTCCACCTAGATTTCAAGGATGTTACCTACAGCCTGGGGGCCCAGGTAGAGACTTTTTGTAGAGGTGGAGCCACTGCAAAGAACCCCTACTAGGGCAATGCCTTGTGGAGATGGAGGACAGTGAGGCTGTCCCCAAGACAAGAACTCTGGCTGGGCCCGGTGGCTCACGCCTGTAATCCCAGCACCTTGGGAGGCGGAGGCAGGCAGATCATGAGGTCAGGAGTTCAAGACCAGCCTGGCTAACATGGTGAAAACCCCGTCTCTACTAAAAATACAAAAAATAGCTGGGTGTGGTGGCAGGTGCCTGTAATTAATCCCAGCTACTTGGGAGGCTGAGGCAGGAGAATCGCTTGAACCTGGGAGCCTGAGGTTGCAGTGAGCTGAGATTGTGCCATTGCACTCCAGCCTGGGTGACAGGGCGAGATTCCATCTCAAAACAAAAACAACAAAAAAAACTGTAGTGTTACCAGTGTGCAAATCCAGCCTAAGAGCAGCAGCAAAGCCCTCAGGGTGAGGCTGCCTGAGGCCTTGGGGGCCCAACCTCCACACCAGTGTGCCCAGAAGGCAGCACGTGGACTCGAAGATTATTCTGGAGTCTTAAGATTTAATGACTCCTGTAACCGGGCGTGGTGGCAGGCGCCTGTATTCCCAGCTACTCGGAGGCTGAGGCAGGAGAATGGCATGAACCTGGGAGGCGGAGCTTGCAGTGAGCCGAGATTGCGCCACTGCGCTCCAGCCTGGGCGACAGAGTGAGACTCTGTCTCAAAAAAAAAAAAAGTAAAAAAAGATTAATGACTTCTGGCAGAGTGGCTCACCCCTGTAATCCCAACACTTTGGGAGTTAGAGGCGGGCTGATGGTGTGAGCTCACAAGTTTGAGACCAGCCTGGGCAACATGGCAAAACCCAGTCTCTACAAAAATACAAAAAATTAGCTGGGCATGGTGGCAGGCACCTGTAATCCTAGCTACTCAGGAGGCTGAGGTGGGAGGATTCCTTGAGCCTGGGAGTCGGAGGCTGCAGTGAGCCATGATCATGCCGTTGCATGCCAGCCTGGACAACGGGAGTGAAATCCTGCCTCAAAAAAAAAAAAAAAAAGAAAGAAAGAAAAAAAAGATTTAATGTTGTCTGCCTATTGGGCTTTGGATTTATTTAGGACCAGTTACCTCTTCTTTCTTTCCTGTTTCTCCCTTTTGGAATGGGAATATCTAGCCTATGCCTGTATTTTGGAAGTAGATAACTTCTTTGATTTCATAGGCTTGTGGCTGGAGAGAATTGACCTCAGGATGAACGGTGCCTGTGTCTCACCCATCTCTCATTTAGGTGAGACTCTGAAGTCTCAACTTTTGAATTGGTGCTGGAGCAAGCTATGACTTTGGGGCTTTTGGGATGGAATGTGTTTTGAATGTGAGAAAGACATGAATTTGGAGCATGAATTCCAGGGATGGAATGCTAGGGTTTGAATACATTCCCCAAAACACACGTGTAGAAACTTGATCCCCAGTGCAGCAACATTAGGACGTGGGGCCTAATGGGAAGTGTTCAGATCAACAGGACTTTGCCCTCAGGAATAGTTGAATGCCATTATTGAGTGAGTGGATTTTTTATTGTGGGAGTGGGTTCATGATATAAGGGCACATTCAGTCCCCTTCTTTCTCTCTCTTTTTCTCTTCTTTCCACCTTTCACGAAGTGCAAAGTCTTACCAGATGCAGACCCCTCTATTTTGGACTTTTAGCCTCTAGCGCTGTGAGAAATTTCTGTTTTTTGTAAGTTACCCATGTCAGGTATTCAGTTACATCAGCCATATAACACACTAGTCCCTGTGGGGTGTTGCAAAAGTCACTTCTGGCTGGGTGTGGTGGCTCATGCCTGTGATACCAGCATTTTGGGAGGCCAAGGCTGGGAGGATCACTTGAGTCCAGGAGTTCGAGACCATCCTGGGCAACATGGTGAGACAGGATCTTTACTAAAAATCAAAAAATTAGCTGGGAGTGATGATGTGTACCTGTAGTCTCAGCTACTCAGGAAGCTGAGGAGGAGGATCGCTTAAGCCTGGGAGGTCGAGGTTGCCAGGAGACGTGATCATGCCACTGCATTCCAGCCTGAAGGACAAAATGAGACCCCGCCTCAAAAACAAAAATAAAAAATAAAAAGTTACTTCCTCTTTCAGGACCACAGTCTCCACATCTGTCAGATGGGAGCAATGTCTGCTGTCCTGGATGCCTCCTGAGGTTGTTCTGAGGGTAGAATAAGGCTGGCCCAAAAGGAACCGTGACCAGCAGAGAGTTGACCTTGGAGGATAATGGCTGACATCACTGGAATTTCGTTTTTGGGCACTGATCGTGTGCCAGGCACCAATGGAAGTGACCAGGAGCACAAAGTCCAGGCCCTGCTGAGAGGGGGATGCGGCTTGGTGACACAAAATCCTGTTGCTGTGTCCCCAGCACCTGGGACAAAATGAGACTCAGGGTATTGGAGATGACTCGAGGAACCTAGATGAACCTTAGGTGTCTGGGAGCTCCCAGACTGTCAGGAAGAATGACCTTAACACCAAACCCCGCCCTGAGTTGCCGCATTGTCCTCTAGGGACTGGGCACTGAAGCTTCCTGCAGCACACAAAATTTGGGTCTGGATTTGAGCCAAAAGCCCCCTCATTTATAAATGGGGAAACATGACTTCACATTGATCCAAAAATTACAAAAAATAAAAAATAAAAACAGGCTGCGTGCAGTGGCTTGTGCCTGTAATCCCAGTACTTTGGGAGGCCGAGGCAGGTGAATTACCTGAGGTCGGGAGTTTGAGACCAGCCTGACCAATACGGAGAAACCCTGTCTCTACTAAAAATACAAAATTAGCCGGGCATGGTGGCGCGTGCCTGTAACCCCAGCTACTCGGAAGCTGAGGCAGGAGAATCGCTTGAACCCAGGAGGCAGAGGCTGTGGTGAGCCGAGACTGCATCATTGCACTTCAGCCTGGGCAACAAAAGCAAAACTCCGTCTCAAAAAAAAAAAAAAAAAGGAAACTGAGGCCCTGAGAGGTCCAGGGGCTATCAGGCAGCCAGAGGCAGCACCTGACCTGGCCCTAGGCCCTCTTCCCCAGGAGCACAGATGCCAGGGTGTGTGGACTGGCGCCCCTCTCGGGCTGCTGGGCCCCGTGGTCTGCTAATCAGTCACATCATTTTTGGCATCGCACACAGCCTCGGGAACTGGAGAATGTCATTGTCAAAGTATTTTTGAATATTTGCCTTCTCAGCAAGAAGATGAGAAAGCTGTGAGGACACTCAGTCTTCCATGGGATGGATACTAACAAAAATAACAAGCAGCTTGAGCTGGAAGGACCTGGGAGCCTGGGAGAGATGCCTGGAGGAGTCCCGCGTGCTGCCTGTCACAGCTCTGTGACTGAGAGACAGGGCTCTGGCCCCCTGGGCCTCAGTGTCCTCCCCTGGAAAATGGCTCATTCGTTTTTCAGGTGTGTATGAAGTTGCTATGTGCCGCGCACTGCTGTAGGCTCTGGGGAACAAAGCAGACAAAAATCCCTGCTTTCACAGGCTGCCATCCCCGGGGAGGCCATACTATAGAAATCAAATCAGATACGCCAGGGGTGACGTGTAGAAGGGAAAGCCCAGGGGTAGGGCTGTCAGGGATGGCCTTGCTGAGAAGGTGACATGCAAGTGAGGATTTGAAGGAGGCAGGAGGGAGCCCAAGGGGTGTCGGGGGAAGAGCACTCCAGCACAGGGAGTGGCAGGCACAAAGGCCCTGCACTCGGGGCAGGACTGGGTTGTTCCAGGAGCATCAGGAGGCCGGGCGGGCTAGAGCAGGTGGTGACTTGGGGAGGCAAGATGACAAGACTGGGTCACAAAAGGCCACTGGAGGCTTGTAAACTGCTGGAAAGCCTTTCTTTTCTTTGTTTCTTTTTGGTTTTTTCTTTGACAGGGTCTCCCTCTGTCTCCCAGGCTGGAGTGCAGTGACTGGAGCTCACTGTTACTTCAAATTCCTGGGCTCAAGTGTGTGCCACCGTGCTCTGTCACCCAGGCTGGAGTGCAATGGTGCGATCTCTGCTCACTGCAACCTCCGCCTCTTGGGTTCAAGCGATTCTCCTGCCTCAGCCTCCTGAATAGCTGGGATTACAGGTGCCTGCCACCTCGCACGGCTAATTTTTTGTATTTTTAGTAAACACAGGATTGTGCCATGTTGGCCAGGCTGGTCCTGGCCTCAGGTGATCCACCCGCCTCCCAAAGCACCCGGCTTTAATTTTTAAATTTAATTAATTAATTATTATTATTTTCCAGAAATGGAGTCTCCCTATGTTGTTCAGACAGGTCTTGAACTCAGCCTCCCAAAGTACTGGAATTACAGGTATGAGCCATGGCACCCAACCAAACCTTTTTTTTTTTTTTTTTGGAGATGGAGTCTTGCTCTGTCACCCAGACTGGAGGGCAGTGGCACGATATCTCGGCTCACTGCAACCTCCGCCTCCCAGGATCAAGCGATTCTCCTGTCTCTGCCTCCCAAGTTGCTGGGATTACAGGCTCATGCTGCCATGCCCGGCTAATTTTTTGTGTTTTAATAGAGACGGGGTTTTACCGTTGTTGCCCAGGCTGGTCTTGAACTCCTGAGCTCAGGCAATCCACCCGCCTCAGGCTGCCAAAGTGAGCCACTGTGCCTGGCCAAGCCTATGTTTTTGTTCTGAGTGACGGTCTAGAGCAGGACCAGACGTGATATGGTTGCTGTATTAGCTGCATTCTTCTGTGCCCCATGCGTCAAAGGTAGAAGTGAGGAGGCCAGGTGAGATGTGACGAGGCCTTCCCCATGGTGGGGACAGTTGGGGAACGAGAGAGGATTGGACTCCAGATGTGTCTGGAGGCAGAGTTGACATTGGGTGTGGAATTTTTTTTTTTTTTTTTTTTTTTTTTTTTTTTTTTTTTTTTT
>NW_016814622.1:357429-369446 GCF_001698545.2 Rhinopithecus bieti
CACCGCGCCCGGCCTGGGTGTGGAATTTTTAAAAAATAATTTGTTGGCTGGGTGCGGTGGCTCAGGCCTGTAATCCCAGCACTTTGGGAGACCGAGGCGGGTGGATCACGAGGTCAGGAGAGTGAGACCATCCTGGCTAACATGGTGAAACCCCGTCTCTACTAAAAATACAAAAAACAAAATTAGCCAGGAGTGGTGGCAGGCGCCTGTAGTTCCAGCTGCTTGGGAGGCCGAGGCAGGTGGATCACGAGGTCAGGAGTTCAAGACCAGCCTGGTCAAGATGGTGAAACCCCATCTCTACTAAATATACAATAGTTAGGTGGGTGCGGTGGCAAGCTCCTATAATCCCAGCTACTCAGGAGGCTGAGGCAAGATAATTGCCTGAACCCAGGGGGCAGAGGTTGCAGTGAACTGAGATTGTACCACTGCACTCCAGCCTGGGTGACAGAGTGAGACTCCATCTCAAAAAAAAAGGAAAAAAAAAAAAAAAGAGAGACAGGGTCTTGCTGTATTGCTCAGGCTGGAGTGCAGTGGCTATTCACAGGCACAACTCCACTACTGATCAGTCTGGGAGTTTTGACCTGCTCCATTTCCGACCTGGGCCGGTTCACCCCTCCTTAAGCAACGTGGTGGTCCCCTGCTCCTGGGAGGTCACCATGTGAATTCCAAAGTTAGTGTGGACACCCTCTCAGCATAGCACACTACAGCCCACAACTCCTGGGCTCAAGCGATCCTTTTGCCTCAGCTTCCCAAAGCTGCGTAAGCAATCATGCGTGGCCATTTAAATCATTTTAAAATGTACAATTCAGGGACATACAGCACATTCACGGTGTTGCACAACCATCTCCACGGTGAAGTTCCAGCAGGAAACCCATGTCCATGAAGCAGGCACTCCCTTCTCCCCTCCGTGTGCTAGGCCAGTGCAGGGAGAGACACAATATGGAGCTGCCAGCAAGGCAGATACTAGGGGAAGTTGAGGGAGATGGCCGGAGGAGAGGAGGGTCTTCAGCCATCCCCTGGGTCATTCCCAGGGGCCCCAAGATGTGTGCACAGCGGAGGAGACCCTGAGAGACATTCTCCTGTAGACCCGGCATTGCCAAGCACTGGAGCAGTACAAGCAGGATGGTGAGACCAGCAGGTCCTGGGCCAGGTGGGGGTCCGGTGAGGAAGAGAGACACAGGAACTAAGAGTCCCAGGGCTGCAGCTGAGATAGGGCTGGTAATGAGGCACAGCCCTGGAGGGGGTGGGGGTGGGGACCTTCCATGGATGGGATGGTCAGAAGGCTTCTGGAGGAGGTGACAGGTAGGTTGGGTAAGGCAGAGGAAGCCTGGGAAGATTGGGGGAAAGGTGTTCCAGGCCTAGGAACAGCCGAATGCCAGCGGGCTTCTTCGTGTCATACCCGTGCCTACTAGGGCCACCCGTCTGTCTGTCCGTCCGTCCCAGGGAGAGTTCCCCGGTTTGTCTTTTACTGAAAGATCCTGGAAGATGAGAAGGCTAGTTGTTACTCTTGTGCAAAGGCCCTGAGGCAGGTGCAGGGTGTGAGGGGAGGGGGATGTGAGGCCAGGAGTGGAAGTGGAGGATGGAGGCAGGGCCATGCCTCATGTGCCTGGGGCCAGCTGTGGAGTGCTTGGAATTTCATCCTGGGCCCACAGGAAATCCCTGGTAGGGACTGGGGGTGGGAGTGGTGGTGGTGGCGGAGGTTGTAAGCCAGGAAGGAAGTGATCCAGCCCTTGTTTCAAAGATGATCTCTGGCTGTCGTGTGGGGGATGGCAGTTGGAAGGGTGTCGTGGTATCTAAGCTGGTAGAAGAAAGAGTACAGCCCAGGTATCCTCCCTCCCAGGGTATCCTCGTGTTGCTCGACTGGCCCAGTGCTTCCAGTGTCCTGGGGAAATGCTCCATGTGCCTCTCATCTGTGAACGTGAGGTGAATGGAAGCCCATCTACCTGGGCCAGGCCTGACCGTCCGCAAGACTGAATGCGAGCAAGCCTTTCCACGTCCCACCCCTGCCCACTCGGGCCATCCGTCTCTGTCCCAGGGAGAGTTCCCCGGTTTGTCTTCTACTGAAAGATCCTGGGGGAGGGGAGGGCTAGTCGTCACTCTTGTGGACAAGGGGGTAGGTCTTCAGCCAGGAAACCTTTTTTTTTTTTTTGAGATGGCGTCTCGCTGTGTCCCCCAGGCTGGAGTGCAGTGGCACGATCTAGGCTCATTGCAACCTCCCCCTCTCAGGTTCAAGCGCTTCTCCTGCCTCAGCCTCCTGAGTAGCTGGGATGACAGGCGCCCGCCACCACGCCTGGCTAATTTTCGTATTTTTAGTAGAGACGGGGCTTTACATGTTGGCCAGGCTGATCCCGAACTCCTGACCTCAAGTGATCTGCCTGACTCAGCCTCCCAAAATGCTAGGACTACAGGTGTGAGCCACCATGCTCAGCCAGGAAACCACTCTTGGAAGGCAGTTTCTAGACAGAGAAAAGAACACCCTTCTCCGAGGATCTAAATGTTGGTATAGCTGGTATCTGTCTGCCGCGAGGCTGCTGGGAAGCCAGTGCGCTGCTCAGTATCTACATCCCTGCCAGTATATCTACACTCTTACTGGGGTCTGGTTTAAACATCCCAGCCTGACCCCAAGACAAAGTTAGCAGTGGTGACTGAAGGAGCCCTTGCTGCGTTGCAGGCTCTGTGCTGGGCACAGGATTCCAGACACACAGGAGTGAGACCCTATCTTGCAGAGCTTATAATTCGGGGTGGGGGTGGGGGGGAGGGAAGCACAAGTAGCCCTAAGCAGTGCCAGGAGTGGGGACACCAGGGCCTGGGACAGGGTCTGAGGCGGGCAGGAGGTCAGAAGGGCTCCCTGGAGAAGGGGGCCTGCGAACTGAGCTGTAAAGGCCAAGTGGGCATGATCTGGGTCACGTGGCCTGGTGGGAGCCTCACCTCTGGGCAATCCCGGGAAGGGAGGCCCCGAAGGTGGGGAATCTTGCGGCCAGCTTAGGCAGGAGGCCCTCTCCTCTCCTGCGCGGAGACCTCCTTCAGCCTGGGTCTGAACTCTGCCCGAGCTGGTCTTCCCACATGCCTGAGGCCCCTTGAGGGAGGCCTCACACTGGTCCCAGGCCTGCTGCTGCCGTCCCCCAGTGCCTCACGGGAAGTTTCTGAGACAGAGTAAAAAGCATTCCTGAGGGAATGTAAAGAAAGGGCGGGGCGGCTGGGCAGGAAAGGGCCTGGCTCATACTTCCCCTCTCAAATCTTATCACGATGACAGGCTCCCTGCCTGGCCTCCATTTGTTCATCTGGACCAGGAGGGTCCCCCGGCTGCAAGGCTGGAGTTAGGATTGACATAACCATCAAGTGTGGATGTGACCCACACACGTAAAGTGAGGATGAGGACTCCTTGGGGTGGCCTTCTTGTGGAAATGGGGTGGAGCACCCATGCTGGCCTTGGCACCCGAGCAAAGGTGTAGGTGTGGAGAGCCAGGCCTGAAATCTCAAGGCCTGGCAGGGAGGCCATCTCCCTCAACATCCTGGCAAATGAAGGATGCA
Organism: Rhinopithecus bieti; assembly: GCF_001698545.2. Taxonomy (NCBI): domain Eukaryota; kingdom Metazoa; phylum Chordata; class Mammalia; order Primates; family Cercopithecidae; genus Rhinopithecus; species Rhinopithecus bieti. Next base: position 360,961 of record NW_016814622.1, read on the forward strand.
AAGAAAACGAAATCTGCAGAAACGCAGAGACCCTGAATGATGTGTTCTTGTGTGTCTTCTTTCTCCTCATTCTTTCTGTTATTTAATTATCTCTATTTTCCAAACAGCTTCATTGAGATATAATTCATAGTACATGCCATACAATGCACCCATGGGAAGTGTCCGATGCAGCAGTTTTAGTATATCCAGAGTCATGCAACCATCACCACAATCAATGTTAGAACATCTCGCCGAGTGAAGTGGCTCACACCTGTAATCCTAGCACTTTGGGAAGCTGAGGCGGGTGGATCACGAGGTCAAGAGATCGAGACCATCCTGGCCAACATGGTGAAACCCTGTCTCTACTACAAACACAAAAAAGTAGCTGGGCGTGGTGGTGTACGCCTGTAGTCCCAGCTACTCGGGAGACTGAGGCAGGAGGATCGCTTGAACGTGGGAGGCGGAGGTTGCAGTGAGTTGAGATCACACCATGGCACTCCAGCCTGGCGACAGAGTGAGACTCTGACTCAAACAAGCAAGCAAATAAAATAAACGACAAAAAAGAACATCTCATTACCTCAGAAAGAAACCCTGTACCCATTGGCAGTCACTCCACATTGCCCTCTCCCTCAGCAACCAACAGTCTGCTTTCTGCCTGTTGTGGACATTTCCTAGAAATGGAATCATACACTGTATGGTTTTTTTTTTTTTTTTTTTTTTTTTTGAGACGAAGTCTTGCTCTGTTGCCCGGGCTGGAGTGCAGTGGCTGGATCTCAGCTCACTGCAAGCTCTGCCTCCCAGGTTTATGCCATTCTCCTGCCTCAGCCTCCCGAGTAGCTGGGACTACAGGCGCCCGCCACCTCGCCCAGCTAGATTTTTTTTGTATTTTTTAGTAGAGACGGGGTTTCACCGTGTTAGCCAGGACGGTCTCGATCTCCTGACCTGGTGATCTGCCCGTCTCGGCCTCCCAGAGTGCTGGGACTACAGGCTTGAGCCACCGCACCCGGCCAACTGTATGGTCTTTTGTGACTAGCTTCTTCATTCAGCCTGTTCAGGATTCATCCATGTTGTAGCATCCTTTTTAAGGCTGACCCATATTCCAGTGTGGATAGACCACATTTTGTTTAAACATTCATCAGATGAGGGACATTAAGTATGAATAATACTGCTATGAACATTTGCCCACAAGTTTTTGTGTGGACATATGTTTTCAGTTCTTTTGGGTATATATCTCTGAGTGGGATTTCTGGGTCAAATGGCAACTCTATGTTTAACTTCTTGAGAAGCTGCCAGACTATTTTCCAAAGCAGCTGTGCCATTTTACATTCCCCCCAGCAGTGGCTTCCAGCACTTGTTACTGCATCTTTTTGATGAGTGCTACCCTGGTCGGCAAGAAGTGGCATCTGTTTGTAGCTTTGATTTCTCATTTCCCTGACTGCTGACACTGAGCATCTTTGTATGTGTTTCTTGGCCTTTTTTTTTTTTTGAGATGGAGTCTCGCTCTGTTGCCCAGGCTGCAATGGGGCAATATTGGCTCACTGCAACCTCCACCTCCCAGGTGCAAGCGACGTTCTGCCTCAGCCTCCAGGTAGCTGGGATTACAGGCACCCATCACTGCACCCTACTTTTTTTTTTTTTTTTTTGAGACGGAGTCTCACTCTGTTGCCAGGCTAGAGTGCTATGGCGTGAACTCCGCTCACTGCAACCTCTGTTTCCCTGGTTCAAGCGATTATCCTGCTTCAGCCACCCCATAGCTGGGATTACAGGCACACACCACCACGCCTAGCTAATTTTTGTATTTTTAGTAGAGACGGGGTTCACCATATTGGCCAGGACGGCCTTGATCTTCTGACCTCATGATCTGCCCGCTTTGGTCTCCCAAAGTGCTGGGATTACAGGCGTAAGCTAATCTTTTTTTTTTTTTCTTGAGATGGAGTCTCCCTCTGTCGCCCAGGCTGGAGTGCAGTGGCACGATCTCTGCTCACTGCAAGCTCCTACCTCAGCCTCCCAAGTAGCTGGGACTACAGGTGCCTGCCACTATGCCCGGCTAATTTTTTGTATTTTTTAGCAGAGACCGGGTTTCACTGTGTTAGCCAGGATGGTCTCGATCTCCTGACCTTGTGATCCACCTGCTTCAGCCTCCCAGAGTGCTGGGATTACAGGGGTGAGCCACCACACTTAGCCTTTTTTTTTTTTTTGAGACGGAGTTTTTGCTCTTGTCACCCAGGCTGGAGTGCAATGGTGTGATCTTGGCTCACTGCAACCTCCGCCTCCTGTATTCCAGCGATTCTCCTGCCTCAGCCTCCCGAGTAGCTAGGATTACAGGCATGCGCCACCATGCCCAGTAAATTTTGTATTTGTAGTAGAGACGGGGTTTCTCCATGTTGGTCAAGCTGGTCTCCAACTCCTAACCTCAGGTGATCCGCCCGCCTTGACCTCCCAAAGTGCTGGGATTACAGGCGTGAGTCACCGTGCCCAGCTATTTTTAAAAAAATTTTTAATAGAGATGGGGTTTCACCATGTTGGTCAGGCTGGTCATGAACTCCTGACATCAGGTGATCCATCCTCCTCAGCCTCCCAAAGTGTTGGGATTACAGGCGTGAGCCACCGAGCCTGGCCTTTTTGTTTTTTAACTAGAGACGGGGTTTCACCATGTTAGTCAGGCTGGTCTCCAGCTCCTGACCTCAGTGATCTCCCTTGCCTTGGCCTCCCAAAGTGCTGAAATTACAGGTGTGAGCCACCACGCCTCACCCTTGTTGGCCATTTGTATCTCTTCTTCGAAGAAATGTCTATTCAAACACTTTACCCCTTTTAAAATCTAGTTATTTATCTTTTTATTATTACTTTGAGACAGAGTCTCACTGTCGGCCAGGCTGGGGTGCATAGGTGCCAATATAGCTCACTGCAGTTTTCAATCCTTGACTCAAGTGATCCTCCCACCTTAGCCTCCCAAAGTGCTGGGATTACAGGTATGAGTCACCACATCCAACCTCCTTTTTTTTTTTTTGAGACGGAGTCTTGCTCTTTGCCAGGCTGGAGTGCAGTAGCACGATCTCAGCTCACTGCAACCTCTGCTTCCAGGTTCAAGTGATTCTCCTGCCTCAGCCTCCCGAGTAGCTGGGATCACAGCCACGCGCCACCACGTCCAGCTTATTTTTGTGTGCTTTCAGTAGAGACGGGGTTTCACCACGTTGGCCAGGATGGTCTCAATCTCTTGACCTCATGATCTACCTGCCTTGGCCTCCCAAAGTGCTGGGATTACAGGCGTGGGCCACCACACCTGGCCGGGTTTAATGTCTCTTGTCAGACACATGATTTGCAAATATCCTGTCTCATTATGTGGACTGTCTTTGCTATTTTTTAATGGTATAATTTGCAGGACAAGTTTTAATTTTTTGTATTTAGTAGAGACAGGGTTTCACCAGGTTGGTTAGGCAGGTCTTGAATTCCTGACCTCAGGTGATCCACCCACCTCAGCCTCCCAAAGTGCTGGGATTACAGGTGTGAGCCACCAGGCCCGGCCAGACAAGTTTTAATTTTTATGAATTCCAATTTATCTTTTTCTTTTGTTCCTTATCCTCTCGGCATCATAATTAAGAAGACTTTGCCTACCTCACAGTCACAAACATTTAGGTTTTCATCTGAGAGTTTTATAGTTTTAGCTCTTACAATTAGGTCTATGATTTATTTGCTTAGTTATTAATATATTAAGTATGGCCGGGCGCAGTGGCTCAAGCCTGTAATCCTAGCACTTTGGGAGGCCAAGGCGGGCGGATCACAAGGTCAGGAGATCGAGACCATCCTGGCTAACACGGTGAAACCCCATCTCTACTAAAAAATACAAAAAACTAGCCGGGCGAGGTGGCGGGCGCCTGTAGTCCCAGCTACTTGGGAGGCTGAGGCAGGAGAATGGCGTGAACCCGGGAGGCGGAGCTTGCAGTGAGCTGAGATCCGGCCACTGCACTCCAGCTTGGGCGAGAGAGCGAGACTCCGTCTCAAAAAAAAAAAACAACAAAACAAAACAAAACAAAAAAACAAACAAACAAAAAAACCATATTAAGTAACAAGTTCTAGGGGTGGGTCTAATAACTTCTGTGATCTTGGAGATGAGGATAAACGCTATTTTGAGGCCGGGTGTGGTGGTGACTCACGCCTGTAATCCCAGCACTTTGGGAGGCCAAGGTGGGTGGATCACGAGGTCAGGAGTTCGAGACCAGTCTGGCCAACATAGTGAAACCCTGTTTCTACTAAAAATACAAAAATTAGCAGGGTGTGGTGGTGCGTGCCTGTAATCCCAGCTACTCAGAGCTTGAGGGAGGAGAATCGTTGGAACCCGGGAGGTTGCAGTAGGCCAACATCATGCCTCTGCATTTCAGCCTGGGAGACAGAACAAGACTCTGTCTCTGAATAAATAAATAAATGCTATTTTGAGATATTTTCAGTGACTGTAATGTGTTGAGACGGAATATCACCTACATTCATAACTGAAGAAAATGCTAGATTTCAGTTAAAGGTTAATTTTTTTTTTTTTGAGACAGGGGTCTTGCTGGAGGCCTCAAAGTACCTGGGATTGTAAGTGAGTGCCACTGCACCTGGTGGTAAAGGTTAATTTAAATAAAGATGTAATTACCAGCTCTGGTTCATGGTCCCCAGAATGCTATCCATGGATTCCAGGTTCAGAACTCTTAGGATGGCTAAAATTCCTGCCTGAAGTCTCAGTTTTCCAATAATCCTTTGGGGGCTTGAAACCTCCCAGGAATGGCTTTAGGGTGTTTTCCTGACACGTCCCAGACCTGGCCCATACCCTGCCTTCCGCCTGGCTCCATCCTTGAGGAAGGAATTCCTTGCCAAGCAGAATTTTCTAACAAGCCCAAATATAGTAATAATAATAATTAGCAGCAGGAAGAACTAGAAACAGTGGGGTAGGAAAGCCTGTACCTGTCTCTTCTTTTCCTCATCCCTTCCCTTCATTCCTGAACTGAAGGAGACTGAGCCCCTTTGGGCTTTGGTGACTCCATCACTGGGGTGTGTTCATTTGATGGTTGATTTTGCTGTACCAGGTACTTCCCTTCCCACTTTCTAATCATTTTATAACACATGCTGACTCTTTTCCCTTCCCTTCTCCTTTTCCTGGGAAAATACAATGAACAAACTTATTGATAGTGAGAATTAAAACAAAATTATAAATACTGTATGTTTAGAATCAGACCAAGCATCTTGCGGACACCCTTGCCCCTGGCCATCCCAGCATCCCTGGGGCAACTCTGGCCTTGGGTCAGAGGCTGCACAGCTCCTGGCTTAGCTGTGCCCTGGCTCCTCCCCTCATATCATGCCTGACCCTAGGAAGGTTGTAGGTTATTTCACCTCTGGGTGCCTCAGCTTTCTCATCTATAAGGGGGGGATGAGATGGTCATAGTTTTTTTGTTTTAGCATGGAGGATGAGATGGTCATAGGGTCATAGTTTTTTTTTTTTTAATCATTGATGTAGTTTATTATTATTATACTTTAAGTTCTAGGGTACATGTGCACAAAGTGCAGGTTTGTTACATATGTATCCATGTGTCATGTTGGTGTGCCGCACCCATTAATTCATCATTTACATTAGGTATATCTCCTAATGCTATCCCTCCACCCTTGTTTTTGTTTTACACAGACGAGATCTCACTATGTCGCTGGGCGCCATGGCTCAAGCCTGTAATCCCAGCACTTTGGGAGGCTGAGGCGGGCGGATCACGAGGCCAGGAGTTTGAGACCAGCCTGGCCAATATGGTGAAACCCCATCTCTACTAAAAATACTAAAATTAGCTGGATGTAGTGGCGGGTGCCTGTAATCCTAGTTACTTGGGAGGCTGAGGCACAGGAATCGCTTGAACCCAGGAGGCAGAGGTTGCGGTGAGCCAAGATCATGCCACTGGACTCCAGCATGGGCGACAGAGCGAGACTCCGTCTCAAAAAAAAAAAAAAAAAAAATTAATAAAAGGAAAAAGGCAAGGAGGCATCCCAGTGATGACTGGTTGGAAGCTGCAGAGGAGACTGATGAGGAGTGACCTGTGAGGTAGGAGGACCAGGTGAACTGGAATCTCCAGGTCCAGATAAATGAGGGTTTCCAGGAGGAGGAGTGGTCGACTCAGCTGTTGCTGAGAAGCTCAATGAGACCAAGAAGTGACCCCCGGATTGGGCAGCGGAGAGGTTGTAGGTTACCTTAGCAGCAGTTAAGGGGTGGGGACACAGCTCTGCTGGGTGGGGTGATGAGAGGCTGGGATGTGAGGGGGTTGAGGAAGCGAGTGTAGGGAAGTCTTTGGAAATGTCTGAGGGGAAGGAGAAATGGCCAGAGACCGGAGAGGCCTGGGGGGCAGGAGTCGGTCCAGAGTGAGGCTGATGGCACAGAAAAGCCTCAAGGAGAGGGCAGCGGGAGAGGGTCCCAGGCGTGAGTAGGACGTGGGTATCCGACAGGGAGGTTTGTCTGTTTGGGGACAGGGAGAGGAGAAAGATCCTGAAGGCTTTCGTTTTTCTCTGAAGAATGAGGTAAGGCCACGGGCTGGGAGCCCAGGCAGAAGGGGCTGTGGGAGGTGTAATGAGAGGGGAACAGACATGAGGTCTCAGTTTCAGAGTGGGAGTCTCACCGGAAAACATGGTAGGGCTGCCGGCTTTGTGGATGCGTTACAAGTGTGGGATCACAAATTCCCAATCCCAGGGCTGTGTGGCGCCCTCTCCCCAAGCGATGGGAAGGCGGGTGTCCTTAAGGTTGGGGTTCCCTACGGCGGAAGGATGGACTCTATTACAATCCATCAGGCCAGGAGGTAGGCACTGTTTTCTGTATTTTACGGTTGGGAAATCTGAGAGCTTCAGGCCAATATAGTATCCGTGTAGCATTAGGGTCAAACTAGAATAGGGGCCGACACATGTTAAGTGTTAATACTGGTTGGGGGAAAAAAAAAAAGAATGCTTTTAAAGTCCACTGCTGCACCCCTACTGGTAGCCCAGCCTGGCCTCAGCCTTGGGGGCTGGTGGGTGGAGAGGGTGGCCGTGTGCTCTGCTATCCCTGTTGCCTTAATAAATGACCCAGTATCACCTTTGTGCCCTTGTAGGTTGATCCTTCCAGTCTGGTGGTACAACTTTGTAGACACCAAACGAGCGGGGCAGCGTGTTCTGGACCTCATTCCTCACACAGGGATCACCTCCGGATGAGTCAGAGGCCTTAGCCAGTGGCCCAGCCCCGGGAATGCCACCCCGGTTCTGTACCCTGCCCAGGCCAGCTGAAGGGTGTATCGGGGCACACACCTGCAGCATCCAGGGCTCTCCAAGGAGAGAGACATCCTTTGGAGGAGAGTCCAAGAGTTACGACCCTGAACTTGGTGGGGTCAGGGCTTCTATACTAGGAGGGGTCCCAGCCCTGTTTCTCAAAGGCCATTTAGGCAGAAGTGAACGTGGTCTCTTCAATAAAGTTAATAATAGTTCATGCTGCAAAAAATGTTCAAGAGAAAACCCCGCTTATTTATTCAGGCTTTAAAACCTTAAACTCCCAAATTCTCCCTGTAGCTATTTATATCCAAAGCTCGTCCCCATATTAATCTCAGGTTTGAAGCAACTTAAAAGAAAAATAGCCATCCCTGCTTTAAAAAGATTTCCCGTATAGACCTCCACTGGTCTAATTACGAAGGCAGCGTAGTTTTGGGGTTGGTTCGGGGTAGGGCACCGGGACCTCCAAGGCAGTTATACCCCTCAGCCCCCCACAGCTGTACGGCTGCCCAGTGGTCCCTCTCCAGGGCAGCGGCTCTCAGGCTGGCCTCAGCCGACCCCACCCGCCCGCGCCCCGGGTTCTCCCTCGCGGGAGTTCCGGGGGGGGAGAGGAGGCGGGGCGGGCGGCAGATCCGGAAAAGTGGTTGCCCTCGCCCCGGAGGAAGTTGACCCTCCTCCCGCGCCGAGAGCTTGGGATGAAAATAGCTTCTTCCTCTTTACCCTTCCTGGACCCCCCGCCCCAAAAAGGCTGCGCCCGTTCATTCATCTTTCAGCAGCCACCCTGACGGCTAGTGCGTCCCCACGCCGGGACTCTGTGCCCCGGGGGCGCACGGGGACCCTCCCTTGGGCCTCCGCCGCGGCGGCGAGCCCCGCACCCAAGCCACCCCGGGGGTCCCCGCCTCCCCCACCCAATTAACGGGCAGCACGGCTGACCCGAGTCCCCACGCGGCTCGCGCCAGGGGAGGTGGCAGCCTGGGAAGCCCGTCCCCCGCGCCGCGGCCCCCGCCCCGCGAGCCCCGCGTCCCCTGGGAAAGGCGCGGGCGCAGCGAGTTTCCCCCAATTAGTTTCCTCTTTGTATGGCGTCTGAGCGCGCCCGTACCCCTCCGCGCAGCGGAAAGTAGTCCCGGCCGGGGGCTCCGCGGCTTTCCAGCGCCAGGCACATTTTACTTTGAGAAGCCGACGGGACTCTCAGCGGGGTCCCGTGGAGGGGGGCCAGAGGCCGCGGGAGGCGTGTGCGGGCAGTAGGGGCGGGGGCCGCGGCCGAGGGG
>NW_016814622.1:371030-374192 GCF_001698545.2 Rhinopithecus bieti
AAATTGAGAACCGTCAGAAGCTTTAGGCTAACAAATGCTTTTCACCTACAAGAAAGTCCTACACCCTAGAATGGAACACTTACTTCCCTGGCTGCTATTCTGTGTAGAAGCAAATTTAAAGTGGTACAAGAAAAAAAATCCAATCAGACAAAGGAATTCGTCAGATTTTAATGCATGAGATTCTAGCCAGTCTCTGTATGAGACTGTCTTTAAAGGTTGTTGGTATGGAAAATGTTTGAAAGAACGTAGGATTTATTTCAGAAATAAAATTCAACAGAGCATCTTGTAAAGCTGGAGTTAACAATCCTCCCTGGCTGGAGGGCTTTAGAGCTGGAGTTCTCTATGTAGGTTATACCACTAGTTTATTTTAAAAGATAAATGCATACATGTTTTTTCCTTGGAAACAAGACTGCAGAAAATTGCAATGATCTAGTCCTTGAAAAAGGCGATTGCTCTCAAGCTGTTATTAAGGTACTAAACTGCCCTTTGAAGTGAAAATACATAAAGGTCCTAGGTGAGCTCTTGGACACTCTGGAAATAAATGACTTATCTTAAATTGGCCTTCTAAATTTTGATTTCTTGACGTAAGGTTTGTGTTCCTTTTAAGTCCATGTTAATTGTTTTTGATAGTTTCCTTCTCCCCAATTCTTTTTTTTTTTTTGGTAGTCACTTCTCATTTATGAGTGACAGGATAGAACTAGGTGACCAGGCTATTTCTCTTGTATGCTTGGCTCCTCCATTCCTCGGTTGGCCACCAGGGGAAGCATACTGTTTTTTGGTTACAGTTGACCCTGTCTTCATTTTGTAGGTCAAGTCTTATCTTTGTTTTAAAACACAGAACTTAAAGCTTGTCACCAAATGTTCCTAATGTATTATTTTTAAAAATCGACTTCCACAAATCTTTGAGTAAGTTGGTAGGCTTTTGGTACATTTTATTAACATAAATTTTGAAAACTTTATTTAGATGTGTTGGATGTGACTAAGGAAAAGGGCGTATTTGTCAGCAACAGGAATTAGATTTCTGACATTCATCGAAATGTTGATGTCAGCTCTGCATTGTTAGTAATGAGTTTGACTTCTTTGGAGTTGTAGTTTTCTTTGAAACAGCAAATGTAATATGTTGAACTGTCCTTGGGCTTTTTGTTGGAATAGGTATGAGCATAAACTTGCTAGCAATCAGCTATTCTAAAATGGAAAACATCTAGCAGATTGCAGTAGCTCACACCTGTAATCCCAACACTTGGGGAGGCCAAGGCTGGAGGATCTCTGGAGCCCAGGAGTTGGAGACCAGCCTGGGCAACGTAGTCAGACTCCATCTCTACAAAAAATAAAAAAATTAGCTGGGCTAATTTTTGGTGGCATGTACCTGTAGTTTCAGCTGCTTTGGAGGCTGAGGCTTGAAGGATCTCTGGGAGGTCAAGGCTGCAGTGAGCAGTGATCTTGCCATTGCACTCCAGCCTGGGTGACAGAGTGAGACCCTGTCTCAAAAATGAGAAGGAAAACATCTAACTGTTCTGCTGCATAGTCTTGCTGCCAATTGGTTGAGTCTTGATACTAAAATTTCCAAATTTCTTATTTTGTGTTTGTTTTAATCTGGCAAGGAATCTAACTGGTGTAAAGTAATTTCAAACCTTGTTTTGCCAACCTGAGCAGGGGGACACAGTCCTAGATACAGCAGAAAATTGAGATTTTACTATTTTCTAGTGGTTTTTTGTGTGTCTTCTCATTTAACTGAAAAGCTTAAGGGAAAGGAAGACTTCCATTTTGGAATAGAAGTGATACAACCCGTTTATTTATTTGTGTGTGTGTGTGTGAGACGGAGTTTCGCTCTTGTTGCCCAGGCTGGAGTGCAACGGCATGATCTCGGCTCACTGCATGCAACCTCTGCCTCCCAGGTTCAAGCAGTTCTTCTGCCTCACCCTCCTAAGTGGCTAGGATTACAGGCATGCACCACCATGCCTGGCTAATTTTTTGTGTTTTTAGTAGAGATGGGGTTTCTCCATGTTGGTCAGGCTGGTCTGGAATTCCTGAACTCAGGTGATCCACCCACCTCAGCCTCCCGAAGTGGTGGGATTACAGGGGTGAGCCACCATGCCCAGCCAACATGTTTGTTTTATGGCACAATTCTTTCTTAGCTCTTTAAGATTTAAGACAGGTTCACTCCGTGACTGCAAGTTAAGAGTAGTGAATTGAGTAATAAATTAAGAATTGAGAGTTTGAGCCTTACTAGTTTTTATTTCCTCCTCCTACTTGTTTTTTTCTTTCTTTTTTTTTTTTTTGTAGGAGCAAAACTGCAAGTTTATTTTGGTCACCTAAGGTGTGGGGAAGAGGTCTGTCGGCCTCCGGCAAAGAAGGCCGACAGAGCCCCCCGGTGGGGCTCTCGGACGGAGTTCTCGCAGTCCTGACATCCCGACAGGAGTGGAGGACTGAGGAAGGCCGCCTTCTTTTTTTTTTTTGAGACCGCGTCTCGATCTGTTGTCCAAGCTGGAGTGCAGTGGCATGATCTTGGCTCACTGCAACCTCCACCTCCGAGGTTCAAGTGATTCTCCTGTTTCAGCCTCCCAAGTAGCAAGGATTACAGGTGTCCACGGCCACGCCTGGCTAATTTTTGTGTTTTTAGTAGAGATGTGGTTTCACCATGTTGACCAGGCTGGTCTCGAACTCTTTGCCTCAGGTGATCTCCCTGCCTAGGCCTTCCAAAGTGCTGGGATTACAGGCATGAGCCTCTGTGCCTGTCCCTTCTCCCTCCTTTCTTTTCTTTTTTGAGGCAGAGTCTCGATCTATTGCCCAGGCTGGAGTGGAGTGCGGTGGTGCAATCTCGGCTCATTGCAACCATCCTCTCCCAGGTTCAAGTGATTCTCCTGCTTCAGCCTCCCAAGTAGCTGGGACTACAGGCGCGTGCCACCATGCCCGGCTAATTTTTGTGTTTTTAGTAGAGACAGGGTTTCACCATGTTGGCCAGGCTGGTCTTGAACTCCTGACCTCAGATGATCTGTCCCCCCTCGGCCTCCCAAAGTGCTGGGATTACAGGCATGAGCCACCATGCCCTGCCTCTACCTGAGTTTTGAATGTGCCTTTGTTCTTCTCGTTTACTAGAATTAAACAGAGAGGTGGATGTGAACAGACAGCTTTTTTTTTTTTCTTTTCTGTTTTTATTTATTT
>NW_016814622.1:378139-383071 GCF_001698545.2 Rhinopithecus bieti
CCGTATTTATTTATTTTAGTTTTATTTTTATTGTTTTTTGAGACGGAGTTTTGCTCTTGTCACCCAGGCTGGAGAGCAATGGCGTGACCTTGGCTCACTGCAACCTCTGTCCCCTGGGTTCAAGTGATTTTCCTGCCTCAGCCTCCCTGATAGCTAGGACTACAGGTGTGTGCCACCATGCCCAGCTAATTTTTGTATTCTTTGTAGAGATGGTATTTTGCTGGCCGGGCATGGTGACTCACGCCTGTAATCCCAGCACTTTGAGAGGAGGCCGAGGCAGGTGGATCACTTGAGGTCAGGAGTTCAAGACCAACCTGGCCAATATGATGAAACCCCGTCTCTACTAAAAGCACAAAAATTAGCTGGGCGTGGTGGTGCATGCCTGTAATCCCAGCTACTCAGAAGGCTGAGGCAGGAGAATTGCTTGAACCTGGGCTTCAGAGGTTGCAGTGAGCGGAGATGGCACCACTGCATTCCAGCCTAGGTGACAAAGTGAGATTCTGTTTCAAAAAAAAAAAAAAAGATGGGGTTTCGCCGTATTGGCCAGGCTGGTTTTGAACTCTTAGCTTCAGATGATTCACCTGCCTTGGCCTCCCAAAGTGCTAGAATTACAGACATCAGCCACTGCCCCCGGCCAATGCTGTGTGATTTAAACACTGTTTTAAGGCAGTGTTCACCCAAATGAGAGGTCAGGGTTTTAGCAGGTAATGATGAATTTTGTGAGTGATCAGTTTCATTAGATAGTGTGGTAGGGAGACACCCAAAGCTGGTTATCAGGAGATTGAGTATCCTGTCTCTGACAAAGAAGGGGATGTAAGATAGAGCTGGCCATTTTATCTCCAGGGACCTCAGTTTCCTCAACCGGGAATCTGGTTCTTTTCAGCATGAGTGGTCTATGATGATGTCAGTTATACAATAATGTCTTTGAAAATTCGTTCTTCTGTTTTGTTATTTTTATTTATTTTTTTGTGACAGGGTCTTACTCTGTCACCCAGAGTGCAGTAGTGTAATCAACTTACTATAACCTCAAATTCCTGGGCTCAAGTGATCCTCCCGCCTCAGTCTTCTGAGTATCTGGGACAGTAGGCACATGCCACCATACACAGCTAATATTTTTTTTTTTTTTTTTTTTTTTTAAGACAGAGTCTCTCCAGGTTGGAGTGCAGTGGCGCAATCTCGGCACACGCCAATCTCTGACTCCCTGGTTAAGTGATTCTCCTGCTTCAGCCGCCTGAGTAGCTGGGATTACATGCACACACCACTACGCCCAGCTAATCTTTGTATTTTCAGTAGAGACGGGGTTTTAACATGTTGGCCAGTATGGTCTTGATCTCCTGACTTTGTGATCTGCCCACCTCAGCCTCCCAAAGTGCTGGGATTACAGGCATGAGGCACTACGCCCTGCCCTACTCAGCTAATTTTTAAGTTTTTTGTGGAGACGAGGTCTTGCTCTGTTGTCCAGGCTGGTCTCAATTCTTGGCCTTCAGCAATCCTCCTGCCTTGCCCTTTCAAAACTGGGAATTATGGGTGCGAACCGTCAGGCCTAGTCAGAGTAAAATTTTGAAAATTGGTAGGATAGGATAGTTAATGTGCATAATTAGAATATGCCTTTTTACAAGTCATCATAAGGAGGATAGAGTGGTGAAGGTAGAGCTGTGAAAAAACAAAACATTTCAAATAGAACAGTACCCGTGACTTGATTAAACACCTCGTTTTTTTTTTTTTTTTTTTAACATGGAGTCTTGCTCTGTTGCCAGGCTGGAGTGCAGTGGCATGATTTTGGCTCACTGCAACCTCTGCCTCCCAGGTTCAAGCAATTCTCCTGCCTCAGCCCCCACCCCCCGCCCCCCAGTAGCTGGGACTACAGGTGCATGCCACCATGCCCAGCTAATTTTTGTATTTTTAGTAGAGACGGGGTTTCACCATGTTGTTCAGAGTGGTCTCGATCTCTTGACCTTGTGATTCGCCCGCCTCAGCCTCCCAAAGTGCTGGGATTACAGGCGTGAGCCACCACTCCCAGCCAAACACTGATTTAATACTAGGTTATATTTGCTTCAGGTACAGCTAAAGCCTCATTCCCACCTTCTTTATTCATTAATTCACAGTTGATTTATATTATTTCTGTGATAGTTTGCATCTTCTGAGAAGCAGATGACAAGACAGAATTAAGATATGCAAGAGGTTCATTAGGGTAGGGTATACTTGGGAAGGATAAAGAAGAGAGGAAGGAGGTGTAGGTGGCAAGAGCCTTTACACTGGAAGCACGTGTGACACCTGTGAAAGAAGAGAGGGAAGGAATGATGATTAATGATGGATAGAGGAACCTCCAACTTCAGTGCAGCTTGCAGTTCAGAGAAAATCTCAGCCAGAGTAGATTGTTGGAAGAGTCTGTTGGGCAGGAATGGTCCTGCCCTGTGAATGTCTGCTGTGTTCAGTCATTGGCTGGGAGCAGCCTAGAGTAGCCTTGCTTTGGTATGGGTGCTGTAGTAGATTCCTGGCAGCTGAGACTGTCAGTTAACTACACCCCTTGCAACATTTTCTCTCTCGAAGGGAAGTCTGAGTGGCACACTCTCAAGGCTGTCAGAATTCCCATACATGTTTTTGTACTTCAATACATGTGTGTGAGGCCAGCCATGGTGGCTCACACCTGTAATCCCACCACTTTGGGAGGGTGAGGCGTGTCGATCACCTGAGGTCAGGAGTTCGAGACCAGCCTGGCCAACACGGCAAAACCCCGTCTCTACTAAAAATATAAAAATTAGCTCGGTATGGTCGCAGGTACCTGTAATCCCAGCTACTTGGGAGGCTGAGGCAGGAGAATTGCTTGAGCTCGGGAGGTGGAGGTTGCAGTGAGCCGAGATCATGCCACTGCACTCCAGACTGGACGATAGGCGAGACTCTGTCTCAAAAAAAAAAATGTGTGATAATACGTTTTCTTGTTATTATTAGTGTTTTTGTAAATGGAATAATCTGTGCTATTAATGTACTTTTATGCTTTCCAAACAAGTACATTTCTACTAGCAAGGTAAACAACTTCGTTTTCACCCTGTCTTCGTCATGGTGTTAGTTAGGTTATTAATGTATTTTGAAATGCTAGGTTTATATTAGCATTTTTTTTTTCTTTTTTTCTTTTTTTTTTGAGATGGAGTTTTGCTCTTGTTGCCTAGGCTACAGTGCAGTGACGCGATCTCCTCTCACTTTAACCTCTACCTCCCAGGTTCAAGTGATTCTCCTGCCCCAGCCTCCCGAGTAGCTAGGATTACAGGCATGTGCTACCACGCCTGGCTAATTTAAAAAAATATTTGTAGTAGAGAAGGGGTTTCACCATGCTGACCAGGCTTGTTTTGAACTCCTGACCTCAAGTGATCTCCCACATTGGCCTCCCAAAGTCATAGGATTACAGGCGTGATCCACTGTACCTGGCCACTTCTTTCTTTTTTTGTAGACTTGGTTATCATTCTGCCTCTCAGGCTGGAGTGCAGTGGCATAATCACAGCACACTGCAGCCTCAGGCTCCGGGGCTCAAGTGATCCTCCTGTCCCAGTTTCCTGAGAAGCTGGGACTACAGGCGTGAGCCAGTATGCCTGACTGATTTTTAGACTTTTTGTAGAGACGGGGTTTTGCCAAGTTGCCCAGTCTGGTCTCCGACTCCTAGGCTCAACCAATCCTTCTGCTGTGTCCTCCCAAAGTGCTGGGATTACAGGCGTGAGTCACTGTGCCTGTAATTAAGTTTTCCAGTTGATGATGAGGTTAAGTGTCTTATGTTTTAATTTTAATTTTTTTAAGAACCTTTTTTTCCCCTATTTTTTTTTTTTTTTTGAGATGGAGTCTCGCTCTGTCGCCCAGGCTGGAGTGCAGTGGCCGCATCTCAGCTCACTGCAAGCTCCGCCTCCTGGGTTTAAGCCATTCTCCTGCCTCAGCCTCCCCAGTAGCTGGGGCTACAGGCGCCCGCCACCACGCCCGGCTAGTTTTTTGTATTTTTTAGTAGAGACGGTGTTTCACCGTGTTAGCCAGGATGGTCTCGATCTCCTGACCTCGTGATCCGCCCGTCTCGGCCTCCCAAAGTGCTGGGATTACAGGCTTGAGCCACCGCGCCCGGCCTTTTTTCCCGGTTTTTTGAGATGAGTTCTCACTCTTGTCGCCCAGGCTGGACTGCAGTGGCGTGATCATAGCTTACTGTAGCCTCGAACTTCTAGGGCTCAAGTGATCTTCATACCTCAGTTTCCAGAGTAGTTGGGACTACAGTTTTTCACCACCACACCCAGGAAAGAACGTGACAAAAAGTGCTAAGTGTCTTTTAGCTAAGTATCGAAAATAGTGGTTTTTTATTTATTTGTTCATATGTACTTTTTGAGACAGAATCTGGCTGTGTCATCCAGGCTGGAGTGCAGTTGTGTAATTTTGGCTCACTGCATCCTCAGCCTCTCAGGCTCAAGTGATCTTCCCACCTTGGCCCCCTGATTAGCTGGGTTTATAGGCTCCTGCCACTATGCCCAGCTAATATTTGTATACTTTGTAGAGATGGGGTTTCAGGTTTTGTTGATCTTACCCCTGGCCCAGGAGTGTCTTTGTAAATGTTTTGTTTGTTTTTTGCCACTCAGTTTTCTCCTGTGAATGTATCTTTCTTTTGCTATTTTTCTTTCTTTTTTTTTCTTCCCCCCTTAGATAGGGTCTCGCTCTATTGCCCTGGCTGGAGTGCAATGGATCAATCTCGGCTCACTGCAGCCTTCATCTCCTGGGCTCAAGTGATCCTCCCACCTCAGCCTCCGAGGTAGCTGGGACTACAGCAGTGTGCCACCACGCCTGGATAATTTTTGTATTTTTTTGTAGAGGCAGGGTTTCACCATGTTTCCTAGGCTGTTTTGCTATTTTTCTATAGGGTGTTGGTTTTTTTGTATGGATTTGTGTGAGTTCTTTTTTTTTTTTTTTTTT
>NW_016814622.1:383333-392504 GCF_001698545.2 Rhinopithecus bieti
TTTTTTTTTTTTTTTTTTTTGAGACGGAGTCTCGCTCTGTCACCCAGGCTGGAGTACAGTGGCCAGATCTCAGCTCACTGCAAGCTCTGCCTCCCGGGTTTACGCCATTCTCCTGCCTCAGCCTCCTGAGTAGCTGGGACTACAGGCGCCCGCCACCTCACCCGGCTAGTTTTTTGTATTTTTTTTTAGTAGAGAGGGGGTTTCACCGTGTTAGCCAGGATGGTCTCTATCTCCTGACCTTGTGCTCTGCCCGTCTCGGCCTCCCAAAGTGCTGGGATTACAGGCTTGAGCCACCGTGCCCGGCCAAGTTCTTTTTTTTTTTATATATTTGGATATTAATTATTTATTAGAATTGCATATATGTTTTTTGTTTTTTCTTTAATATTATGTGTGTTGGGGGGAGGAGGATTTAGTTTATTTGACAAGGGATAAAAATATATTCCTGATTGGAGACTACTCAGAGACTGGTCTTGGTATATACCCATGATTTCTAAGATGAATGTTGCTGAGAATTGAGAATTTTGTTGTTATTTTGTTTCAACTAAGTTATTCATCTCATTTTGGCATGCTATTAACTAGTTGACCCGAATCACAGTGCTGGATGACTTGAAACGCTCTGATTTAATTTCTGCCTAGTATGTAGTTATAGTAGCATATAGATTAAAGGTTAAAGTTACAGCTTTGATCCTATAATGGTCAGTTAGTTTCCCACGAAAGGTTAAAATGCTATAGACTAAAACAAATAGCTGTCTTAGGGATTTGCCACTCCTTATAAGGCAATGGGTAGTGTGTGGATAAGGAGGTACAAGTTTGTCATCACTAACAGAAAACCCTTGAAAGAATGATCTATCGGCCAGGCGCGGTGGCTCAAGCCTATCCCAGCACTTTGGGAGGCCGAGACGGGTGGATCACGAGGTCAGGAGATCTAGACTATCCTGGTTAACATGGTGAAACCCGTCTCTACTAAAAATACAAAAAAATTAGCCGGGTGTGGTGGTGGGTGCCTGTAGTCCCAGCTACTTGGGAGGCTGAGACAGGAGAATGGTGTGAACCCGGGAGGCGGAGCTTGCAGTGAGCCGAGATTGCACCACTGCACTCCAGAATGGGCGACCTGCACTCCAGAATGGGTGACAGAGCAAGACTCCGTCTCAAAAAAAAAAAAAAAAAAAAAAAGAATGATCTATCCAGGTTGCTTACTCTGTGCTAGGCTAGTTTTAACACACGTCAAATCGTTTGACCCTCACAACAGTCATAGTATGTAAAGTCACTATCTCCATTTTCCAGATGAGGAAACCTCTGTTTCCTCAGCATTGAGAGGCTGAGTCTTCTGGTTCCGCCTAATAACTTGCCACGGTAATCGAGTCCGAGAGGCCCTCAGCTGTAAGATGCATCGTTATTGTATGTTTCTCTAAGAAAGGAAAAGGATCAACAAGATAGACCGTTAATTATAAATACAAGAATTCTGATTTATAAGTATAGTCAGAATTCAATTTAGTGTATTTTAGAGAGGGTCAGCCAGAATCCTCTTTAAGAGAAAACACTTAGGCAGGGTGCAGTGGCTCACTCCTTTAATCCCAGCACTTAGGAAGTCTGAGGCAGGTGGATCACCGAGGTCAGGAATTCGAGATCAGCATAGCCAAAATGGTGAAACCTTGTCTCTACTAAAAATACAAAAAAATTAGCCAGGCTGTAATCCCAGCACTTTGGGAGGCTGAGGCATGAGAATTGCTTGAACCTGGGAGGTCGGGGAGGTGGCGGTTACAGTGAGCCGAGATGGTGCCACTGCACTCCAGCCTGGGTGACAGAGCAATACGCCATCTAAAAAACAAGAAAAGAAAAAAAAGAAAAAAGAAAAAACACTTAGGAGCAAGGCTTTATTGGATCCATTGATTAGTTGTTTCCATGTGGCCCCAGGTGTTGGAGAATTTTATGTTTAGGGTTGCCAGAGCAAACTTGTAGTCCAGTTACATTCCTTTTCTTCCTAGCAGTGAAAACACAGGTGAAATAGGAGGTATTTAGCTTGGTTGCCTGGGGACAAATTAGACTGAGTTGCTTTATTCCTGCATGTATGTTGAAATAGTCATCTTCACAACTTAGAATATGGTTGGAGTTTTTTTTAGAAGAGCCATTTCTTTTGATGGTGTGACTGAAGGCTATCCATACAGTCATGTATTGCAAAACAAATGTCATTTTGGTCAAGGACAGTGGTCCCATAAGATTATAATGGAACTAAAAAATTCCTGTCACCTAGTAACTTCACCTTGTCTATAGTGCAACAGTGTGTAGCATTACTCAGGTGTTTGTGTGGTGTTGGTGTAAACAAACCTACTGCACTGCCAGTCTTATAAAATCTAGCTCATGGAGTTATATACAGTACATAGTACTTGATAATGACAATAACTGTGTTACTGGTTTGTGGATTTACTATACTATACTTTGTATGGTTATTTTAGAGTGTATTCCTACTTACAAAACTTGTGTTTGCTGTAAAACAGTCTTAGGCAGGTCCTTCAGGAGGTATTCCAGAAGGAAGACATTGTTACTCTAGAGTGTGACACCTCTGTGTGTCTTATTGCCTATGAAGACCTTCCAGTAGGACAAGATACGGAGTTGGAAGATGGTGATATTGATGATCCTGACTGTAGGCTAGGCCATGTGTGTGTCTTTGTGGTTTTGTTTGTTTGTTTGTTTTTGAAAATGGAGTCTCACTCTGTTGCACAGGTTGGAGTGCAGTGGCATGATCTTGGCTCACTGCAACCTCCACCTCCCTGCTTCAAGTGATTCTCCTGCCTCAGCCTCCCGAATAGCTGGGATTACAGGTGCATGCCACCATTCTTGGCTAATTTTTGTATTTTTAGTAGAAATAGGGTTTCATCATGTTGGGCAGGCTGGTCTTGAGCTCCTGACCTCAAGTGATTTGCCTGCTTCGGCCTCCCAAAGTGCAGGGATTGCAGGCATGAGCCACCGTGCCCAGCCTAATTTTTATATTTTTAGTAGAGGCGGGTTTCACCATGTTGGCCAGGCTGGTCTTGAGCTCCTGACCTCAGGTGATTTGCCTGCCTTGGCCTCCCACAGTGTTGGGATTACAGGTGTGAGCCACTGCACCTGACTGTTTATACCCATACTTTCGCTGAAGGTTGTAGTTCCTGCCCTGCTTTACTTTTATTGACAAAGAAGCTGCTGGGCTTGGTGTTCTGCTTTCAAACTTAGCATGGATATAGGGAGTTCAGGGGAGGAGGAAGAGAAGAGTAGGTGCTTAACTGGTTTTGATCTTACTCAGTACCAGAGAGTCTTCTGGGAGCTGGTGGTGTCATGTATGTCTGATTTCTTTGAGGGTGGTAGCATGGTTTTTTGAACCGCCTGTTGGTTTTAAGTTTTTTTTTTTTTTTTTTTTTTTTTTTTTTTTTTTTTGGGAGACAGGATCTCACCCTGTCCCCCAGGCTGGAGTGCAGTGGCGGGAACATGGCTCACTGCAGCCTTGACTTCCTGGGCACCAGTGGTCCTCCTGCCTCAGCCTCCCAGG
Source organism: Rhinopithecus bieti (assembly GCF_001698545.2). Lineage (NCBI taxonomy): Eukaryota > Metazoa > Chordata > Mammalia > Primates > Cercopithecidae > Rhinopithecus > Rhinopithecus bieti. The sequence continues at coordinate 386,857 of NW_016814622.1, forward strand.
TAGCTGGGATTACAGGAGTGAGGCACTGCACTTGGCTGTTAAAGTGTTATATAGTATGAACTTGTCAGAGCTAAATAGTGGCTGAATTTTCTAAGAATATGTGCTTGGTTTGGTGTCTTTTCTTCAATAGGCTTTTATTTATTTATTTTTTTTTGAGACGAAGTCTCGCTCTGTCGCCCAGGCTGGAGTGCAGTGGTGCAATCTTAGCTCACTGCAGCCTCTGCCTGTCAGGTTCAAGCAGTTCTCCTGCCTCAGCCTCCCGAGTAGCTGGGATTATAGGCATGCTCCACCACGCCTGGCTGATTTTGTGTTTTTAGTAGAGACGGGGTTTCTCCATGTTGGTCAGGCTGGTCTCGAACTCCTGACCTCAGGTGATCTGCCTGCCTCGGCCTCCCAGAGTGCTGGGATTATAGGCGTGAGCCACCGTGCCCTGCCGAATAGACATTTTTTAGTAGACATTTGATAAGGACCAAGTGCAACTGTATAACAAATGGAATTTCACGGAAAAATTGTCTTTTAAATTGGCAGTTAAAAGCTGATTATCCTTATCTTTCCTTATAATGAATTTATATAAATTAGAGATGCATATCTTGCATAGATGTGTTTTCTTTTTTTATATAAAGTGGTGAAAGTTACATCACAAAATTAGCTGTTTTTTTTTTTGGAGACGGAGTCTCGCTCTGTCGCCCAGGCTGGAGTGCAGTGGCGCAATCTCGGCTCACTGCAAGCTCCGCCTCCCGGGTTCCCGCCATTCTCCCGCCTCAGCCTCCGAGTAGCTGGGACTACAGGCGCCCGCCACCGCGCCCGACTAGTTTTTTGTATTTTAGTAGAGACGGGGTTTCACCGTGTTAGCCAGGATGGTCTCGATCTCCTGACCTCGTGATCCGCCCGCCTCGGCCTCCCAAAGTGCTGGGATTACAGGCTTGAGCCACCGCGCCCGGCCTAAAATTAGCTGTTTTTTGGCCAGGAGTGGTGGCTCATACCTGTAATCCCAGTGCTTTCAGAAGCTGAGGCAAGTGGATCACCTGAGGTCAGGAGTTTGAGACCAGCCAGGCCAATATGGCGAAAACCTGTCTCTACTAAAAATAGAAAAAACTAGGCCGGTGTGGTTGCTCATTCCTGTAATCCCAGCACTTTGGGAGGCTGAGGTGGGCAGATCACGAGGTCAGGAGTTTGAGACCAGCCTGGCCAACACGGTGAAACCCTGTCTCTACTAAAAGTATAAAAATTAGTTGGGCGTTGTGGCATGTGCCTTTAATCCCAGCTACTCCGGAGGTTGACGCAGAATGGCTTGAACCCAGGAGGTGTAGTAGGTTGCAGGTGAGCCGAGTTGCGCCACTGCCCACCAGCTGGGCAACGAGCGAGACTCCATCTCAAAAACACAAGATACAAAAAGGTTAGCAGGCGTGGTGGGCACGCTCTGTAATCCAGCACACTGGGAGCTGAGGCAGGAGAATTGGTTTGAACTGGGGAGGCAGAGGTTGCCATCAGCCGAATCGGTACTGCCTCAAGCCTGGGCGAAACAGAGGCTCATCTCCAAAAAAAAAAAACAAAAAAAAAAAATTAACCGTTTTACAATGAACAATTCAGGGGCATTCAGTGCACTCACATTGTGGAGCCACTACCCTTGTCTAGTTCCAAAACATTTTCATCACCCTAAAAAGAAAATCTCATATGCATTAGAATGAAGAATGAGTTACTTCTCATTCTCCATTCTCAGTACCTGGCAACAACCAACCTGCTTTTTGTATATTTTTTAGTAGAGACGGGGTTTCACCGTGTTAGCCAGGATGGTCTCGATCTCCTGACCTCGTGATCCGCCCGTCTCGGCCTCCCAAAGTGCTGGGATTACAGGCTTGAGCCACCGCGCCCGGCCCAACCTGCTTTTTGTTTGTGGATTACTTATTCTGGAAATTTCATATAAGTGGATATGTGACCTTCATGTTTGGCATCTGTCATTTAGTGTAATGTTTTCGAAGTTCATTCCTGTTGAAACTTGAGTCAGTATTGATACTTTCTGTACTTCGTTGCTTTTTGTTTTGTTTTGTTTTGTTGTTTTTTTTTTTTTTTTGAGATGGAGTCTCACTCTGTCGCCCAGGCTGGAGTGCAGTGGCCGGATCTCAGCTCACTGCAAGCTCCGCCTCCCGGGTTTACGCCATTCTCCTGCCTCAGCCTCCCGAGTAGCTGGGACTACAGGCGCCCGCCACCACGCCCGGCTAGTTTTTTGTATTTTTTAGTAGAGACGGTGTTTCACCGTGTTAGCCAGGATGGTCTCGATCTCCTGACCTCGCGATCTGCCCGTCTCGGCCTCCCAAAGTGCTGGGATTACAGGCTTGAGCCACCGCGCCCGGCCTTGTTTTGTTGTTTTTTTGTTTTGCCTTGTTTTTGTTTTTTGGGATGGAGTCTCGCTGTCACCCAGGCTGGAGGACAGTGGCGTGGTCTCAGCTCATTGCAACCTCTGCCTCCCTCGTTCAAGTGATTCTCCTGCCTCAACCTCCCAAGTAGCTAGGATTATAGGTGCGTACTACCACGTCTGGCTGATTTTTGTATTTTTAGTAGAAATGAGGTTTCACCATTTTGGCCTGGCTCATCTTGAACTCCTGACCTCAGGAGATCCATCTACTTTGGCCTCCCAAAGTGCTAGAATTACAGGCGTGAGCCACCGTGCCTGGGCTTCATTGCTTTTTATGGCGGAATAATAGTTCATTTTGTGTATCTGTTAAAGTTTATTTATTCATTTGTTTTTGTTTTCTTTCTATAGATAAAGTCTTGCTCTATTGCCCAACTGGAGCTCAGTGACTCGATTATAGCTCACTGCAACCTCAAACTCCTGGGCTTAGGCTGTCCTCCTGCCTCAGTCTCTTGAGTAGCTGAGTCAATAGGCACGTGCTGCAATTCCTGGCTAATTAAAAAAAAATTTTCTTTTTTTTTTGGAGTGCAGTTTCGCTTCTGTTGCCCAGACTGGAGTGCAATGGCACAATCTCAGCTCACCACAACCTCCAGTTCCCAGGTTCAAGTGATTCTCCCACCTCAACCTCCCAAGTAGCTGGGATTACAGGCATGAGCTCCCATGCCCGGCTAATTTTTTTTGTATTTTTAGTAGAGATGGGGTTTCTCCATGTTGGTCAGACTGGTCTCGAACTCCTGACCTCGGATGATACGGCTGCCTCGGCCTCCCAAAGTGCTGGGATTACAGGTGCCTGGCCTAATTTTTAAATTTTTTTTGTGGAGAGATGGAATTTCTTTATGTTGGCCAGACTGGTCTCGAACTCCTGACCTCAAGCACTTCTCCTGCCTCAGCCTCCCAAAATGCTGAGATTATAGGTGTGAGCCACTAGACCTGGTTCATTCATTGATGGACATTTAGCTTGTTGTTACCTTTTGATTATTGTGAACTGGGCTGTTACTTATATTCATGTACAGGTATTATCTGTTTTCATCCTTTTAGGGGTATATACCTATTAGCGGAATTGCTGGGTTATGGAGTAATTCCGTGCTTAATTTTTTTTTTTTTCTTTTTTTTTTTTGAGACAGGCTCTTACTCTGTTGCCCAGGCTGGGGTGACAGTGGTACGATCTTGGCTCACTGCAACCTCTGCCTCCTGGGTTCAAGCGATTCTCCTGCCTCAGCCTTCCGAGTAGCTGGGATTACATGTGCATGCCACCACACCTGGTTAATTTTTGTATTTTTAGTAGAAATGGGGAAACATGTTGGCCAGGCTGGTCTTGAACTCCTAACCTCAGGTGATCCGCCTGCCTTGGCCTCTCAAAGTGCTGTGATTACAAGATGTGAGCCACTGTGCCCGGTCTGTGCTTAACTTTTTGAGGAACCATTAAATTGTTTTTCATAGTAGCTTAACCATTTTATACTCCATGATTCATGTATGAGGGTTTCAATATTCTACTTTTTATTTTCTGTCTTTTGAGTTGGAGTCTCTCACTCTGTTGCCCAGGCTGGAGTGCATTGGTGCGATGTCGGCTCACTGCAGTTTCCGCCTTCCAGGTTCAGGTGATTCACCTGCCTCAGCCTCCTTAATAGCTGAGATTGTAAACATGCGCCACCACACGCGGCTAATTTTTTTTTGTATTTTTTAGTAGAGACAGGGTTTCACTGTTGGCCAGGCTGGTCAGGCTGGTCCTGACATCAGGTGATCTGCCCACCTCAGCCTCCCAAAGTGCTGGGATTACAGGTGTGAAAATGCTGCTGATGACGGTGCAGAGAGTACTGAGATGCTTAGAGTAGTGGAGTTACTCGATCCTTCCTGTGGTGGAGGGTGGGGAGTTGAAGAAACCAGGAAGTCTTATATGAAACGGTCTTTTAAGGGCAGGTGCAGTGGCTCACCCTTGTAATCCCAGCACTTTGGGAGGCCGAGGCAGGCAGATTGCAAGGCCAAGAGATTAAGCCCATCCTGGACAACATGGTGAAACCCCGTCTCTACTAAATACACAAAAATTAGCTGGGGGTGGTGGTGTGTGCCTGTAGTCCCAGCTACTCCGGAGGCTGAGGCAGGAGAATTGCTTGAATCCTGGAGGCAGAGATTGCTGAGCCGAGATCGCGCCATTGCACGCCAGCCTGGGCACCAAGAACAAAAATCCATCTCAAAAAAAAAAAGAGAAAGAAATGATCCTTTAAGTCAAGCCTTAAAATGTAGGAATTATGTAGTTAATTTGAAAATTAGTGTTATATGATATATAAGCTGTACATGTTATAAAAATTATTTTGAAAATTCTAGTCTTCAAAATTTTCGTTCAGATTTTCCTTGTAGTTATCTAGAGCTGTGCTGTCCAATAATGTAGCCACTAGCTACATGTAACTATTTAAATTTAAATTAATTAAAATTAAATAAAATTAAAAATTCAGTCCTTCTGTTATACTAGGCACATTTTAGATATTCAACATCATATATAGCTACTAGGTACCATATTGGACAGCTCAGAATAGAGTATTTTTATCCTCCCAGCAAGTTCAGTTGGGTGGCAATGATGCAGACATTATGATGGACTGAAAGCATTATTATTATTTTATTTTTTTTATTATTATTATGGTGTGTGTGTGTGTGTGTGTGTGTGTGACAGAGTCTCGCTCTGTTACCCAGGCTGGAGTACAGTGGTGCGACTGCAAGCTCCCCCTCCCGGGTTCACGCCATTCTCCTGCCTTAGCCTCCCAAGTAGATGGGACTACAGGCGCCCGCCACCACGCCCGGCTAATTTTTTGTATTTTAGTAGAGATGGGGTTTCACCGTGTTAGCCAGGATGGTCTCGATCTCCTGACCTCGTGATCCACCCGCCTTGGCCTCCCAAAGTGCTGGGATTATAGGTGTGAGCTACTGCGCCCAACCCAAAAGCTTCATTATTATGAATTTTTATAATTAATTCAGACATTTTGCCTTTTTTATCGAGTGCGTGAAATTTGAGATGGGTACAGCTGATAAATGTATGATGACTGTGTACTGAATTCCTCTAGGGATATATTTGTTTAAATATTGCCAATAAGGTGTTCAAAATAAGGTTATTTGAAAGAGCAAGTTGAAATGAAAAGCTTAGGAGAGCTTAGTTTTTTTTTGAGACGGAGTTTCACTCTTGTTGCCCAGGCTAGAGTGGAATGGTGTGATCTTGACTCACTGCAACCTCTGCTGCGCGCACCTCACC
>NW_016814622.1:394220-399362 GCF_001698545.2 Rhinopithecus bieti
AAAAAAAAAAAAAAAACAAAAAACAAATCTGACTACAGTATTGATGATTCTAGCCCAGAATTTTCCAAAGGAATATAGGTGTTTTTTTTTGTTGTTTTGTTTTTTGAGATGGAGTTTCACTTTTTTTGTTTTGTTTTGTTTTGTTGTTTGAGATGGAGTCTTGCTCTGTCACCCAGGCTGGAATACAGTGGTGCAATCTCAGCTCACTGCAACCTTCGCCTCCTGGGCTCAAGCAGTTCTCATGCCTCAGCCTCCCAAGTAGCTGGGACTACAGGCGTGTACCACCACGCCTGGCTAAGTTTTGTATTTTTGGTAGAGACAGGGTTTCACCGTGTTGGCCTGGCTGGTATCGAACTCACGACCTCAGGTGGTCCGTCCTTCTTGGCCTCCCAAAGTGTTAGAATTACAGGTGTGAGCCATCGCACCTGGCCTTTTAATTTTTTTTTTTTTTTTTTTAAGAGATGGAGTCTAACTACGTTGCCCAGGCTGGTCTTGAACTCCTGGCCTCAAGTAGTCCTCCTGGCTTGGCCTCACAAAGTGCTGGGATGACAGGAATGAACCACTGCGCCTGGCTGAGATAGGTTGTTTTTTGAATTAACTATTCTTTTTTTTGTGTGATGGAGTTTTGCTGTTGTTTCCCAGGCTGGAGTGCAGTGGTGTGATTATCTCGGCTCACCACAACCTCTGCCTCCTGGGTTCAAGGGATTCTCCTGCCTCAGCTTCCCAAGTAGCTGGGATTACAGGCATGTGCCACTACACCCGGCTAATTTTGTGTTTTTAGTAGAGACTGGGTTTCTCCATGTTGGTCAGGCTGGTTTTGAACTCCCAACCTCAGGTGATCTGCCCTCCTTGGCCTCCCACTGTGTTGGGATTATAGGCGTGAGCCACTGCACCCAGCCATGTTTTTAAGATTTTTAAACATCTGGCTCTTTTTTTTCTTTCTTTTTTTTTTTTTTGAGACGGAGTCTTGCTCTGTTTCCCAAGCTGGAGTGCAGTGGTGCCATCTCGACTCACTGCAAGCTTTGCTTCCTGGTTTCACGCCATTCTCCTGCCTCAGCCTCCTGAGTGACTGGGACTGCAGGCACCCACCACCACGCCCGGTTAATTTTTTCATATTTTTAATAGAGACGGGGTTTCACCATCTTAGCCCGGATGGTCTCAGTCTCCTGACCTCGTGATCCGCCTGCCTCAGCCTCCCATAGTCCTGGGATTACAGGTGTGAGCCACCGCACCTGGCCCATCTGGCTCTTTTTAAATGTCAGATATTGATAACTTCCAAACTGAATTAAGATTTTATATGTCAGATGATTAACTATCATTTTGAGTTGTTGCTTAGTTCTCTGCTTGCTTGGCAACAGGTCAGTTTCCATGGTATTGCCATTTTTGTTGTTGTTGTTGGTTTGTTTTTTTTTTGTTTTTTTGTTTTTTTGTTTTTTTGTTTTTTTTTGAGACAGAGTCTCGCCCGTCGTCCAGTCTGGAGTGCAGTGTCTCGGCTCACTGCAAGCTCCGCCTCCCAGGTTCACACCATTCACCTGCCTCAGCCTCCCGAGTAGCTGGGACTACACGTGCCCACCACCACGCCTGGCTAATTTTTTGTATTTTTAGTAGAGACGGGGTTTCACCGTGTTAGCCAGGATGGTCTTGATCTCCTGACCTCGTGATCCACCCACCTCGGCCTCCCAAAGTGCTGGGATTACAGGTGTGAGCCACTGCACCTGGCTGGTATAGCCATTTTTGTATCGCATTCTTAGTGGAGCTGAGAGGTTGGGGGTGAGGCTACAGACCCTAACCCTATAAACTAGATAGTTAAGCTTTTATCTAGTTTGGTGTATAAAATTTTTGGATATACAGCTCAGGAAAAGCATATAAAAATAAAAATAGAAATAATTTCTGAATAATTTTATTTTTTTTGAGATGGAGTCTCACCCTTTCACCCAAACTGGAGTGCAGTGGCATGATCTTGGCTCACTGCAAGCTCCGCCTTCCAGGTTCACACCATTCTCCTGCCTCAGCCTCCCAAATAGCTAGGACTACAGGCATGCGCCACCATGCCCAGCTAATTTTTTGTATTTTTAGTAGAGACGGAGTTTCACCATGTTGGCCAGGATGGTCTCGATCTGTTGACCTCATGATCCACCTGCCTCAGCCTCCCAAAGTGCTGAAATTACAGGCATCAGCCACTGTGCCCGGCGCCCCCCCTTTTTTTTTTGAGACAGAGTCTTACTCTCACCCAGACTGGAGTGCAGTGGTACAATCCTGGCTCACTGCAACCTCTGCCTCCTGGGGTCAAGTGATCCTCCCGCTTCAGCCTCCCAAGTAGCTGGAACTACAGGTGTATGTCATCACACCTGTCTAAATTTTTTTTTTGCTGTTTTTTAGTAGAGATGGGGTTTCACCATGTTGTCCCGGCTGGTCTCGAACCCCTGGGCTCAAGCAGTCCGCCCACCTTGGCCTCCTGCAGTGCTGGGATTATAGGGATGAGCCACCGTGGCCTGCGTAATTCTTTTTTTTTTGAGATGAAATTTTGCTCTTGTCGCTCAGGCTGGAGTGCATTGGCGCGATCTTGGCTCACTGCAACCTCTACCTCCCGGATTCAAGCGATTCTCCTGCTTCTGCCTTCTAAGTAGCTGGGATTACAGGCATGCGCCACCGTGCCTGGCTAATTTTGTATTTTTAGTAGAGACGGGGTTTCTCCATGTTGGTCAGGCTGGTCTTGAACTCCCGACCTCAGATGATCTGCCCACCTTGGCCTCCCAGAGTGCTGGCATTACAGGTGTGAGCCACCGCACCCAGCTATTAATTCTTTTTTAAGAAAGAGTTTCATTGCTGTTAAACAAGTTTGAAAACCACAGTTTCTGTTTGAGTAGACAAAATAAACTTGGTTTCTACCACTACACTTTCACAACATGCTTTTGACTCCAGATGTGAGGGGGGATTTCTCCCCTACAGCAGGTAATCCATCAGTTCTGCAGTGGGCAGCAGCTGGGCATCCTGTAATTGAATTCAGTTCTGACACTGTCTGCACTACACGCCTGGAGATGGATGGTGACAGATCACACAGGTTGAGGACTCAGTCCTATCTTTGATGGTGAACGTAAACCTCTGTTTATTTTGTTTGTGGTTCTGACCAACCAGCTGCAAATTTTAAGATTTCCTACAGGTACCTCCTTGAGCTCAATTACTTTGCTAGAGTAGCTTACAGAACTCAAGAAAATGTGTTTATCTATTTATTACAAAAGATATGTGTATGTGTGTGTGTGTGTGTGTATATATATATATATATTTAAATTTTATTTGAGTTAGGGGCTTTCCCCAGTTGCCAAGGCTGGAGTGCAGTGGTGCGATCACAGCTCACTGCAGCTTCAACCTCTTGGACTCAGGCTATCCTCCCATCTCAGCCTCCTGAGTAGGTGGAACTATACACACACAGCTCCATGCCCAGCTAATTAACATTTTTTTGGTAGAGTTGGGGTCTTGCTGTATTGCCCAGGCTGGTCTTGAACTCCTATGCTCAAACAGTCCTCTGGCCTTGGATTCCCAAAGTGCTGCACTTACAGGTGTGAGTCATCATGCTCCGCTGGCAGAGGATATTTGGACGGATACAAATAAACAGTCAGATGAAGAGATACATACAGGGCAAGGATTGAAATGGTCCCTAGCACTGGCCCTTCTGTCTTCTTGGAGTTGGGATGGGCTGCCCTCCCCTCACATGTCTGTATTTCTGTTTACTCCTGGAAGCCCCCATGTGTTCAGCTCCTTGCAAGCTCTCTCAACCCAATCCTTTTAGGTTTTTATGAAAGCCTCGTTACATAGGGATGACTTATTAAATCTTTTGGCAATTTGTGATCAATTAAAAGTTCAGTCCCCCTCCCCTCCTTGGAGGTGGAGGTGTGGGGTTAAAACCAGTCCTCATCCTGAAGCTAACATAGGGTTGCCAGCCATCAGTAAACTCATTAGCATACAAAAAGGCACATCACTTTGAAGATACCCAGGATTTTAGGAGTTGAAGGGCCAGGAAACAGAGGAAAGCTAAATATGTATTTCACAGTATCACATTATGTTATTAACAGCAATTAGTGATAGAAAAGTGAAAGTGATGGCTGGGCGCGGTGGCTCACGCCTGTAATCCCAGCACTTTGGGAGGCCGAGGCGGGTGTATCAGGAGGTCAGGAGATCGAGACCATCCTGGCTAACACGGTGAAACCCCATCTCTACTAAAAATACAAAAAAAATTAGCTAGGTGTGGTGGCAGGCACCTGTAGTCCTAGCTACTCAGGAGGCTGAGGCAGGAGAATGGCATGAACCTGGGAGACAGAGCTTACAGTGAGGCGAGATTGCGCCACTGCACTCCAGCCTGGGGACAGAGCAAGACTCCTTCTCAAAGAAAAAAAAAAAAAGAAAAGTGAAAGTGATGATAGCAGAAATGTGAAGTGTAGGTTCTATAAACAGTGCAGATGAGAACAAAGCTAACATTCATCAGGCAGTCTAAATGCATGCAGTTTTTTACCTTAGACACATTCATTCGTTGACTGTTTAATTGTAAAGAAAAATCAATGTAAGAACATGTATGAAATTGCATTTATACTCTGAAAAAATGAGATGAGATGTAAGTAGGTATTTTGTGTTTTTTAGTGTTTCAAGAGCATAATTCCCCTTATGGTATGTCTGTTGCCTTGCTTTCACACATTCCACTTGTGTACATGTTTTTGGGAACTCATTATGTAAGAAAGTGAAGGACTCCTTATACTTCTGTTAGGTAAAAACATAGTAATTGGCTGGGCATGGTGGCACGGGGTGGGAGCGTCACTTGAGGACAAGAGTTTGAGCTTGCAGTACACTGTGATCTTTGCTGTGCATAGTCACTGCACTCCAGCCAGGGCAACAAAGACTCTCTTTCTCTCTCTCTTTTTTTTTTTTTGAGACGGATTCTTGCTCTGTCGCCCACGCTGGAGTGCAGTGGCCGGATCTCAGCTCACTGCAAGCTCCGCCTCCCGGGTTCACGCCATTCTCCTGCCTCAGCCTCCCAAGTAGCTGGGACTACAGGCGCCCGCCACCTCGCCCGGCTAGTTTTTTGTATTTTTTAGTAGAGACGGGGTTTCACCGTGTTAGCCAGGATGGTCTCGATCTCCTGACCTCGTGATC
>NW_016814622.1:399422-406922 GCF_001698545.2 Rhinopithecus bieti
CTCTCTCTCTCTCTCTCTCTCTCTCTCTCTCTCTCTCTCTCTCTCTCTCTCTCTCTCTCTCTCTTTCTCTCTCTCTCTGTCTCTCTTTCTTTCTCCCTCTCTCTTTCTCTCTTCTCTCTCTCTCTCTTTTCTCTCTCTCTTTTTCTCTCTTTTCTTTCTTTTTTTTCTTTCTTTTGGACCCTGTCTCAAAACTAAACTAAACACATTTCTTTGGCTGAATTTTAGTAAATTGCTTTTAAGTGACATTTGTACATTTTAGAAGATAACTTTGTATATTAGACATCATTTATTGGGTACTTACCGTTTTCCATGGTCATAAAATACCTAGTCTAGTGTGATAAATGCCAGGTGATAGAGGTATGCCTGGGGCATAAACCTAGGGGCTTGGTGGGATGGGGTGAGATGGTTGAAATTGTGTGTAGAAGGTAAGGCTTTCCAGAGTTTACTCTTAGGGTGGGTCTTGAAGGGCAAGTGAAGGAAAGACATTCCAGGCTGAGGGAAGACACCCGTTTAGATGGAGTCCTGTGAATGGAGAGTGCTGGACTTGTTTGCAGAGTCAGGAGTAGTTTGATATGATGGGATTCTTAGGGAAGTAATTGGTAAAGTGGGGGAAGGTGAGACTGTAGAACAGGTAGGCATGGACCCTATCACAAGTGTCCCGGCTTGTATACTTAGCTAAAGGATCTGTCTGTCTGTCTGTCTGTCTGTCTATGTATCTGTCTGTCCGTATATTTTTTGAGATGGAGTTTTGCTCTTGTTGCCCAGGCTGGAGTGTAGTAGCGTAATCTCGCCTCACTGCAACCGCTCCTGGGTTCAAGCAATCCTCCTGCCTCAGCCTCCCTGGTAGCTGGGACTACAGGTGTGTGCCACCACACCTGGCAAGTTTTTATATTTTTAGTAGAGATGGGGTTTCACCATGTTGGCCAGGCTGATCTCAAACTCCTAACCTCAGGTGATTTGCCCACCTCAGCCTCCCAAAGTGCTGGGATTGCATGTGTGAGCCACTGTGCCCGGCCTGTTGAGTATTATTATAAACTCTTCTCTTGTCTATCCTGTAAGTTTTGTACACCTCATCCGTGTTCTTGTTGTAGCTTGTTATTTAGTCTGTTACAGTAATAATCTCTTTAATTATTAGCTTTTATGTCTTCTCCGTTGCCCACTGATAGCCATAACCGCCTATATTGTTTTTGTATACCTGGCTACAGACCAGCCATCCTAGATTGAAGAATAGAATTACTTCTCATTGCTTCCACAGCTCCTGTCTTCCTTTAAATCATCATCTATAACACAAATTATACAGTAGCTTTCTAGTAAATCTCCTGCTTCTGTATTTTATATCTGTTAGGCTGGGTGCAGTGACTCACTTCTGTAATCCCAGCACTTTGGGAGACCAAGGTGGGAGGATTGCTTAAGGCCAGGAGTTCGAGACCAGCCCGGGCAGAATAGGGAGACACCGCATCACCACACACTTATATCCACACAGCCACACACCCACACCCACCTTAAAAAAATCAGTTGCAGCGTGGCACGGTGGTTCACGCCTGTAATCCCAGCACTTTGGGAGGCCAAGCAGGCAGGTCACGTGAGGTCGGGAGTTCGATACCAGTCTGACCAACATGAAGAGACCCTATCTCTACTAAAAATACAAAAATATCTGAGTGTGGTGGCACATGCCTGTAATCCCAGCTACTCTGGAGGCTGAGGCAGGAGAATCACTTGAACCTGGGGGATGGAGGTTGCAGTGAGCTGGGATCATTCCATTGCACTTCATCAACAAAAGCGACACTGTCTCAAAAAAAAAATTAGTTGGGCACAATGGTGTGCATCTGTGGTTGCAGCTGTTCGGGAGACTGAGTTGGGAGGACTGCTTGAGCTCAGGAATAAAGGCTCAGTGAGCTCTGATTGTGGCACTGCACTCCACCCTGGGCCACAGAGACTCTGTTGCTAATAAATAAGTAAAATGTAAATTAGCTGTTCCTCTGTGGCTTACAACCTTCCAGTGGCTCCCATTTCACTTAGAGTAAAAGCGAAAGCCCTCACAGTGGTCCCCTCCTCTTTTGCTCCTCCATTGCCTTTTCTTTATCTCCTTCACTTCATGCAGATCATTGCTCAATAAGGCCTCTCCTAACCTACCTATCTGTAAGTATCTCTAGAATATGACTTAAAAACAATCTAAACACAGATGTCATAACTAAAAAAAATTAATACTTACTCCTTAGTATCATTAAATTTCTGGTCAACTATTGTTAAATAGTTGCTTTGTTTGAAGGTCACTGCAACCCACGTTTCCTGAGCCCAAGCTATCCTCCTGTTTCAGCCTCCCGAGTAGCAGAGACTACAGGTATGCACCACCACGCCCAGCCAGCTTTTTAGAATTACTTGTAGAGACAGGATCTAACTATGTTGCCTGGGCTGGTCTCGAATTCCTGGCCTCAAGTGCTCCTCCCACCTTGGCCTCCCAAAGTGTTTGGATTACAGGCGTGAGCCACTTAGCCCAGCCTCAAGCTGTCTTTCTCCTGCTTTACTATTCCATTTTTTTCACACTGCTTTTCGTCTTTTAGCGTACTATAAATTTACACATATTTTAATGTCTGTACAAAACATAAGCTCAACAAGGGCAGGGCTCTTTGTGTGTAGACATTGTTTAGTACATAGTTGGCACGAAATAAAATCAAATGAATGAAATACAAAGGTGGAATTTGACTGTAAAACAGTCTTGTTGGAGAAGGTATATGGGGAATAGGGGAAAGAGAGGGCCTCTTTTCGCCCTCCTACATTGATACAGATCGATCCCAGTTGGTCTCTGATCTTGTTTGTAGGGATTCTGTTGGATGGAATGACTATAGAGCAGGGTGGGATGGCCTTCAGGTGGTGCCATCTTAGCTGGCATTGCTAACCAACTGTTGGAATCTCTGAAGATAAAAGATCTTGAAATTCCTCCCCTCTCCCCGCAAAGAGAAATACAAAGGCAGAGAACTGGGTAAATTGTCCCACCCCTAACTGCCGTCCACAGAAAAGTGACATTTTCTTTTTCTTGATTAACTGTGCTTGACATTAGAAACAGTGGAAAATCCTCTGGGACTTGGGCAGGTAGAAACTCCAGAGGTAGGACTGGAGGAGGGGCTGTGTAAGCTCTTTTTCTTCCTCGTAAGAATAACCTTCCTTTTGGTATCTACCCAAGATTTATTGGCTCCTTAAAATCCTAACTCAAACCTGTAACCTCTTTCAGCAGAAAGCAGTGCTTAGAATAAGACTTCTACTGCACTGCCAGCCCAAAGGCTTGAACAGAAGGCAAGTGGAAGCCCCAAAACTTTGGCTGTTCCTGGCACTATTCGAGTCCCACTCTCCCTGCCTTCACCCACAGCCTCCCCATCACTGTCTGCCTGGGAACCATGAGCATTGTTCTTATCTTGTGCTTCTTTCTGAGTTATGGGGCAGCCAGAAGGCCGGATTCCCTGGTCTTCCTTCTTTTCATGGACTCTGCATTTTCTTTTCTGACCCCATCTTTCACCTTGATCTTGGAACCTTTTCCCTGAGCCCTTTTAAACTCACGGTATATCAGCAAAATTCCCCTAATCTTCAGTTTCTTCTGTGATCCCCCCCTCATTCTTATTCTGACTGAAAATAGGCCATCTCCTGATGACGCTGCCTCCCTGCAGCCCTCTCAAAGAGTACCTGCCTGCCCCTCCACCCCTCTCGTGTCACTAGGCCTCGCAGTAGCGTGTCCTCTTGTTCTTTGTTGCCGTTTCTTTTCTTCTCACCTCCCTAAGAACACCTCTGAATGTGATGTCATGAGTTTGTACCATGCGCTCCTGTTTTTTGCTACTTAATCCAGTGTGCTCTGGAAGATTGAACCTCTTTTGGGGGGGTTCCCCCCTTTTTTTTTTTTTTTTTTTTTTGAGGCGGAGTCTCGCTCTGTTGCCCGGACTAGAGTGCAGTGGCCGGATCTCAGCTCACTGCAAGCTCCGCCTCCCGGGTTCCTGCCATTCTCCTGCCTCAGCCTCCCAAGTAGCTGGGACTACAGGCGCCCGCCACCTCGCCCGGCTAGTTTTGTATTTTAGTAGAGACGGGGTTTCACCATGTTAGCCAGGATGGTCTCGATCTCCTGACCTCATGATCCGCCCGTCTCGGCCTCCCAAAGTGCTGGGATTACAGGCTTGAGCCACCGCGCCCGGCCACTTTCAACCTTTCTTTATTCTTGATGTCTTAGGTATGTCTGAACAGGTTTTTATCCACATCTTAAAAGCAAGTCTTTTGACTTGCATTTAGTTGCATTCACAGTTTCATTTAATGTATTTATTGATATATCTGTATTTAGATCTAACTCAGATTTCTGTTTGACCCACCTGTTCTGTGTGGGTTTTGTTGTTCCCTTTGATCGTCCTTTACATTGATTTAGTATTTATTGTTATTCTACCCTCTTGCTTAGCTTGGTAATTGTGTGCTATTTGAAAAAATACTATTCTCTTAATAGTTATCCTAGAGATAACAATTTACTTCATTTATTTATATATTTATTTAGAGACAGAGTCTCACTCTGTCGCCCAGGCTGGAGTGCAGTGGCACGATCTTGGCTCACTGCAAGTTCTGCCTCCTGGGTTCACCCCATTCTCCTGCCTCAGCCTCCCGAGTAGCTGGGACTACAGGCGCCCACCACCATGCCCAGCTAATTTTTTGAATTTTTTTAGTAGAGACGGGGTTTCACTGTGTTAGCCAGGATGGTCTCGATCTCCTGACCTCGTGATCCGCCCACTTTGGCCTCCCAAAGTGCTGGGATTACAGGCGTGAGCCACTGCGCCTGGCTGAGCTGGTTGTTAAAAATTGCTGGTGCCTCTCTCTTGCTGCTTCTCTGGCCATGTGACCTCTTCACATGCTGGCTCCCCTTCACCTTCCGCCATGTGTGGAAGCAGCCTGAGGCTTTCACCAGATGCCCCATCTTCCAGCCGGCGGAATCATGAGCCAAGTGAATTTCTTTTCTTTATCAGTTACCCAGTGTCATGTATTCCTTTATAGGAACTCTAAAGGGACTAAGACAACCCCTTTAGACCCTAATCATATACCCACTTATAGATTGAAAGTATCTGCTTAGCATGTACTCCATTCAAAGCAACTGTTCAAAGGTAGGAATCCTATCAAGGAGCAGTGCAAAAATACGACACCTTACGCCTTTCTCAGCTTTCACCTTCCCAGAGCATCCTTATGTTGGTCCTCCTGTTAGTTTCCTGGATCTGAGGCAGTACCTTATCCAGAAGATAAGAAGGGTAGTGGTGACTGTCACCACGAAGGAGCTGTCCTTTTCTGGTTCAAGTTATTTCTCAGCTCCACTCATCTCCGGACTATTTCATAAGGAATTCCGGAAGTCCCCTTCTCCCTCATAGGAAAGTGCACCAAACCACTCAGATTTAATGGCTTAAAACAACTGCTGTCATTTGAGGATTTGTTCAGGTGGGCAGTTGTGGTTCTGGGCTAGCGGGAGCCGGTGTCATCTGCTTGCTCTACTGTGATGCTGGGACAGCTGGGCCTTTTTTCTTGACTACTGTATAGTCTCACGACCTTCCTTTTCCAGTGAGGTCTGCAGTAGGACCTGATGGCTTATGCAGTGGTTCAGGGCAAACATTCCCAGAGGAAGGAAACAGAAACTACCATTTGTTTTTAAAGTGTGGGCCCAGGACTGGCGCATCATCACTTGTGTCACGTTTCCTCAGTGACTGTGTCTCTGACCATCCCAGACTCACTGTGAGAAGTGACTGCATGGGCTATGGGAGTAGGTCCATTGGGAATGGACTAGTCCAGACTCTTTTTTTTCTGAGATGGAGTCTCCCTGTGTTGCCTGGGCTATAGTGCAGTGTTGCCACTGCAGGCTCTGCCTCCTGGGTTCACGCCATTCTCCTGCCTCAGCCTCCCGAGTAGCTGGGACCACAGGACACCACGCTTGGCTACTTTTGTGTGTGTGTGTGTGTGTGTGTGTGTGTGTGTGTGTATGTTTAGTAGAGACGGGGTTTCAGAAACCATGTTAGCCAGGATGGTCTCGATCTCCTGACCTCGTGACCCACCCGCCTTGGCCTCCCAAAGTGGGATTACAGGCGTGAGCCACTGCGACCGGCCCAGTCCAGACTATCTTTGAGAATGAAAAGGTGCCTATTAAAAATTATGTCAGGTTGAGAGGCATAAACTGGAACTCACCTAGCCTGGACATGTGGTTATCATTGTCATCCCTGTGTCTTGGAGAAAGCAACATATAGGTGTAACCTTGAATCTGTTTTCCTGCAATTCTCCTAATGTGAAAATGTGACTGCGTTGAGTATGCTTCTGATGGTTTAAATTGAACATAACTTCTAAGCAGAACCCATCAACTTTTCTTTTCTGTTATTTTCTTTACTTTTCTTTCTTTTTTTTTCTTGTATTTTTTTGAGACAGGGTCTCATTCTGTCGCCCAGGCTGGAGTGCAGTGTTGCGATCTCGGCTCACTGCAACCTCCGCCTCTGGGATTCAAGCAATTCTCCTGCCTCAGCCTCCCAAGTAGTTGGGACTACAGACTATAGGCATGAGCTACCACGCCCAGCTAATTTTTTTGTATTTTTGGTAGAGATGGGGTTTCACCATGTTGGCCAGGCTGGTCTTGAACTCCTGACCTCCAGTGATCTGCATGCCTCAGCCTCCCAAAGTGCTGGGATTACAGGCGTGAGCCACCACCAGCTTTTCTTGGTGGGCGCTGAATGATGACAGAGAGTTTAATTTAACCCTGGAGGGAAAAATTGGCTTTGAATTTACTGAGAAGTAATTTGGTTTCTGATGGAGAGCTTTCCTGAAGAATTTTCATTCTTTTTTTTTCCCCTGCAAGGGTAATTTTCAAGATTGATTTTGACCACATGCTATCTATCCTATTCTTTTCGTTTTCTTTTCTTTTTTTTTTTTTGAGACAGGATCTCACTCTGTCACCTAGACTGAGTGCAGTGGAGTGATTATATCCCCCTGCAGCCTCAAACTCCTCAGCTCAAGCAGTTGTCCCACTTCAGCCTCCTGAGTAGCTGAGACTATTTGTGCCACTACACCTGGCTAATTTTTTAATTTTTTTTTTTTTTTTTTTTTTTTTTTTTTTACAGATGGGGGTCTCACTGTGTTGCCCAGGCTGATCTCAGACTCCTGGACACAAGCTGTCCTCCTGCCTCAGCATCCCAAAAGTGCTGGGATCACAGGCATAAGCACTGTGCCTGGCCAGCTGTTTTCAACCTATATGCTGACCTGGAATCTCATCCTCTCATAGGATAAAATTTCACTCGCTCATTAGCCAGACAATTTTAAAGGTCTTATCCAGCTCTGAGAGACTCTAATAATCCAATAGAAAGTGGTTACAAACACCAAAAGTACAACTGGGAAGATATCATAAAGCCTTTCACAGTTCATATGTGATCTGGGGTCATATGGGATTCAGGAGTTTTAATTTAAAAAAAATTTTTGTATAGAATTGGGGTCTTGCTATATTATATTGCCCAGGATGCT
>NW_016814622.1:408453-468184 GCF_001698545.2 Rhinopithecus bieti
TTTTTTTTTTTTGAGACAAGTCTTGCTCTGTCGCTCAGGCTAGAGTCAGTGGCGCGATCTCGACTCACGACAACCTCTACCTCCCAGGTTCAAGCAATTCTCCTGCCTCAGCCTCCTTAGTAGCTGGAATTATAGGCACATGCTACTACGCCTGGCTAATTTTGTTGTTGTTGTTGTTGTTTTGTTTTGTTTTAGTAGAGAAGGAGTTTCACCATGTTGGCCGGGCTGGTGTCAAACTCCTAACCTCAGGTGATCCGTCCACCTCGGCCTCCCAAAGTGATGGGATTACAGGCGTGAACCACCGTGCCTGGCCTCTTTTTTGAGAGATGGAGTCTGGCTGTGTTGGCCTGGTTGGTCTTGAACTCCTGGTCTCAAGCAGTCCTCCCGCCTTGGCCTCCTAAAGTGCTAGGATTACAGGCATGAGCCATTGCGCCCTGTCCAATGTTTCCTAGTTTTTCTTTTGCAAACTTTTAAATTTTCCTCAGTATATATGTCTAAAATCTTCCAATACAAAAAATACTGAAGCTGCTGGACACGGTGGCTCATGCCTGTAATCCCAGCACTTTGGGAGGCCATGGTAGGTGGATCACTTGAGGTCAGGAGTTTGAGACCAGCCTGGCCACCATGATGAAAACTTGTCTCTACTAAAAATACAAAAAGTAGCAGGGTATCATGGTGGGTGCCTGTATTCCAAGCTACTTGGGAGGCTGAGATGGGAGAATTGCTTGAACCCAGGAGGCGGAGGTTGCAGTGAGCTGAGATCGCTCCTCTGCACTCCAGTCTGGGTGACAGAGTGAGACTTTGTCTCAAAAAAGAAATTAAAGCAATGTATATTTATTAAAATGTGTATATACATATACAGAAATGAGCTAAAGGTTACATATGCAGAAATGAGCTAAATATTATTATTAAAATTTTATGCAATAATGATTGCATAGCATGTTGGTATTAATATGACCGTAATTTGACCCAACTTGACACGTTTTTGTTTCTAATATTCTGTATTACAACTAATCTACGTGGATTGTTTTTCTACATATAATCTCTGCTTATGTGGTTTAACTTTTTGGTCGAGTCCTGAAAGTGGAATTGGTCAGTAAAAATTTAGATATAAACTCCCAAATTGAGCCAGGTGGTGTGGTGTCATGCACCAGTAGTCCTAGCTGCTGAGGTGGGAAGATCACTTACGCCCAGCAATTGCAGTGGGCTATGATTGAGCCATTGCACTCCAGCCTTGGTAACAGTGAGAAACTGTTTTTGCTTGCTTGCCTGCTCGCTTCCTTCCTTCCCTTTCCCTTTCTCTTTCCCTTTCCCTTTCCCTTTCGCTTTCCCTTTCCTTTCTTTCTCTTTATCTCTCTCTCTTTCTTTTTTTTTTTTTGAGACAGTCTCGCTCTGTCACCCAGACTGGAGTGCAATGGCATGATATTGGCTCACTGCAACCTCCGCCTCCTGGATTCCCCTGCCTCAGCCTGCCGAATAGCTGAGATTATAGGTGCCCGCCACCACACCCCGCTAACTTTTTGCATTTTCTTTTTACTAGAGATGGGGTTTCACTATGTTGGCCAGGCTGGTCTCGAACTCCTGACCTCAGGCACCTCCCCCTCAACCTGGGCCTCACATAGTGCTAGGAATACAGGTGTGAGCCACCGCGCCCGGCCGTAGAAATCTTTTCGTATATTTATAGATCATCTTCTTTGAGTCTGCTCTATTTTTTACCTTTGCCCATTTTACTGAGTTTCTTATTGATTTATAAGAATTTTTTGTGCCAGGCGCAGTGGCTCACACCTGTAATCCCAGCACTTTGTGGGGCCGAGGTAGGCGGATCACCTGAGGTTAGGAGTTCGAGACCAACCTGGCTAACGTGGTGAAACCCCGTCTCTACTAAAAATACAAAAATTAGCTGGGTGTGATGGTGCACGCCTGTAATTCCAGCTATTTGGAAGGCTGAGGCATGAGGATCACTTGAACCAGGGAGGTGGAGGTTACAGTGAGCTGAGATCGCACCATTGCACTCCAGCCTGGGTGACGAGTGAAACTGTCTCAAAAACAAGAAAAACAAAAAAACAACAAAACACTTCTTTGCATATTAGAGGAACTTACTAGCCTTTTGAGATAGACTTTGTAAATGTTTTTCTTTTGATGATTACGTATATATGGTTAGTTTGGCTGTGTACAAGCTGTTTTTTTTGTTTTGTTTTTTTTTTTTTGAGATGGAATCTTGCTCTGTCGCCTAGGCTGGAGTGCAGTGGCACAGTCTTGGCTCACTGCAATCTCCGCCTCCCAGGTTCAAGCAGTTCTTCAACCTCAGCCTCCTGAGTAGTTGGGACTACAGGCACGTACCACCACGCCTGGCTAATTTTTTGTATTTTTAGTAGAAACGAGGTTTCACCATGCTGGCCAGGCTGTTCTCGAATTTCTGACCTCATGATCCGCCCGCCTCAGCACCCAAAGTGCTGGGATTACAGGCATGAGCCACTGTGCCCGGCCTACAAGTTTTATTTATTTATTTATTTATTTATTTATTTATTTATTTTTTTTTTTTTGAGACGGAGTCTCGCTCTGTCGCCCAGGCTGGGGTGCAGTGGCCGGATCTCAGCTCCCTGCAAGCTCCGCCTCCCGGGTTTTACGCCATTCTCCTGCCTCAGCCTCCCGAGTAGCTGGGACTACAGGCGCCCGCCATCTCGCCCGGCTAGTTTTTTTTTTTGTATTTTTTAGTAGAGACGGGGTTTCACCATGTTAGCCAGGATGGTCTCGATCTCCTGACCTCGTGATCCGCCCGTCTCGGCCTCCCAAAGTGCTGGGATTACAGGCTTGAGCCACCGCGCCCGGCCGGCCTACAAGTTTTAAATTTTACATAGATTTATCATCTTTATGACTTCTGGGATTGTTAATCTTTAGTTTTTGTCACTTTGCTAGGAGAAAGGTGATACTATTACTACTCTTTATTTTTTTGAGATGGAGACTTGCTCTGTAGCCCAGGCTGGAGTGCAGTGGCACAATCTCAGCTCACTCCAACCTGTTTCCTGGGTTCAAGCGACTCTCCTGCCTCAGCCTCCCGAGTAGTTGGGATTACAGGCGCCCGCCACCATGCCCAGCTAATTTTTGTATTTTAGTAGAGATGGGGTTTTTCTATGTTGGTCAGGCTGGTCTCAAACTCCTGACCTCAGTTGATCCACCTGCCTTGGCCTCCCAAAGTGCTGGGATTACAGATGTGAGCCACTGCACCTGGCTGGATGTGTGTGTGTGTGTGTGTGTGTGTGTGTGTGTGTGTGTATTTTTTTTTTTTTTTTTAATGTTTCTGAGACAGGATCTCACTGTGTTGCCGAGGCTGGAGTTCAGTGATGTGATCATGGCCTACCGCAGCCTTGACCTCCTGGGCTTAAGTGATCCACCCATCTTAGCCTCCCGAGTAGCTAGGACCACAGGCACCATCGTGGTTGACTTATGTTTAGTATTTTTTGTAGAGTTGAGAGTTTTGCCATGTTGCCCAGGTAGTCTCGAACTTAGGAGTTGAAGCAATTTGCCTGCCTTGGCCTCTTCAGGTGCTGGAATTACAGACGTGAGTCACCTCACATGACTGTAAAGTGATTGTTTAGACATATTTAACTTTTTTGGTGACGTTAATAATTTTACAGTTAAAGAAAAAGTTACCTCAACAAAGGGAGACTGCCCTTAAATTGCTAAGAGGGAGCATTGCTTTGTTTTTTTCTAGTTTCATTGTATCTTACAGTGTTCAAACACTGTACTGGAAGTAAATAATTAAGTTTAAAAGAATTTTCTTCTCCAGTGTTTGGATTATCCATTTCTTTTTGTCCCAATTTCTGTATCTGAAAACAATATTGGCTTCGAAAACCAACAAAAAAATGTTTAGCTTCCCCCATATTGCAGATTTACCGTGTAAATGTGTTTCTACCCCGTTTTCAAGCTAGTGTGACAAATTTGCTACATTATAAATAACAGAAACCTGTATGCAGATTTTGGGAATAGCACACATACAGTAGTCCAAGGACATTATCAACTCAGGTGCAGAAGTTCTTGCTGAAGTTTTATTAACAATTGTGTTTAAAAATACCAGATGGGGCCGGGCGCAGTGGCTCAAGCCTGTAATCCCGGCACTTTGGGAGGCCGAGACGGGTGGATCACGAGGTCAGGAGATGGAGACCATCCTGGCTAACATGGTGAAACCCCATCTCTACTAAAATACAAAACTAGCCGGGCGTGGTGGCGGCGCCTGTAGTCCCAGCTACTCGGGAGGCTGAGGCAGGAGAATGGCGTGAACCCGGGAGGCGGAGCTTGCAGTGAGCTGAGATCCGGCCACTGCACTCCAGCCTGGGCGGCAGAGCGAGACTCCGCCTCAAAAAAGAAAAATACCAGATGGGAGCAGATTTAAGGAGGGAGATTCTCATGGAAGGTTATTTGGGATTTGTAGGTAAGAGAGAGAAGGATTTTAATTGAAAAGGTACTAGACTGTATTCTTACCCTTATAGTGTTGTCTTCTTTATTTTCTGAGACGGATTTTTGCTCTTGTTACCCAGGCTGGAGTGCGGTGGTGTGATCTCGGCTCACTGCAACCTCAGCCTCCTGGGTAGCTGGAATTACAGGTGCCTGCCACCATGCCCAGCTCATTTTTGTATTTTCAATAGAGATGGGATTTCGCCATGTTGGCCAGGCTGGTCTTGAACTCCTGACCTCAAGTGAGCCACTGGCCTTAGTCTCCCAAAAGTGTTGGCATTATAGGTGTGAGCCACCTACCCTGGCCTATAGTGGTGTGTGTGTGTGTGTGTTTTCTTGAGTCAGAGTCTTGCTCTACTGCCTAGACTGGAGTGCAGTGGCGCAATCTTGGTTCACTGCAACCTCCATCTCCCTGGTTCAAGCGATTCTCCTTGTCTCAGTGAGTAGCTGGGATTACAGGTGCGAACCACCACGCCTGGGTAATATTTGTATTTTTAGTAGAGATGGGATTTCGCCATGTTGGTCAGGCTGATGTCGAACTCCTGACCTCAGGTGCTCCACCTGCCTCAGCCTCCGAAAGTGGTGGGTTTGCAGGCATGTACCACCGTACCCAGCCTAGTCGTATTTTATATCCAAGTTTTGGATGTAATTCTCTTGGGATTTTTCTCCTGATTTGTACAGCTGCCAATGTACTGTTCATGACTGTATCCATGGGAACATAAGTAGGATGACATAAGTTTATAACTTGTTGCTAGGCAGATCGAGTTTGTAATGTATTAATATTAACATTTTCTCATTAAAAAGCATTTGGATGGTTTTCTTTTGTGCGGTGAAGGTAACTAAACAGCATAATTTGGAATTAAAACTGTGAAGTTGCATAAATTCCTTCTAGGAGAATGAACTACTCTCTTTCTTTCTTTCTTTCTTTCCTTCTTTCTTTCTTTTCGTCATCCATGCTGGGACTACAGTGATGTGATCAGGTTTCACTGCAGCGTGGACCTCCTGGACACAAATAATCCTCCTACCTCAGCCCCTCTCCTCCCCTTCCCCAGCTCCTCCCCTTCCCTTCCCCAATTCTCCCCCTCCAGTAGCTGGGAATGCCAGTATGCATCAACATGTCCAGCTAATTTATTTATTTGTTTATTTTTAAATTTTAAAAATTTATTTAATTTTTGAGATGGAGTCTCATTCTGTTGCCCAGGCTAGAGTGCAGTGGCGCGATCTCGGCTCTTTGTATCCTCCTGGGTTCAAGCGATTCTTCTGCCTCAGCCTCCCTAGTAGCTGGGATTACAGGCACCTGCCATCTTGCCTGGCTAATTTTCATAGTTTTGTGGAGATGCGGTTTCACCATGTTGTCCAGGCTGGTCTTGAACTCCCCAGCCTCAAGTGATCTGCCCGCCTCAGCCTCCCAAAGTGCTGGGATTACAGGTGTGAGCCACTGTGCTCGACCTATTCTTTTATTTATTTATGAGACAGAGTCTCGCTGTGTCGCCAGGCTGGAGTGCAGTGGGTGCGACCTCGGCTCACTGCAACCTCTGCCTCCTGGGTTCAGGCAATTCTCTGCCTCAACCTCCCGAGCAGCTGAGATTATAGACATGCGCCACCACGCCTGACTAATTTTGTGCTTTTAGTAGAGATGGGGTTTCACCATGTTAGTCAGGCTGATCTTGAATTCCCGACCTCAGGTGATCCCCCTGCCTCAGCCTCCCAGAGTGTTGGGATTACAGGCATGAGCCACCGCACCCCGCCATATATATATGTGTGTATTTTTTCTTTGAGTTTGCGTTTTGCCATGTTGCCCAGGCTGGTCTTTAACTCCTGAGTTTCAGATCGCCCACCTCGGCCTCCCAAAGTGCTGGGAGCCACTGTGCCCAGCCTACTCATGTTTTTAATTAATTGAATGTTTGAAATGGAAGATAGTTAAAATAATTGTGTCTTAAGCCTGTCCTCTTCAGCTAAAACAGTCAGTATTCAGATATATGTGAATGAGATGTGAATACTTGATCCATCCTAAAGTACGTATCAGATTTCAGAATGATGACAGGTATCTTGGGTAGTCCTTCCGACTCTCAAAGACTTGGTAGACTAACCAAGAAAACCTCATGGAGATCGAGATACCTGTCTCCTATTTTGGTTGCAATTTCTGAAAAATTGATTTAAAAAAATAATGTAATATTAGTATAAAATAACTAAATTTCCAAAAAGTTTAGAGTGAGATGTAATTGAGGTCACATAGCTCTTTTCTCCAGAGGCTACCACACTTAACACCTTATCGTATTGTAATTTAAAGAATTGTTTGAGGCTGGACACGGCTCACTCCTGTAATTCCAGCATTTTGGGAGACTGAGGTATGAGGGACACTTGAGCCCAGCCTGGGCAACACAGTGAAACCCCGTCTTACAGAGAATTAAAAAGTTAGCTGGCTGTAGTAGTGTGCACCTCTGGTTCCAGGTACTTTGGAGTCTGAAGTGGGAGGATCACTTGAGCCAGGGAGGTTGAGGCTGCAGTGAGCTGCCATTGCACTCCGGCATGGGTGACAGAGCGAGATCCCTGTCTCAGAAGAAAAACAGAAAAGAGGCTGGGTGCGGTGGCTCACGCCTGTAATCCCAACCCTTTGGGAGGCTGAGGCAGGTGGATCACAAGGTCAGGAGTTCGAGACCATCCTGGCCAACATGTTGAAACCCTGTCTCTATTAAAAATACAAAAAAAATTAGCTGGGCTTGGTGGCACATGCCTGCAGTCCCAGCTACTTGAAAGACTGAGGCAAGAGAATCCACTTGAACCCAGAAGGTGGAGGTTGCAGTGACCCGAAATTGCACCACTGCACTCTAGCCTTGCGGCAGAGTGAGACTCGGTCTCAAAAAAAAAAAAAAAAAAAAAAAAAAAAAAAAAAAATCAGAAAAGAATTATTTAAGTAGTTTTTCAAGAATAAATAATATTTGTACAGCTGGGCACAGTGGTTCACCCCTGTAGTCCTAGCACTTTTGGAGACTGAGGCAGGTGGATCACTTGAGCCCAGGAGTTCGAGACCAGCCTGGGCAACATGGCAAAACCCCATCTCTACAAAAAGTACAAAAATTAGGCAGTTATGGTGGTGTTCTCCTTTAGTCCCAGCTATTCAAGAAGCTGAGGTGGGCGGATCACTTGTGCCCAGGAGGTTGAGGCTGCAGTGAGCCGAGATCTTGCCACTGCTCTCCAGTCCCAACAACAGAGTGAGACCCTGTTTCAATAAAATTTTTTTAAAAAGTATTTATGCAGTTTTTTTTTTTTTTTTTTTTGTGTGTGTGTGTGTGCCAGCCACACTGATGGGTGCTTTATAGGACAATTTGGGGAAGTAATTGCTGTTAACTCCATTTTACTCATATAAGGAAACTGACGTTTGCACAAGGTTTAATATTTCTTGCCCACTAACATGTATGCTTCAAGAAAGCAGGGGCTATGGATTATTAGTGTCTGTCCCCCTCCTGTATCTAGCATAGTTTCTTTGGGGTTTGGGTAGTGTGTCAAATACAGTGGAAAGGCTGGTTTTACAAAGATGATTGTTGTATCCTCATTTATTACTTTTGAACTGGTAGATTCGTAGGGAAATCATGGGAATTTGAGCAGCACTGAATCTGCATGTATTGAAAAAGCTTGCATCATTTCTGGATTTCACGTGGGGAACATTTGATAGTACCTCTCTCGTGATTTGATAAGGTCTGGTGTTTGGGGACAAGGGTGGCTAACATAGGAATTGATAGAGTTGTGACTCCATTCTGTTTGAGCGTGTTTAGTTTTTTCCTCTTTCCCTTTACTCCTTGTGCCCCAGCTGCGGCTCGGTCCGTTGTCCTTTCAGTGTCTTACTCTAATGGAAAGGATACATAGGTAAAGAAGGAGTCTGATAGAAGGAATAAACTTCTTTGTTTGATAGTATTTTTTTTTTTTGAGAAGAGGAGTTCATCGCTTCTGCCAACCACGCTGGAGTTGCAAGTGCCGGATTTCTCAAGCTCACTTGCAAGCTCCGCCTCGGCGTTCACGCCATTCTCCATGCCTCAGCCTCCCGGATTTTAGCTGGGACTACAGGCGCCGCCACCTCGCCGGGCTAGTTTTTTTTGTTAGTTTTTTTTTTTTTTGTTTTTTTTGAGACGGAGTCTTGCTCTGCCGCCCAGTGGAGTGCAGTGGGCCGCCGATCCTCAAAGCGCTTCAACTGGCAAAGCTCCGCCTTCCCCCGCGGTTCCGACGCCGATCCTCCTGATCTCAAGCCCTCCCGAGTAGCTGGGACTAACAGGCGGCCCGCCTCGCTCGCGCCGGCTAAGTTTTTTGTATTTTTTGTAGGCAGATGGCGGTTTCACCGTATAGCCAGCGAGACGGCGTCTCGTCTCCTGACCTTCGTGAATCGCCCGTCTCGGCCCTCCCAAAAGGCTGTGGGATTACAGGCTTGAGCCACCGCGCCCGGCCTGTTTGATAGTATTAACAAGTGTCTGATCTTGATGTTTAGTATAAGTTGTATGCAGTGCCTCGTGTTTCTTACCTTTGAGTCATAGAAAATAACATTTTAGAACTGGTTAAGATTCTTGAGATTATTTTGCAGGAGGAAATTGAAGCACAATTCAATTCCACAGAATGTTGTTGAATGCATTTCTTCATTTGTTAAGAGTGATAATGTTTGTATCATAAGGTTGATACAAAGAGGAAGAGATACTCTTTATGAAAGTCTTAGGCTGGTTTGATGATAATACTAATAGTATTGTTCAGAAGTTACTGGGCTGGGCGTGGTGGCTCACACCGGTAATTCAGCACTTTGGGAGGCAGAGGTGGGAAATTCCAGACCAGCCTGGGCAACAGAGTGAGACCTCATCTCTATAAAAAGTAGAAAAACCAGCCGGCTATGGTGGCACATGCATGTGGTCCCAGGTACTCAGGATGCTGAGATGGAAGGATCACTTGAGCCCAGGAAGTCGAGGCTGCAGTGAGCTAAGATCATGCCGCTGCACTCCAGCCTTGGTGACAGAGTGAGACCCTGTCTATTAAAAAAAGTTAGTCTGTGTTAGCATAGTATTGGCAAAAAAGTATTCTGATAGCATAGTATTGGCAGAAAAGTATTCTGACACAATATAGGAGGGACCAGGGTATGGGGGAATGGAGTCAGGAAGTCCATTTTAAAGATTTTACAGTGTTCTAAACTTGGTAGTGAAGGCCTAGCATTAGAAATGGAAGAGATTGGCTGGGCGCGGTGACTCACGCCTGTAATCCCAGCACTTTGGGAGGCCGAGGTGGGTGGATCATGAGGTCAGGAGATGAGACCATCCTGGCTAACACGGTGAAACCCCATCTCTACTAAAAACACAAAAAATTAGCTGGGCATGGTGGCGGGCGCCTGTAGTCCCAACTACTCAGGGAGGCTGAGGCAAGAGAATGGCGTGAACCCGGGAGGCGGAGCTTCCAGTGAGCCATGATTGCGCCACTGCACTCCAGCCTGGGCCACAGAGTGAGACTCTCAACAACAAGGTAAGTCCTTCATTTCCTTGGGCTCCTTTTGTGTCACCAGCCTTAGTATTCTTAGAAGCCCTGTTGTTTGATGGAGAGGATCTTAAAATCCTTAGAAGGCCCTTGGTCTGTTGGAAAGGACAGTGCAGAACCTTCTTAGATCTTTTTAAGGTTTTAAGAAAGTATTACAGTCATAATGTGGATTTGGTCTTTACCACTGAGAATTTTGAGAATCGTTTCTTTTTTTAAATTCTGCCTGGAAATCTCCTTAGGTAGATCATGGAGTTTATTAGGTACATTTCCTGTTTTCCACATTTCTAAAGGCCACATTTCCCACTACTTAGACCACAGGGAACCCTTTTCCTGCAATGCACAATAGTAGTTTTCTTAGTTTCTGTCAAGCTCTTCTTGATAGTTTCTTTGTTGAGGCCCTTCAGACTTTTGCTGACAGCCTCTTAAAGGCCTTGCAATTTCCACCTGTCACGCAACCCAAAGCCAGTAGCACAGTTCTGGATTTTTGTTGCAACATCTCACTTCAGGTGCCAAAATCTGTTCCATAGTCTTGCTGCCTGAAAAATGACCCCCAGATTTTAGTGACTTAAAATAATTCCATGGTTTCTGTAGGTCAGGAATTTAGGAAGAGCTTGATTGGGTAATTGTGGCTCAGGTTTTTGCTATGGCTGCAGTCAGATGGTAGAGCTGGAAGAGTAGTGGGCAGGCAAGGCAGTGCCCACAGCTGGGGAGGGCTGGCTGAGCCGCCTCCACAAGGTCTCTGTGTGGGCTTGTTTGTGCTGCTTTTTCAGGGCACTCAGACTGCCCACATGGCTTTGTGTCCGAATGTGTGTCCTACAGGAAGACGAGCAGCATCTGTGTTACCTTTTATGATGACTTAAGTCTTGGAAGTTGCATCACATCATTTCTGCTATAGTCACCAACTTGCCTGGGGTTCTAGGGGAGGAACACAAACCTCATATCTTAGTGTCAGTTGGCCACACTGTAAGAAGGTGATATGGGGTGGGAGTTAATGTGATCAGCTCTAGGAAAATGTAATCCACCATAGCTTTTAGTGAAACAGTTAGACCCATGTCTGATCACCTGCAGGGGAGTCTTGCCATTAATAAGCACCAGCTGTGTACATGAAATTAAAACTTACTTTTTAGTACTTCCTTCTTAACTGTGACTTAACTGTCAAGGATTATCAGACACATGAAGAAAAAGCCGTAACAGTCTAATACAGACAGATAAAAAGAAACCGAGTGAAGAAATAGGAAATACAGGTTGCATAAGAGAAGCTCAAATTTGAAAAACAAAAAAGCTTGAAGAGCTGAGAGAAAATGC
Organism: Rhinopithecus bieti; assembly: GCF_001698545.2. Lineage (NCBI taxonomy): Eukaryota > Metazoa > Chordata > Mammalia > Primates > Cercopithecidae > Rhinopithecus > Rhinopithecus bieti. The sequence goes on from NW_016814622.1 coordinate 419,710, forward strand.
ATGACATAAAAACAAGAAGGTATCAAGTAGGGGTCCATTCAGAGAACAAGAAAGAGCTATTGGAAAATAGGATAGCAGGACAAATTTTCAATAGGAAACCAAGGGAATCTTCTGGAAAGTAGTAAGCAAAGACAGACAAAAAGAGAAAATGCCTGATTGGCTCCTTGACTGAAAAATATTTAGGTGGGAAGAGAAAGTGTGGAAATGTGAATAAGGACTGTATACTAATGATAATTAATATTAACTTTTGCTTAAGTGTGATAATAGCACTGTAGTTATAGAGGAGAATGCCTTTATTCTTAGAAGATGTATACTAAAGGAACTGTCAAGATATTTGCATTTTTCAGATGGTTGTGTGCACATACGTGCGCTCACACATAGTGGGAGAGGGAGGGAGAAGGGAGAGCAGTTATGTACAAGAGAGACAAGTAAAGCCATTGTGATATAATGTTAGTAATCGATGATGAATACAAAAACAAAACAGAAGGGAATACTTTATTTATTTTATTTATTTTATTTTTTTTTGAGATGGAGTCCCGCTCTGTGGCCCAGACTGGAGTGTGGTGGCTGGATCTCAGCTCACTGCAAGCTCCGCCTCCCGGGTTTACACCATTCTCCTGCCTCAGCCTCCCGAGCAGCTGGGACCACAGGTGCCCGCCACCTCGCCCGGCTAGTTTTTTGTATTTTTTTTAGTAGAGACGGGGTTTCACCGTGTTAGCCAGGATGGTCTCAATCTCTTGACCTCGCGATCCACCCGTCTCGGCCTCCCAAAGTGCTAGGATTACAGGCTTGAGCCACCGCGCCCGGCCGGGAATACTTTAGAGTTAATGGATTGGTTCAGGAGCTCCAACATCTGAATTGTTACGTGTTCTAGAGAGAGATAAAAGATAATTGAGAGGAAACAATATTAAATCAACACATTAAAAATTTTCAGAACTGAAAATCACAAATCTCCACATTGAGCAGACCCACTGAGTGCCCAGCGCAGGGAATAAAATAAAAAATAGATTGGTACCTCACACTGGGATTTCAGAACACTGAGAATAGAGAAGTTCCCAAAATCCTCCAGTGGAAACAAGTCAAGTTACAACAGTGTATTGAGAATCTGTATGACCCTAGAATCTAGGTGACAGTGGAGCAGTGTCCTCAGAATTCTAGGAGCATACCAATCGAGGATTTTTTTTTTTTTTTTTTGAGACTGAGTCTCGCTCTGTGGCCAAGCTGGAGTGCAGTGGTGCGATCTCTGCTCACTGCAACCTGTGCCTCCTGGGTTCAAGCAATTCTCCTGCCTCAGCCTCCCAAGTAGCTGGATTGCAGGCCCATACCACCATGCCCGGCTAATTTTTTGTATTTTTAGTAGAGACAGGGTTTCCCCACCATGCTGGCCAGGCTGGTCTTGAACTCCTGACCTCATGATCTGGCCGTCCCAACCTTCCAAAGTGCTGGGGTTACAGGCATGAGCCACTACACCTGGCCCAATTTAGGATTCTATGCCAAACTGTAGTATGAACATAAAGACATCTTTATTTTTATTTATTTGTTTTATTTATTTTTGAGGCAGAGTCTCCCTCTGTCACCCTGGCTGGGTTGCAGTGGCATGATCTCCGCTCACTGCAGCCTCTGCTTCCCTGGTTCAGGGAGTTATCATGCCTTAGCCTCCCGAGTATCTGGGACTACAGACGTGTGTCACCATGCCTGGCTAATTTTTGTATTTTTAGTAGAGTTGGGGTTTTGCCATGTTGGCCAGGCTGGTCTCAAACTTCTGACCTCAAGTGAGCTGCCCACCTTGTGCTCCCAAAAGTGCTGGGACCACAGGCACGTGTCACCATGCTCGGCCTGTTATTTTTAATTTGATGCTCATATTATTCCACATTTGGCCAGTGGGAGTTCCTTCAAGCTGACTTCTGTGTCCTTTTGACAAATATCTATAATCTTTTATTTATTTTTATTTTTTTGAGACAGAGTCCTGTTCTGTTGCCCAAGCTGGAATGTAGTGGCGTGATCTCACCTCACTGCAACCCCCGCCTCCCGGGTTCAGGCAATTCTCCTGCCTCAGCCTCTGGAGTAGCTGAGATCACAGACGTGCGCAACCACACCTGGCTAATTTTTGTATTTTTAGTAGCAACAGGGTTTCACCATGTCGGCCAGGCTGGTCTTGAACGCTTGATCTCAGGTAATCTGCCTGCCTCGGCCTCCCGAAGTGCTGGGATTACAGGCGTAAGCCATTGCACCCAGCCTTCTATAATCCTTTAAATACTTGTTCATGGTATCTTAGAATATTTCAAATTTATCTTGTATTTTCCCTGCCTCGTCCTGGAGTCAACTGTTTGCCTAAGGAGGAGTCATTCTCTTGAAGTGGAGAATAATATTATAGAAACCAGTATCTTGGCACTAGCTGTGTTTATTGCTGCCAGGATATCATTGCTTTTAGCCCTCTTAGTGGGCAGAACAAGTACATAGATCTGTATGTATTTATTAGACATTTATTGTCTGTTTCTGTGCCTATAATCTATATAACCGTGAATTTTACACACAAACGCCACCATTTTGATCCAACATCATAGGATTCATTTTAGCCCTTTTCCTTTCCTTATTTGTAGCTCCTGTCTATGACAGTGAGAATCTTGGTTCTCATCCTTAATATAGTTACTCATTTGCTTAATCTCCCTGAAAGCTTGGCCCAGGCATGGAATCCAGCAAAGGATAAGGTAAAGGGAATTCTTAGAGTAAAGAGAAATTTTGGAATAATAGCTATATAGGGATTCACCAGTTAGTCCAGATTGGTGAGTGAAGACAGGGCTCCAAAGGGGTGTTGTCAAGAAATAAACAACCAGTGGGTAACCTGATGTGTTGAGACTTACACATGTAGTAGAAGTTCATGTGGATTAGTGATACATATACGGAAAACCAAACAAGCGAAAAAAAAAGAAAAAAAGACAGTTATTAATTCCAGGTAAAGAATCACACATGATCACGCCACTGAACTCTGGCCTGAGTTATGGAGTGAGACCCTGTCTCAACAAAAATAAATTAAAAATCAGGTAAAACAAATTGTACAAGAATGGATTTACAAAAACAATACAGCATGGTTCAGCTATGAATAGTATTTACTAGTCATAAACTAGGAGGGTTCCGTAACACTGAACTTAGGGAGCAATTTAGGAAATAAAGTGAGAAAAAAGTACACAGGAGCCTTAGGACCTAAGCAGCTAGTATGATACCACTTGTGGATGTTTAGTACGCATTTTGGCTACCAGCAGCTTTTGAACACTCTGTCTTTGAGGGGAAATTATCCACACCACAGTAGAAGCTATTATGCTTTCCCATCCTCTCTTGTAGTTTGTCATAGATGTGTGGCTTTTGCTGCGTGCACCAGGGCAAGACTGGAATTAGGAAGCAAGTGATGTAAAGTAGGCAAGCATGGCTCTCAGCTCTCAGAGGCAGCGTTTGCTAGTGGTGGTATCCACTGCGCACTGCCAGGTGTCCTTGTGTTTAACACTTGCAGCAGTTAGGACCTCCACTGAAGCAGTTCTGTGGGGGTAAATTCTGGTGGTGTCCTAGTTGCATGGCTCATAAATCTGGTTTGATGACCTTCTTGTTGAGCCATTTAGTTGCTTGTATTAGCTAGAATGGACTTTGTTTACTGTAAAGAATCTGGTTGATAAAATTGGTATCAGGAATGATCCCCAAGAAAATGAATTGGTTGTCTAACTTGGTTGTGTATGAAGGCAGTAAAGAAAGGTGAGAGCTTAAAGAATCATAGTGGCTGTGGGCCGGGCGCAGTGGCTCACGTCTGTAATCCCAGCACTTTGGGAGGCCGAGATGGGCAGATTATAAGGTCAGGAGATGAGACAATCCTGGCTAACACAGTGAAACCCTGTTTCTACTAAAAATACAAAAAATTAGCCAGGCATGGTGGCGGGCACCTGTAGTCCCAGCTACTCAGGATTTGAGACAGGAGAATGGGGTGAACCCAGGAGGCGGAGCTTGCAGTGAGCCAGGATAGCACCACTGCACTCCAGCCTGGGTGACAGAGTGAGACTCCACCTCAAAAAGAAAAAAAAAAAATCATAGTGGCCGTGGTCATGGTGGCTGGTGCCCATAATCCTGGCACTTTGGGAGCCTGAGGCGGGAGAATCACTTGAGGTCAGGAATTAGAGGCCTGCAGTGAGTGCCACGGCACTCCAGCCTGAGGGACAGAACACAGAGCAAGATCCTGTCTCAATAAATGAATGGATGGTTGGGTGGAGGGAGGGAGGGAGGGATGGATGGATGGATGGATGGATGGATGGATGGATGGATGGATGATGGATGGATCATAGTGATTAGCCGTGCTTAATGACTGAGATTAGTCTATTCTGAAGTATGTTAATAAAGCTTAAAGGATCAGAGGAAGAGAGTAGGAAAAAAGCACACACATTCTACCAACCTCGCCACATCCATTCAATTCAAAAACAAAACAGGATTCCCTTGGATATTGGGAAAGGGAAGTCAGACGTCAAAGTTGTAGACAGGATTAAGCCACTTAATTTTTCTATTAAATGTACTCTAGAGAGTAAGTTCACGCTTCTCATTTTACTGATGGAGAAACAGTACCATATACTTGGTGAAATTTCTATGTACAAGACACTGGTTATTCTGCAGTTGTTGTATATAAAGGGCCAAACATTTGAGTTATTGGGCTGTTCCTTCTCATTGGTATTGTGGGGGTTCTTTACCAGCTGTGTTAGGAACTGACTTGAGATATTTTAAACTTACAGGACTTGATTTAGAACCCTTACCCTTACTCTAAGATGTTAAATATCTTAGAGTTTGCTCTTTATTGAATAATTTAATTATCCTTTATTGAATAACTTAATTATCTTATTACTAATAATTCTTGTATTAGACAGTGAGACTTAGACTCTGAATAAGGGTATCTTAATGAGAATGTTCTCATTTAAAACACTAACTCCTAATTCACTAGCAACTAATGAAACTATCATTGTTGCACAGTACATTGTTGACTAGTTAGAAGAATTTGACAGTATGTCTGGAGTATTGCTATTAATAAAGGGTGTAGAATTTGAAAATAGGCCAGGCGTGGTGGCTCACGCCTGTAATCCCAGCACTTTGGGAGGCCAGGAGTTCGAGACCAGCCTGACCAATACAATGAAATGCCATCTCACACAAAATTAACTGGGTGTGGCGGCAGGCACCTGTAATCCTAGCTACTCAGGAGGCTGAGGCAGGAAAATCGCTTGAACCCGGGAGGCAGAGGTTGCAGTGAGCCGAGATCGCGCCACTGCACTGTAGCCTGGGCAACAAAGTGAGACTCCGTCTCAAAAAAAAAAAAAAAACCAAAAAAACAAAAGCCAGAATTTGAAAGTAGCTTAAGAGACTAGAGAAGAAGTGAACTTAATTATTTTATATTTATGTATCTTATTTTTTGGCTTGCTGACCAGAAGTGAATTGATATGAATAAGCACACTTGCAAAATAAATGGGTTATTTATTTATTTATAGAGACAGGGTCTTGCTTTGTTGCCCAGGCTGTAGTACAGTGGCACCATCATAGTTCACTACTACTGCCGGCAACTTCTGGGCTCAGCGGGTGCTTCTGTCTTGACCTCCCAAAGTGCTGCGATTATAGGTGTGAGCCATCGTGCCCGGCCCCCTAATTATTTCGATAACCCCGTAGACCTGATTTCTTGTGGCTGAAGGTCTCCCAAGTTGATTCTCAGTAGGCTTTATAAATAAAAGGGAACTTACACTGGAGGATCTTTATGTTGAGTTGGCTTAGAATAAGTAGAAATTGCTAGAAATGTTTTATTTTTGTTTATTTAATTTGCTAGATCTTCTTTAGATATGAGCCTTGTAACTGAGTTTCTTATAAGTGTCCTTATGATTGAATCTATCTGTGGTGTTTGGATTGATTATTTTAAGCTCCTAATATGTATCAGAATGTTTGCTACTTGTTTTAACCTGCTGTTTAATCTCTTTGAAGAAGGAACTGTTTCCTCCATTTTTATAGAAGAGAAAATTGAAACTTAAAGAGATGAGAGAACTCTCCTTCAGTCTAGGCAGAGCTGGGATTCCATTTCAGGACTGTTATACTACACCAAATAAACGCTTGCTGCCTTAAAGAATGACTTAACAGTGAATACCTTAAGTCTTCATTGCCCAGTTACGTGAAAGGAAGAAAGGCTGAGCAGTGAATTACAAACACCCTCTCCTCTACTTGTCTTCTTCTGGCAGTGTTCCTTTACCTAATTCTGTGTCCTCAAACTCCCTGTTTTCTTTAGGTGATTATATTATTTGTTTCTTTTAAGCTTTCCTATCTGCTCGTTCTTCTGAATAGTTCCCTTCAAATGTTATGCCATCCACCTACATCTGTATTTCAGTATTTTATTGTGTCCTTTCATTGAGACTCTAATTTGGGTGAAAATTCTCCAAACTGTATTTCTTTCTAGCATATTCTATTTTTGTCACCTAGAATCAGTCTCCCAGCTGACTTTTTTCCATAGATACGTAACAACCACCTACTTTAACATTTTCTATCTTCCACTTAACAAAAATATTACCATTGATAAATAATGAATGCTTATCATGCATAACTGTGCAAATAAACTGAGAGGAATGTGTATCTGGAAGATTTGAGGGGAGTATGGATAAAAAACTATTTGAAAATACCAGCTGTTGAATTTTATAGTGTTATTTATTTATTTATTTATTTTTGAGACAGAGTCTCACTCTGTTGTCCAGGCTGGAGTGCAGTGGCGCATCTGAGCTCATTGCAAGCTCCGCCTCCTGGGTTCACGCCATACTCCTGCCTCAGCCTCCTGAGTAGCTGGGACTACAGGCACGCCTACCGCCATGCCTGGCTAATTTTGTTTGTATTTTTAGTAGAGATGGGGTTTCACCTTGTTAGCCAGGATGGTCTCGATCCCTTGACCTCGTGATCTGCCCGGCTCGGCCTCCCAAAGTGCTGGGATTACAGGTGTGAGCCACTATGCCTGGCCTGTAGTGTTATTTTTATTTTTTAGTTTTATTATTACTATTTTTTGAGATGGAGTCTCGCTCTGTCGCCAGGCTGGAGTGCAGTGGTGTGATCTCGGCTCACTGCAACCTCTATCTCCCAGGTTCAGGCGATTCTCTTGCCTCAGCCTCCCAAGTAGCTGGGACCACAGGGGCATGCCAGCTAATTTTTGTATTTTTAGTAGAGACAGGGTTTCACCATGTTGGCTAGGATGTTTTCAATCTCTTGACCTCATGATCTACCTGCCTCGGTCTCCCAAAGTGCTGGGATTACAGGCGTGAGCCACCACACCTGACCTATTATTATATTTTAATTGAGACTTGTTTTACTTTCACCCAGGCTGGAATGTAGTGGTGCAGTCTTGCCTCACTGGAGCCTCCGCCTCCTGGGCTCAGTCAGTCCTTCCACCTCAGCCTTCTGAGTAGCTGGGACCACAGGTGCTCGCCACCATGCCCAGCTAATTTTTTCTGTTTTTGGTAGAGACAGGGTTTTTGCCATGTTGTCCAGACTGGCCTCAGCTTCCCAAAGTGTTGGGATTACAGGCATGAGCCACCACGTGCAGCCTATAGTGTTATTCTTTAGTAGTTCATAAAAGGTTTGTGTTACATGTTTATAGCTGATAGTTACGGTTTGAATCTGTGTCCCCAGCCAAATCTTGTGTCAAATTGTAATCCATCCCCAGTGTTGGAGGTGGGGCCCGTTGAGAGGTGATTGAATCATGGGGGTGGATATCCCCCTTGGTGCTATTCTCATGATAGTGAGTGAGCTCTTAGGAGATCTGGTCCTCTAAAAGTGTGTAGCACCTCCCTGTTCTCTCTTGCTCCTCCTCTGGCCTTGTAATATGTGCTTGCTTTCCCTTTGCCTTCCACCACGATTGTAAGTTTCCTGAGGCCTCCGCAGAAGCTGAGCAGATGCCAGCCAGCATCATGCTTCCTGTACAGCCTGCAGAACCTTGAGCTAATTAAACCTCTTTCCTTTGTAAATTACCTAGTCTTATCTCAGGTATTTCTTTCTTTCTTTCTTTTTTCTTCTTTTTTTTGAGACAGAGTCTGGCTCTGTCGCCCAGGCTGGAGTGCAATGGTGTGATCTCCGCTCGCTGCAAGCTCCGCCTCCTGGGTTCATGCCATTCTCCTGCCTCAGCCTCCTGAGTAGCTGGGACTACAAGTGCCCTCTACCACGCCTGGCTGATTTTTTGTATTTTTAGTAGAGATGGGGTTTCACCATGTTGGCCAGGATGGTCTCGAACTCCTGACCTCAGGTGATCTGCCCGCCTCAGCCTCCCAAAGTGTCGAGATTACAGGTGCGAGCCATTGTGCCTAGCCAGATATATATTTTTTTGTAGCAGTTGAGAACAGACTAATACAATAGCCATCATGTAAAATACAGTTTCCATTTTGAGCCAGGCACTTGGGTAAAAATGAAGAGTAGGTAAAAGACAAGATGTAGTTCTAATTTGAGCTTGTCATTTAGTAATTGAGTAATGCCGCATAATGGCTGTGGGTTTCCGATGACACACACCCTTTTGTGATGTGGGTGGCTTAGGGAGTAGTGTGTTTGTTGGAACCACAGTTCTCTACAGAAGGAATATGATCAAGTCTGATCTTTGTAACTTAGAATTAATGAGGCCAGGCGCACTGTCTGACACCTGTTCAGCACTTTGAGAGGCAAAGATGGGAGGATTACTTGAGCCTGAGTTGTTTTTTTTTTTTTTTTTTTTTGAGACGGAGTCTCGCTTTGTCACCCAGCCTGGAGTGCAGTGGCTGGATCTCAGCTCACTGCAAGCTCCGCCTCCCAGGTTTACACCATTCTCCTGCCTCAGCCTTCCGAGTAGCTGGGACTACAGGCGCTCGCCACCTCGCCTGGCTAGTTTTTTGTATTTTTTAGTAGAGACGGGGTTTCACCGTGTTAGCCAGGATGGTCTTGATCTCCTGACCTCGTGATCTGCCCGTCTCGGCCTCCCAAAGTGCTGGGATTACAGACTTGAACCAGCACGCCCAGCCTGAGCCTGAGTTTGAGACCAGCCTGGGAAAGATAGTGAGAACCTGTCTCTGCAAGAAAATAAAGAAAAAAATTGTTAAAAAAAAAAAGAAATAAATAAATAAAATTGGTGGTCTTGGCCACATGTCTTCCCTTTGTTTTTTTTTTTGTTTTGTTTTGTTTTGTTTTGTTTTCTTTTCTTTTCATTTTCTTTTCCTTTTTTCCCCCCCCTTTCTTTTCTTTTTTTTCTTGAGACAGGATCTCTTCGTCACCCAGGCTGGAGTGCAGTGATATGATCAAGGCTCACTGCAGTGTCAATCTGCTGGGCTTAAAGGATCCTCCTGTCTCAGCCTCCCAAGTAGCTGGGACTGGAGGTAGGTGACACTATGCCTGGCTCATTTAAAAAACTTTGTAGAGATAAGGTCTTGCCATGTTGCCCAGGGTGGTCTCAAACTCCTGGCCTCAAGCCATTCTCCTTCCTCAGCCTCCCAAAATGCTGGGATCTCTGGCATTAGCCCCTGCGGCCAACCTTTAAAAAAAATTTTTTTTAAAGCTAAATTTTGTTGAATATTTGGATAGGCAATACAGGCATGTGTTATAAAATTAAAAGATGCAAAAGGGTTATACACAAGAGAAGTAGATTTCTTACGCATTCCTGGCCTTCCATTTTCCTTTCCCTGGAGGCAAACGGTTTTCTGATTTCTTTTTTTTTTTTTTTTTTTTTTTTTGGGAGACGGAGTCTCGCTCTGTCGCCCAGGCTGGAGTGCAGTGGCCGGATCTCAGCTCACTGCAAGCTACGCCTCCCGGGTTTACACCATTCTCCTGCCTCAGCCTCCTGAGTAGCTGGGACTACAGGCGCCCGCCACCTCGCCCGGCTAGTTTTCTGTATTTTAGTAGAGACGGGGTTTCACCGTATTAGCCAGGATGGTCTCGATCTCCTGACCCCGTGATCCGCCCGTCTCGGCCTCCCAAAGTGCTGGGATTACAGGCTTGAGCCACCGCGCCCGGCCGTTCTGATTTCTTTTCTACAAGGATTCTGTTTAAATACTAGAGAGTATCTGACCTGTTGTACTTTACTTTAGAATGGCAGGAAGCTGAATGATTCATGGGCATTTTTCCCTTTGTGAAGCTCATTGGCATTGCTTCCTCTCAATACCTTAACTATGGCGTGTTATATAATTTGCTTTTGTTTTTGCTTTATCACGATATTTTCCTATGTTTTTTATAGTCTTAATTTTTAAAGCACTTTTTATTAATAGTTCAGAAAGTTGTGAAGATTACAAGCTCGTGTTTGTGAAAGTGTCTAGCACATAATAATAGGTGATCAATAAATATTTCCTTCTAGCTTGTCCATCCCCTACCTCCCACTGGGTTGTATGTGTGAAACAAAAAACGAGGGAAGAAGCCAAGCCTGGTGGGCTCATGCCTGTAATCCCAGCACTTTGGAGCTGACGTGTGAGTGAATTGCCTGACGGTCAGGAGTTCAAGACTAGCCTGGCCACATGGTGAAACCCCGTCTATACTAAATTACAAAAATTAGCTGGGTGTGGTCCAACAGCATATGTAATCACCAGTCTACCACAGGAGGCTGAGGCAAGAGAATCGCTTGAACCGGGAGGTGAAAGTCACGGTCAGTCGAGACTCCCCACTGCACTGCAGCCTGGGCAACAGAATGAGAGTTTGTCACAAAAATAGAAAAAGAAAAGAAGGAAGAAAGAAACTTATGAACCAACTATGGGCAGTGGATTCCAAAATTAAGATTAAGCTACGTATAACTTGTAATGTTTCTCGACGGTACCCATTCATTTGAGTGGAAACAAGCTTTTATTCTTTGAAAATCACTTTGTGAGATTTTTTGTTTGTTTGTTGTTTGTTTTTTTTAAGACGGAGTCTTGTGTTGTGCAGACTGGAGATGCAGTGGCGCAATCTCGACTCCACAGCAACCTCCCATCTCCGGTTCAGCGATTTCCTGCCTTCAGTTCCTGAGTAGTAGGATTATAGGCGATATGCCACCGACACCGGGCTAATTTTTGTATTTCGTGGAGATAGGGTTTCCCATGTTGGCCAGGTTGTTCTCAACTCCTGACCTCAAGCAATCCGCCTGCTTGGCCTCCCAAAGTACTGGGTATATCATAGGTGTGAGGACACCATGCCCTTGCAAGCTGAGACATTTTTAAGAAAGTTTTCTGTGTTTTGTTTGTTTGTTTGAGATGGGTCCTTACTCTGTTCACCCAGGTGGAGTGCAGTGGAACAATCACTGCAACCTCCTGCCTCCTAAGTTACAGCGATTCTCCTGTTTCAGCCTTCCGGTAAGACTAGGACTACAGGTGTGGCCACCATGGCTGGCTGATTTTTTTGTATTTTAGTAGAGATGGGGTTCACCATGTTGGCCAGGCTGGTCTTGTGTTGACCTCAAGCGACCACCCACCTCAGCTCCAAATGCTGGATTACGTCCCACAGTGCCCTGCTCAGTAAAATTCTTTCTTTTGTGCTCTCTCCTCCTTCCCTCTCTCTCTCCTCCCTCCTCCCTCCTCCCTCCTCCCTTTCTCTCTTCTCTCTTCTTTTCTCTTTTCTCTTTTCTGAACCATCCGCTCTGTTGCCCAGGATGGAGTGCCCTGGCCATCTCTAGCTCACTTGCAACCTCCGCTCCCAGTTTAGGTGATTCTCCTGCCTCAGCTCCCAGTAATTGGGATTACAGATGCCTGCCACCACGCCCAGATAATTTTTGTATTTTTGTAGAGATGGGGTTCATCATTGTTGGTGAGGCTGGTCTGCATTCTGACTCAAGCGATTCCACCCACCTCAGCCTCAAAGTCGGATTATCCCACAGGCCTGCTCAAGAAAAATCTTCTTGCTTCTATCCTCTTCTCTCCTCTTCTCTCCTTTCTTCCTCTTCTCCTCTTCTCTCCTCTTCTCCTCTTCTTCTCCTCTTCTCTTCTCTCTCTTCTCTTCTCTCTTCTCTCTTCTATTCTTTCTCTTCTCTCTTTTTTCTCCTCTTCTTTCTCTTGCTTTCTCTTCTCTTCTCTTCTCCTTTCTCTTCTTTCTCTCTTTCTTCTCTTCTTTTTTTTCTCTTTTTCTGTTTTTCTGAGACTTGTTCTATTGCCCAGGATGGAGTGCCCTGGCACAATCTCAGCTCACTGCAACCTCCGCCTCCCAGGTTCAGCTGATTCTTCTGCCTCAGCCTCCCAAGTAATTGGGATTACAGACGCCTGCCACCACGCCCAGCTAATTTTTGTATTTTTAGTAGAGATGGGGTTTCACCATGTTGGTGAGGCTGGTCTCAACCTCCCAACCTCAGGTGATCCACCTGCCTCGGCTTCCCAAAGTGTTGGGATTACAGGCGTGAGCCACTGTGCCCGGCTTTCCTTTTTAAAAAGGTTTTTCTGGCCGAGTGCGGTAGCTTTAATCCATATGTGTAAGACCAGGCACGGTGGCTCATGCCTGTGATCCCAGCACTTTGTGAGGCCAAGGTGGGCAGATCACTTGAGGCACAGGAATTGCTTGAACTAGGGAGGTAAGAAGTTGCAGTGAGCCAAGATCACACCATTGCACTCCAGGCTGGATGAGACTGAGACTCTGAAAAAAATAAAAATAATAAAAATGGTGTTCTTACATTTATGACTTGAGTTATGGAAAGTTTTTAGAGTGTGACTTTTTTCTCAGGAACAGGATGGCTACCTACCTACTACCTACCCCCAACCCTTTCCTGTATGCTATGGATTATCAGACCCCTCACTTGGGTTCCCCTTACATCACCAAGGTATGCTTGTCAGTACCAAGAAACCAACACTGATACATTACTAAGTTCCACATTTTATTTAGATTCCACTAGTTTTCCCATTAATATCCATTTCTGTTTTAGAATCCAGTCCAGAGTATTTATGCATTGCATTTAATTATGATGTCTCCCCAGTTTGCTGTTTTTCACATGATTAGACTAGAGTTACGAATTTGGGGAATTCATATTGTTGGAGTGGGGGGGTGTAGTGCATGCTACACCATGATTTATTGCTGGTAATGTTAATCGTGGCCAAGGTTATGTTTCTCTACTTTATACAATTACCACCTTCCATAATTATTTTTTTGGAAACAAGTTAGTAAGTCCAACCTACACCTTCCATACTTATTTTTTTGGAAACAAGTCAGTCAGTCCAATCTACACTCAAGTCAGGGGGATTTAAGCTCCATCTCCTGGAGGGGAGTGGGGAATATTTACATAAATTACTTGAAATTTTTCTAGGGAAGGTCTTTGCCCATTATTCTACTGGCTTACTGGACTTCTTATTTGACTTTTTAAAAGAACCTCTTTAGATAAGACCTCCATAAATACTGGGATAAATAACTGCAATTTTATATTTGCTTATGAACAAGTGGAGTTTTGTTGATGCAGGGTTGCATGGCCTTCACTATCAAAACAAATGTCTCATCTGATCAGCATTTGTAAATAGTGAGGTATCAGCATTGTTAGGGCTCATAAAGTCTTCCATTTTTATTTTGGCTATTCTGGTGGTGCATAACATAATACTAACAACAATAAAAATTCATCTTATTTTACTGGAAATTCCTACAGAGTGACAGAATACCAGACAAGGAACCAATTCTGGCACAGCTATGTGTCAAACAAGAAAGCTCTGGGAATGTAATAATGTAATACAGTGTGGTTGAGAGAGCTCTGGGCTGGAATAGGCATGGGGTCCTTGACACCATCACCTCTGCCAAGACACTTCATATGTATGGTTTCCCAACCTTTAAGTAAACTCTATTTGTGAAGTTCTTTGTATCTTTAATAGTTTCTAGAGTTGCTTGAATTTGGGAGGACTTCTTGCAAGGGTAATGTGAAGTAGTGTCACATGGACAGTAATGGAGAGGTATCTCCTGCTGCCATTTATATAATAAATTTCAATTTGGAGGCAGAGAGAGGAGGCAGAAAGTTTGGTTAGGACGTTATTGCAACCTGAATAAGCCACTTAGAGCCTAGATCAGTGTTTGGGAATGTAGGCGAAGACAGCCATAGTCAAGAAGCGTGAAGTAGTTAATGTTGAGTTGTTTTAGGTGGTTTTCTGTTCTTTTTACTCCAAACACTGACTTTCATAATAAGATAAATAATCTGGTGAGTTGCATGCTCATGGTGTGCTGAGGCATTTAGCCAAGTACCTTATGTGTGTATTATCTCATTTAATTCTGTCACTATGGGGTAGAGATTGTCTTTAACCACCGGTTCCAAACGAGAAAGCTCTGTTTGAGATCATTTTTCCAGTGTATTTAAATTTTGTAGGTGCACACCTAGAATTTCAAACCGATGGTCTGAGTTCTGAGCCCATCTGTTTAATTCATCCTAGTGGGTTATCTTATGGATATGCTGATTTTAGTAAAGCAACTCTTAAGAATGTGATATACATTATGAGTGATACTTGTGGTTTGAATGGGTTTTTTTTTTAACAACATGAAATTTTGAAGATATTTTGCGTAGATTTGCTTTTGGGTAAAACTTTTTTTTTTTTTAATATCTTCTGTAATTAATTTCTTTTTCCCCCTTTTTGGGATGGGGTCTCACTCCAGGCTGGAGTGCAGCTTGATGTATAATCATGGCTTACTGCAGCCTTGGACTCCTGGGCTCCAGCAATCCTCCCACCTAGCCTTCCAAGTAGTTGGAAGTACAGGAGTGCAACATCATGCCCTGTAGAGACGGAGTCTTGCTGTGTTATGTTGCCCAGGCTGATCTCTTAACTCCTGGCCTCAAGTGATTCTCCCCACTTGGCCTCCCACAGTTTGATTAGAGGTGTGAACCACCGTGCCCAGCCCAAATTAACTTTTTAACCTATTCTAAATCAAGAAGAAAATAGGTGTGTCTTTTCTGGGACTAGTAATAAGAAATTGACAGCATCTGGTTTTTGGCTGTTGTTAAAGTGTGATTATTACCATACTGGTAGGCTAAGAAAGAGATTGCATGGTAATTTTCATCCTTTCATCTTCAAACATAATGTTATTAAGGATAGAGATATTTCCTTAGTATGGGGTGACTTGTGTAAATTACTGTCTCATAAATTGGTTCAGATTAGTTTTTAAAAAGGGTAAAATTGTATATTAGTGATATTTCTCAGCTCTTTTTCGAAGGGATAAACCACTGTGAAGAGAGAATGTTGGGGTAGAAGTCTAATAAAATCCTCACAAATCTGGATTAGTAACAGAAAAGTCAGTTATAGGCCGGGTGCGGTGGCTCATGCTTATAATCCCAGCACTGTGGGAGGCTGAGGCAGGTGGATTGCTTGAGCCCAGGAGTTCGAGACCAGCCTGGGCAGCATGGTGAAACCCTTTCTGTACTAAAAGTACAAAAAACAAGCTGGGTGTGATGGCGGGTTCCTGTAGTCCTAGCTACTTGGGAGGCCGAGGTGGGAGGATTGCCTCAGCCCAGGAGGCGGAGGTTGCAGTGAATCGAGATTGTACCGTTGCACTCCAGCCTGGGTAACCAGGTGAGAACTTGTCTCAAAAAAGAAAGAAAGAAAAGTCACTTATAATTATGTGGGCTTTAAAAAACCTGACTGATAGTGCTCTGTTTCTAGTTTCACCAAAAGATAGGTAGTAATTCCATCCTCTTTCATGAAACTACAGTATGTCAGTGACTTTCTATTCTCAACGTTTCAAAACCTTGTAAGACTCAGAGGGAAAGGCCGGGCGCGGTGGCTCAAGCCTGTAATCCCAGCACTTTGGGAGGCTGAGACGGGCGGATCACGAGGTCAGGAGATCGAGACCATCCTGGCTAATACAGTGAAACCCCGTCTCTACTAAAAAAATACAAAAAACTAGCCGGGCGAGGTGGCGGGCGCCTGTAGTCCCAGCTACTCGGGAGGCTGAGGCAGGAGAGTGGCGTAAACCCGGGAGGCGGAGCTTGCAGTGAGCTGAGATCCGGCCACTGCACTCCAGCCCGGGCGACAGAGCGAGACTCCATCTCAAAAAAAAAAAAAAAAAAAAAAAAAAAAAAAAACTCAGAGGGAAGAAATAGTTCCTCATTAAGAAAAATTTAGTCAACAGTATAATTATGTATTAAGTGCTTTAGGAAAAGCCGTGGGGGAAAGTATTTCCTAGAGTATTAGGTCTCTCATTAGAGGTGAGCAGAGGGAGTTCCTTCAGAACAGGATAGGCATATCTGCAGGTGAAGTACGATAAGACAATCGGCTATAGCAAGATGTTAGCATATGTAGTTATGCTTATGGAAACATAATTTGAATTGGACATGAGTTTTTGTTTGTTTCTGAGGCAGAGTCTTGCTCTGTTGCCCAGGCTGTATTGCAGTGGCACGATCATGGCTCACTGCAGCCTTGAACTCCTGGACTCAAGGAGTTCACCCACCTCAGCAACCCAAGTAGCTGGAACTACAGGTGTGAGCCACAATGCCTCGCTATTTTTTTTTTTTTTTTTTGTAGTGACAGGGTCTCACTTTGTTGCCCAGGCTGGTCTCAAATTCCTGACCTCAAGCAACCCTCCAGCCTTGGCCTCTCGAAGTGCTGGGATTTTCAGGCGTGGGTACTGCGCCCTGCCTGTGAGTTGTTAGATTGGGTGATTCTGTAGTATGCAGCACTTTGTTGTCATTTGCATGTTGTACTTTATGTATGGTTTTCCCAAGTCATTAAATGTACATAGTTCTGCAACTTTTTATTTTTATTTTTCTGGTGAAAAGATATACATATATTTAGAATTAGGCAGCTGGACTCAGTTTAGATGATCCCAGTTTTGTTGGCAACATCCCAAGCATCATAATCAAGAGCTGGTTGAACGTATGCCTCCTTCTCCCCATCAGGCCGAATCAGGGAGTTGACCTTGGCCACATCAGGGTCACAGAGCTGCTTCACAGCCTGTTTGATCTGGCGCTTGTTGGCTTTAACATCCACAGTGAACACAGGTGTGTTGTTGTCATCTCTCTTCTTCATGGCAGACTCAGTGGTCAGCGGCAACTTGATGGTAGTGTAGTGGTCAAGCTTGTTTCTCCTGGGGGCGCTCTTCTGAGGATGTTTGGGCTGCCCCTGGAGTTGCAGTGTTTTGGGCTGCTGGAAGGTGCGTGTTGTGTGGATCTTTTTGTTTTCCGGCTGTGGATGCCTTTCAACACTGCCTTCTTGGCCTTCAAAGCCTTGGCTTTGGCTTTGGCTTTGGCTTTAGGAGGGGCAGGAGCTTCATTCTTTGCTTTTGGTGCCATCTTGTGAAAAGGGCTCTGTAGCTTTTAATATGTACAGTTTCCACAATACGGTTGTACCAGATTATGAGATTATGTTGGACATTTGAGTTCTTTCCAATTTATTGCTGTTTTCAGCAGCATTTGATGAATAACTTTGTAGGTAAGTTTTTGCATAGCTTTATGAATATTTTCTTTTGGGATAAATTGCTGGAGGCGGCCGGGCGCGGTGGCTCACACCTGTAATCCCAGCACTTTGGGAGGCCAAGACGGGCGGATCACGAGGTCAGGAGATCAAGACCGTCCTGACTAACACGGTGAAACCCCGTCTCTACTAAAAGTACAAAAATTAGCCGGGCACGCTGGTGGGCGCCTGTAGTCCCAGCTACACGGGAGGCTGAGGCAGGAGAATGGGGTGAACCCGGGAGGCGGAGCTTGCAGTGAGTGGAGATCGCGCCACCGCACTCCAGCCTGGGCGACAGAACGAGACTCCGTCTCAAAAAAAAAAAAAAAAAAAATTGCTGGAGGCTTGGTAAACATTGCCAAACTACCCTTCAGAAAGCCTGAACTTATGTACAGTACACTTATGATATGGTTTGGCTCTGTGTCCCCACCCAAACCTTATCTTGTAGCTCCCATAACTCCCACATGTTATAGGAGGGACCGGGCGGTAGATAGTTGAATCATGAGGCCAGCTCTTTCCTGTGCTTTTCTCTTGATAGTGAATGAGTCTCACGAGATACCTGATCGTTTTACAAAGGGGAGTTTCCCTGCACAAGCGCTCCTTTCTGCCTGCTGCCATCCATGTAAGACGTTACTTGCTCCTCCTCGCCCTCTGCCTTGACTGTGAGGCTTCCCCAGCCACATGGAACTGTGAAATCCAGTTAAACTTACTCTTTGTTTTGTAAATTGCCCAGTCTCTGGTATATCTTTATCAGCATTGTGAAAACACACTAATGCAACTTCTCTCAACATTTTTACTGGACAGGGTTTCTGTGTTCCCTTCTAACATCCTGTTTTGCCAGACTTGCAAAGAATTCCATATTGTCTTTTTTCCTAACTCAACCTTTTTTAAGGAACTCTTACAACATTGGTGTAAAGGTGTGTCCTTAGCTGGTGGTACAGTAGTTAGAAGTTTTCTCTGGGTCATGGTGATGTTGGGAATAATTGTGTTATAGGATAATCTGGGCCCTCTGTATTTCTTAAGATTGTGGTGCCTGACCATCAGTCAGACTGTAGCTTCAGGGCTTTTTTTTCTCTTGGATTGCTTGGTGGTGAAATGTCAATACAGCCTTGTCCATTCTGATTAGTGTGTTACATTACTGATAGGGCAGTGTTAGGAGAAATAGGAGAAACCTGAGCCTGAGACATTTCACTGTGAAATTAATTGGTCTCTGAAGTGTTTTGTCTTTGTTTTGGTTTGAGGATCATATGTGGCTAAATTACATTGGTGGTAAATGATAAGCTTGTTATATTGATAACATGGAAGAAAAGTGTTTGTGGTTTCTCTTAGAGAAAATCGATTCCCAGTCCAAGACACCTGTGAGTCCAAGAGAATGAGAGAAGATAAGATGTTATTAGTTAGAAACTGACTATACAATTGCAGTTTCTAGTGCAGAATTAACTTCAGTAGCATTTGATTAGCATCTAACTTCCTTCTTGGGGAATCAGAAAAGGGACATAGATTAGGCTTTAGCTGAACTCAGATTACTGAACAGTGATTGAGCCAGTTCTATTATTTATTTTTATTTTTTGAGACAGAGTCTCACTATGTCACCCAGGCTGGAATGCAGTGGTGCAATCTCGGCTCACATCAACCTCTGCCTCCTGGGTTCAAGTGATTCTCATGCCTCAGCCTCTCGAGTAGCTGGAATTACAGGTGTGAGCCACCACAGCTGGTTTTTTTTTTGTTTGTTTTTAGTAGAGCCAGGTTTTCACCATGTTGGCCAGGCTGTTCTTATCTACCCACCTCAGCTTCCCAAAGTGCTGGGATTACAGGTGTGAGCCACCATGCCTGGCCTTGAGCCAGTTCTAAGGGAAATTATTCATTTATTTTTGTCAGCTTGTAATATTGCAAATCATAGTATTTTTTTTTTTTTTGAGGCGGAGTCTCGCTCTGTCGCCCAGACTGGAGTGCAGTGGCCAGATCTCAGCTCACTGCAAGCTCCGCCTCCCGGGTTTACGCCATTCTCCTGCCTCAGCCTCCGAGTAGCTGGGACTACAGGCGCCCGCCACCTCGCCCGGCTAGTTTTGTATTTTAGTAGAGACGGGGTTTCACCGTATTAGCCAGGATGGTCTCGATCTCCTGACCTCGTGATCCGCCCGTCTCGGCCTCCCAAAGTGCTAGGATTACAGGCTTGAGCCACCGCGCCCGGCCGCAAATCATAGTATTTTTGAAATAACCTAGCCATGGGAATAGAGTTTATGCCCTTAAAGGGTAGAGTGCTATTATAAAGAGAGGTACAAGAAGAGAGGGAGTGGGTGGCATTCCAGAGATCAGGGCTACGTGAGTTGCTGCCCAGCCTACTTGGTTCTCAAACTTTTCAGTCTGGATTACTGTGTTGAAGGAAAGGGAATAGAACAATGTACTCCCTTTCTAAAATTTTTCATTAATTGTCTACCTAACCTATGTTATGCATATTAATTTACTTAACATTTACGATGTACTTAACAATATACTAAGGAACCAAGGTCTGAAAGATGTCAAATAATAGAGGAGAAAGGAAATAATAATTGCTATTATTGATCAAGTATTAAGTACAGACAGTTTCTTTTTTTTTTTCTTTTTTTTTTTTTTTTGGAGCGGAGTCTCGCTCTTCATGTAGCCCGGGGCTGGAGTGCAGTGCTGGATCTCAGCTCACTGCAACGCTCCGCCTCCGGGTTTACGCCATTCTCCTGCCTCAGCCTCCCGAGTAACTGGGACTACAGGTGCCGCCACATCGCCCGGCTAGTTTTTTTGTATTTTTTAGTAGAGACGGCGGTTTCTATCTTCGTGTTAGCCAGGTGGTCTTGATCTCTGACCTCGTGATCCACCCGTCTCGCCCTCCCAAAGTGCTGGATTACAGGCTTGAGCCACTGCGCCCGGCCAGACAGTTCTTGACTTAAAGTTCAACTTAGGATTTTCAAACTTTTTTTTTTTTTTTTGAGATGATAGTCTTGCTCTGTCGCCCAGGCTGGGGTGCAGGGGCGCGATTTCGGCTCACTTCAAGCTCCCCCTCCCAGGTTCACGCCATTCTCCTGCCTCAGCCTCCCGAGTAGCTGGGACTACAGGCGCCTGCCACCACGCCCGGCTAATTTTTTGTATTTGTAGTAGAGATGGGGTTTCACCGTGTTAGCCAGGATGGTCTCGATCTCCTGACCTTGTGATCCACCCGCCTCCACCTCCCAAAGTGTTGGGATTACAGGCGTGAGCCACCATACCCGGCCGGATTTTTCAACTTTAAGATGGTACAAAAGTGCTACACATTCAGTAGAAACTGTATTTTGAATTTTGATCTTTTCCTTGGCTAGCAGTATGTGGTGTGATACCCTTACATGAGATATTCTGCGCTTTTTTTTTTTTTTTCTTTTTTTTTTTGAGACAGAGTTTCACTCTTGTTGCCCAGGCTGGAATGCAATGGTGCAATCTCACTGCAACCTCTACCCACCAGATTCAAGCGATTTTCCTGCCTCAGCCTCCCAAGTAGCTGAGATTACAGGCATGCACTACCATGCCCGACTAATTCTGTATTTTTAGTACAGATGGGGTTTCTCCATGTTGGTCAGGCTGGTCTCAAACTCCTGACCTCAGGTAATCCACCCACCTCAGCCTCCCAAAGTGCTGGGATTACAGGTATGAGCCACCGCACCTGGCCTCGACACTTTTTTTTTTTTTTTTTAAATAAAACAGCTTTTGTTAGATGGCCTTGCCCAACTACAGGCTAATGTAAGTGTTCTGAGCATATTTAAGGTAGACCAGGCTATGATGCCCATTAGGTTAGGTGTATTAAGTGCGTTTTTGGAGTAAAATATTTTCCATTTGTGATGCGTTTGTCAGGACTAACACTGTTGTAAACTGGGGAGCATCTGTATGTACCAGGTACTTACTTAATAGGTGGCCTTTCTAATCCTCATAGAAACCCATGCAAGGTAGGCAATTCCTCTCCATTTTTCTTTAGCATTAGTGAAGCCAAGTAGCTTGTTCATCATCACTCAACAACAAAGTGGTTATAATCAGATTCAGGTCCACTATGGGATTGAGTCCCAGATGTGAGCTCAGATCCTGACCAGTGTTAGGATCTAAGTGCAAGTTACTTAACTCTTCTTTTCAAATGTGGACTACAACAGTTCTTATCTCATAGAGTTTTTTTGGTGCGTGTTATGTGACAGATAGGTGAAGTGGTTAGCCCAGTTACTGGCACATAGTAATAGTTAATAATTATATTACATCTTATTGGCTCAAAAGCCATTAATAGTAGTTACTGCTAGTAGTTGAGTCTTACAAAGCCATTGTTCTCTCCACGTCTTTATGCAAACCATTAATGACAAGAGCCTAAACTGTGATAGAGGAGGTGTCCCCAGTGTTATGAGAGTATTGAGGAGGAATGGACTGCTAACCTGGACTAGGAGAGTAAGCAGGCTTACCAAAGATGGTGATCCTTGAGGGGTCTTGAAGCATTAGGAGTTAGCTGGTGGTAAGAGATAAAGAGAAGGAAGTGGTTAGAGGAAAGACGTGGCAAAGCAAAAAGGCCCAGGAGTGTAATGACCACGTGAGGGATAGCATCCTGAGTGTGGGACATAGGTTAGAAAGATAAGCAGGCCAGATTATGAAGGGTCTTGCATGCCATGGTTTTTTTCCCCTAAAGACAGGGAAACAGTAGGAGGATTTTTTATTTTGGAATAATTTTAGATTTACAGGAAAGTTGTAAAGATAGTACAAAGAGTTTCCATATACCCTATACCCGGTTTCCCTGTTATTAACATCTTACATTAGTGTGGTACATTTGTTACAATTAGTGATTGATTGATTCGTAATTATTACCTGAAGTTCATAATTTATTCTTATGTTATTACTTCTTACCTAATAACCCTTTTCTGTTCCAGAATCTCAGCTAAGACACCACATTACATTTAGTTGACTTGTTGCTTTAGGTTCCTCTTGGCTGTGACAGTTTCTCAAGATTTTTCTTGTTTTTGATGATGTTTTAGTTTTAAGGAGTACTAATCAGAAATTTTGCAGGATGTTTGTCAATTGGGATTTGTGTGGTATTTTTCTCATTATTATACTAAGGTTATGAGTTTGGGGTAGGAAGACCACAGAAGTAGAGTGCCATTTCATCCTGTCCGAGGGTACATACCATCAACATGACTGATGACTGCTCGTGTTGCCCTTTGTTGCCTGGCTGAGTACAGCAGAAACGTCTGAGTTTCCATCCCCTGTTCCGCCCCTTTCCATACAACCCCCTGTTTTGGCAAGAGGTCGCTATACACAGCCTCACACTCCAGGGGAAGGGAGTTATGATCCATATCTCTGGAAGGACTTTAAACATGGAAAGTGATTTGAACAGAATTATGCTCCAGGGCCAGGCACGGTGGCTCATGCCCGTAATTCCAGCACTTTGGGAGGGGAGGCGGGAGGATCAGTTGAGCCCATGAGTTTGAGGCTATGGTGAGCCACGATCACATCACTGCACTCCATCTTGGACAAACAGGGCAAGACCCTGTTTCTTAAAAAAATAATGGGCTGGGCATGGCGACTCACGCCAGTAATCCCAGGACTTTGGGAGGCCGAGGCAGGTGGATCACCTGAGGTCAGGAGTTCAAGACCAGCCTGGCCAACATGGTGAAACCCTGTCTCTACTAAAAATATAAAAACTAGCCAGGCGTGGATGGTGGGCGCCTATAATCCCAGCTACTCGGGAAGCTGAGGCAGGAGAATTGCTTGAACCCAGGAGATGGAGGTTGCAGTGAGCTGACACGGTGCCACTGCACCCCAGCCTCGGCAACAGAGTGAGACTCCATCCCAGCACTTTGGGAGGCTGAGGCGGGCAGAGCACGAGGTCAGGAGATCGAGACCATCCTAGCTAACACGGTGAAATCCCGTCTCTACTAAAAATACAAAAAAATTAGCGTGGTGGTGGGCGCCTGTAGTCCCAGCTACTCAGGAGACTGAGGCAGGAGAATGGCGTGAATCCAGGAGGTGGAGCTTGCAGTGAGCCGAGATGGTGCCACTGCACCAGCCTGGGCGGCAGAGCGAGACTCCGACACACACACACACACACACACACACACACACACACAGAATGGTGCTTCAGAAAGATTGCTCTAGCTAGTGGAGAAACTGAATTTGGGGAGACCGAATTTCACCTGCAACCCTTAAGACAGGATGAGATGAGAAACCGTGAAGTTGGAAACTGAGGGTTAATGGCGGAAGGGTTGGAGAGCGATGGATTTGAGAAAAATTGAAGGGATTAGTGGATGGGGCTCAGTGGGTTTTGCAGAGTGTGTGTGCTCGATTGCTAGTAGCAGATGAGGGGTCTCCAAGATGACTTGCAGCCGTATCGCTGGGAGTTGGTGACTATACAAGTGATAGTGTTAATTTTTTTAAACAAGAAGAAACAGCTTATTGTTGATAGTGGTAAGGGTGAATGAGAGGGCGATAAGCTGTGTCAAGATGCTTTTTGAGGCCGGGCGCGGTGGCTCAAGCCTGTAATCCTAGCACTTTGGGAGGCTGAGACGGGCGGATCACGAGGTCAGGAGATGGAGATCATCCTGGCTAACACGGTGAAACCCCGTCTGTACCAAAAAATACAAAAAACTAGCCGGGCGAGGTGGCGGGCGCCTGTAGTCCCAGCTACTCGGAGGCTGAGGCAGGAGAATGGCATAAACCCGGGAGGTGGAGCTTGCAGTGAGCTGAGAACCGGCCACTGCACTCCAGCCTGGGCGACAGAGCGAGACTCCGTCTCAAAAAATAAATAAATAAATAAATAAATAAAGATGCTTTTTGAGTTGTTCTTGCCTTATATGTGTATTCTGTCTTGAGATAAAGATTTAGAAGTCATTACCATAATAAATGTGGTTTGAGAAATTTGCAGTGTTAGGTGTTAATGGCATAGGAAGAGTAATTAATACCAGATGAAAAGGAGGAACCCAGGGAACACTGATGTTTAAAATAGTGGTAGAGAAAACATGGGGAAAGGTAAACTTTTGTTAAAATCTCTTACTACCATTCATGTGGCCGTTTAGTTCCTCTGCATCACATCCTCTCTTCTGTTCCCCCTGGAGGTGTGAAACACTATACCAAGGGACAGAACACACTATGCATGTTTAGAACATTTCTTCTGAGGACAATTACTGGTGTAGTGATGCAGTTACTGTTGTGGTGATGCTAATGAGAATAAATCTTGCTAAAATTAAGAATCAAGACAGCTGAAGACCTATGGAATCAATTGACCAAACAGCACTACTTCAGGTCAGGTAAGTAGTGGCAGTACAAGAATGAAGAATGGATTCTTTGTTACCAAGGAATTATCTATCTAGTTGGGTATTTACTGGGCAATACAATACAAAGTAAACAATGGTAACTGGTTATGTGTGTGTCAGTTGTGGCATGATAGTTTCTACCTCAGCTAACTGCTGAAGCCCTTTCCGTCTTCCTTCTCTCCCTGTCCAGCTTTGTTCTTGCCTGCCTTTTTATTTTTTATACTCCCTCTCCTTTATGGGGTGGGGTCTAGTGGGAGTATACATACCCCTCGTCAACCAACTGCAATGTAAGTTTTAAAAAAATGTTTCTGTTTTTTAAAAGCAAGTGAATAGAGCATTTATTATCATGGAGGAAAAAAATCTTCAGGTAAAAAAATCTGTTTAGCTTTTAAATTTTTGTGAAATCGCTAATCTTTGAGGGCAAAAATGTTTTCCCATAAATTCAGGAGAACATGAGATTTGAGTTTTTTTGTTTGTTTGTTTGTTTTTTTAGACGGAGTCTCCCTCTGTCGCCCAGGCTGGAGTGCAGTGGCCGGATCTCAGCTCACTGCAAGCTCCGCCTCCCGGGTTTACACCATTCTCCTGCCTCAGCCTCCCGAGTAGCTGGGACTACAGGCGCCCGCCACCTCACCCGGCTAGTTTTTTGTATTTTTTTTTTAGTAGAGATGGGGTTTCACCATGTTAGCCAGGATGGTCTCGATCTCCTGACCTCGTGATCCGCCTGTCTCGGCCTCCCAAAGTGCTGGGATTACAGGCTTGAGCCACCGCCTGAGATTTGAGTTTTTAAGGATTTTATAACGTGCTTATATTTATTATAGATTTTAATTCCAGAGAGCTGGTGATTGGAAATTATGGGCCTATTTGTTCCAATGTAAAGTTTTAGCATTTAAAAAGGAAGCGATTAGAGAAGAGAGAACCAGACAGTAGGTATATGCTTTGTAGAAAGATACAGATATTTAATGTAATCCCAGCACTTTGAGAGGCCGAGGCTGGCAGATCACCTGAGGTCGGGAGTTTGAGACCAGCCTGACCAATGTGGAGAAACCCCGTTTCTACTAAAAATACAAAATTAGCTGGACGTGGTGGCACACGCCCGTAATCCTAGCTACTTGGGATGCTGAGGCAGGAGAATCGCTTGACCCCGGGAAGCAGAGGTAGCAGTGAGCCAAGATTGCGCCATTGCATTCCAGCCTGGGCAACAAGAGTGAAACTCGGTCTCAAAAAAAAAAAAAAAAAAGATACTTTGGTATTTAAATACCAAAGTTGCTTCTGACTTCCTCATTTTATAGAGCGTGAACTGTCGTCAGTTGAGAATTCTTAAGCCATTTAGCTTAAGTGCTAAAATACTTAATGGATATCATGAGGAAGAAAAATGTTCTTTAAAATCTAGGCTGTGTAGCATAATGGTTAACACCACCAACTCTGGCTTCTGCTGTGTTCATCCCTCTTCCTTAAGCTTCGACTCAGCTTCACTGCTCATAGGCGTGATGTTGGGCAGCTTGCTTCGTCTCTCTGTGGTTTAATTTTCTCATCTGTAAAATGGATTGTCGTAAGATTGAAATGAACTGAGGCCTGTCAAAGTACACAGTGCCTAGCACATAGTAAGCATCTGTAACTGTTATAGCAATAGTAATCAAATGTACTCTTGCCATTCCCTTTGATTTGTATCTTTTTGATTACCCAACATCAGAAGCAAACAATTTTGGAGTCACAAAATGTTTTTTGGTCCCTAACATAATTAAGTTAAATTTACTCATGTTTAACATCTTAGGATATAGTGAAAGTATGGGTGGCCAGTTCATATATTTAGGAATAAGAATTTACCTTTTTTTTTTTTTTTTTTTTGAGACAGAGCCTTGCCTTGTACCCCAGGCTGGAGTGCAGTGGCGTGACCTCAGCTCATTGCAACCTCTACCTCCTGGGTTCAAGCGATTCTCGTGCTTCAGCCTCCCAAGTAGCTGGGATTACAGGCGCCTGCCACCATGCCTGGCTAATTTTTGTATTTTTAGTAGAGATGGGATTTCACCATGTTGTCCAGGCTTGTCTTGAACTCCTGACCTCAGGTGATCCACCCATCTTGGCCTCCCAAAGTGCTGGGATTACAGGTGTGAGCCACCACGCCCAGCCCTATCTTATAATTATTGATAGCAAGAAAAGCATATTCACCATTTATTTCAGTTCTGATTGTTTTTGCTGCCCCTTCTGTGTTTATCCATTTGGCCATTCTCTTACTTGTCTTCATCTTTCTGTTCTGACTTAGGTCATTGATGATATGGTTGGACCCTGAATGGTAGAAAAACAACCCCCTCTTCCCCTCCACTCCGCAGACCTAACGTGATTTTTTAGGGTGTAGGGGAGAGGGTGCTATGAGAACCTAAGCAGGTGTTCTAATGGCCATGGAGTAACCTGTCTTCTCTTTTCAGTTAGTTTCTGTGTTTTGTTTGCTTGTTTTAAAGAGACAGGGTCTCTCCCTGTTGCCCAGGCTAGAGTGCCTCAGGGTGATCATAGCTCACTGCATCCTTGATCTTTGGGCTCAAGCAATCCTCTAGCCCCACCCTCCCAAGTAGCTGGGACTACAAATGCTTACCACCATACCTGGCTAACTTTTAAAAACTTGTAGAGATTGGGTCTCATTGTGTTGCTTAGACTGGCCTTGAAATTCTGGCCTCAGCTGATCCTTCCACCTCAGCCTCCTGTGTAGCCTTGCTTTTAAAATAACGGCTTTACTACGATAAAATTAACAAAACATGCAGTTCACTTATTTAAAATATGCAAGATCCAGTGGCTTTCGGTACATTCAGTTGTGCAGCTCTCACCACAAATCAAATTTAAAACATTCTTATCATCCCATAAAGAAATGCTGTACCTGTTAGCAGTGGCTCCCTGTTATTTCCAAATGCCCCACAGCCTATGGCAATCACTAATCTTTCTGTCTGGACGGTTCATGTAAATAAAATCATACAATAGACTGGATTTTTGTGCATGTGACTGACTGCTTTCACTTAGCATGGTGTTTTCAGGTTTCATGCTGAACATGTGTTAGTATTTTATTCCTTTTCATGGCAGTATAATGTTCTGTCATAGACATACTGCATTTTTTTATTCAATCATCAGTTGATGGGCATTTGGGTTGTTTCTACCTTTTAGCTGTTGAGTAATGCAGCTATGAAAATTTGTATACAAATTATTATGTGGACATAGGTTTTTATTTCTTTGGGCTGTATACCTTGGAGTGGATTTTCTGGGTTATATGATAATCTTTTGAGGAATGGCACCATTTTATGTTCCCAACATAAAACAGGCAAAAGAGCAGAATAGACATTTCTCCAGGGAAGATATTCAGATGGCCAATAAACAACCAATATGCTCAACCTCTTTATTCAGGGAAATGTAAATCAAAACCACAGTGAGAGACTACTTCACACCTGCTAGCTAGAATCAGAAAGTTAGATAATAACAAGTGTTGGTGAGGATGTGGAGAAATTGGAACCCTCATACCCTGTAAGTTGCTGTTGTGCTTCCAAACAGTTGACAAGTAAAATATGACATTATAGAGTGAGAAATAGCTCAGAGTTTCAGAGTAGAACTGAAAATATACTAGAAGAGTATTTTCCTTAATGTTGGACTAGATGGTTTTAAATTTGAACACAGGTAGCATCAAATCATACAGTGAAGGATTTCTCTGTGATTCTTAAAGTTTTGGATATATACAAGCAATGTACACAAAATAGTATTTGTCTGCTTAGCACTGGGATTTGCAAAGAACAGTGAAATATTATAATGTTACAAAGCAAGATCTTTCTCTCTTTAAATGCCTGTTAATCTGGTTTTAAGAATATTTTCATTGTACACATCTTATTCTTTAAATGTACCCTATAACTACTGATAGTACCAATTTTATATTTTCAACATTTAAGTTATGATGATATACATTTCCTTTAACTTGCTTTTTCTATTGAGACTGGTTGATAGCTGTAGATCTGATTTTGTTTTCTGTATTTAATTCCCTTGAAGTCACATACCACGGTTTATCCAATCCCTGTTGACTTTTTTTTTTTTTTTTTTTTTGAGACAGAGTTTCGCGCTTGTTGCCCAGGCTGGAGTGTAATGGCATGACCTCGGCTCACCGCAACCTCTGCCTCCTGGGTTCAAGTGATTCTCCTGCCTCAGCCTCCCTAGTAGCTGGGATTACAGGCATGTGCCACCACGCCCAGCTAATTTTGTGTTTTTAGTAGAGACAGGGTTTCTCCATGTTGATCAAGCTGGTCTCGAACTCCCGACCTCAGGTGATCCACCCGCTGCAGCCTCCCCAAGTGCTGGGATTGCAGGCATGAGCCACTGCGCCCAGCCCCTGTTGATGTATTTTAAAGATTTTCCTCTATTTTGGTCCTGTAGACAACTCTGTAGTAACTATCTATGTTACTGTGTAGATAGGGTTCTTTCAGATAAATAGAACTACTAGAATATGTATGGGTGTATCTATGTATACATATATTCAGAGATTTATTTTAAGGAATTGGTTTATGTAGTTGTAGGGGCCTGACAAGTCTGAAATCTGTAGAACAGGCCTATAGGAAGGAGTTAGGGCCTCAGTCTCAACTTCTGGAAAAATCTCAATTTCTGCTCTTACGACCTTCAGGTGGGCTGGATAAGGCCCGCTCACATTATGGAGGGTAATCGAGTGATTATGGATGTTAACCGTATCTACTAAATACTTTTCACAGCAACACCTAGATTAATATTTGATTAAATAACTGGCTACTAGAGTCTAGCCAAGCTGCAACAGAAAACTGAGCAACATGCTGTCCTTCCATGTGCACCTCTTAAAGTCTCTAGACCAGAGACTTTCAGACTTTAAAAAATCTCCACCAATAGTTTATAAACACATGAAACCATATGCTGATGTTTTGTGTTCCTTATTCTTTTTTTAAAATGCTGATTAGGAACCCAAAATTCAACATGAGTAGATCTGGCCAGCAATTTGAAAAACATTGCATATATATGTAGTCTAGAAATGGAAATGCTGGCTTGCAAGGTATCCACACGTCTACTTTACTATACATTGCCTGTTTTTTCTCTGAAGTAGTTGAACCACTGTGTAGCCCCACTGGCCATGTAAATAAACCTTTTTTTTTTTCCGACAGAGTTTCGCTCTTGTTGTCCAGGCTGGAGCGCAATAGTGCGATCTCAGCCCACCACAACCTCCGCCTCCCAGGTTCAAGCGATTCTCTTGCCTCAACCTTCCCAAGTAGCTGGGATTAGAGGCATGCGCCACCAAGCCCGACTAATTTTGTATTTTTAGTAGAGATAGGGTTTCTCCATGTGGGTCAGGCTGGTCTCAAACTCCCGACCTCAGGTGATCCGCCTACCTCGGCCTCCCAAAGTGCTGGGATTACAGGTGTGAGCCACCGCGCCCAGCCAATAAACCTGTCTTACCCCCTTGATGGCGACTGGTAATTGCAATTTCCTTGTAGACCTAATTATTCCAGATAATTTTTTATTTTTTAAGGGCTTATTTTTTAAGGTCTTTAAAACTTGATAAAAATCAACTTTAAACAAAGAGTCCTGCCTGTGTTAGCGCCTTCAACAAATATTAGTATCTACCTAGAAATTAATGGCATTTCTTTGTTTTTATTGTATTTATATTTTTTTATTTACATGTAGCAAAACTGAATAATTTTTGCTGCACATTTTTGTGAGAGTTAAGATGTGTATACAGTACTCCGTCCTTATCCATGAAAGGTATGTTTCAAGACCCCTGGTGGGTGCTTGAAACTGGTAGTACTGAACCCTATATATATACTATGGTTTTTCGTATGCATGCATACCTATGATAAAGGTTAATTTATAAGTTAGACACACTGAGAGATCAACAACAAAAACTAATAATAAAATAGAACAATTATAGCAATATGCCAACATCACCAGCACTTTGGGGGTGTTAGTAAAATATGGGGGACTTGAACGCAAGTGCTGCGATGCTATGACCATCCAGCTGATAACTAAGATGGCCGAGTTACTAATGGGCACATAGTACCTCCAGAGGGGACGTGGTGCACAAAGGAATGATGCATGTCCCAGGAGGGACGGCACGAGATTTCATCATGATAATCAGAATAGGGCACAATTTAAAATTCAGGAACTGTTTCTGGAATTCTCAATTGAATGTTTTCAGACCACGGTTTATCATGGGTGACTGAAATCACAGAAAACAAATGCTGATGGGGACACTGCTGGAGTTTCACATAACACCACACAATTAGGATACCAAAGAGCTCCATCTCCTCCAAAAACTCTCTCACACTTTAATCTTCCTCACACTTCTAGCCCCTGGAAACCCTGGATCTATTCGTTATCCCTGTACTTTTGCCTTTTTCAGAGTGTCATATGAATGAACTTGTACTGACTTCTCTCACTCACTGTAATGCTTTAGAGATAGGTCTGTGTTGTTGCATATATTAGTAGTTCACTATTTTTATTGCTGTGTACTGTTCCAGTATATGGGTGTACTACAGTTGGTTTATCCATTTGCCCATGGAAGAACATCTGAATATTTCACAGTTTTTGATGATTGTAAATAACGCTGCCTATGTGTGCTGTATTTTTGTTGTTGTTGTTGTTGTGTTGTTTTTTGTTTGTTTGTGTTTTTGGCACTGAGTCTCGCTCTGGCGCCCAGACTGGAGTGCAGTGGCGCCATCTTGGCTCACTGCAACCTCCACCTCCTGGGTTCAAGCATTTCTCCTGCCTCAGCCTCCCGAGTAGCTGGGTCTACAGGCACACACCACCATGCCTGGCTAATTTTTGTATTTGTAGTAGAGATGGGATTTCACAATATTGGTCAGGCTGGTCTCCTGACCTCAGGTGATCCACCCGCCTCAGCCTCCCAAAGTGCTGGGATTACAGGTGTGAGTCACTGCTCCCAGCCTGTGTGCAGGTTTTGCTGTGAACATAATACTAATTCTGTAGGGTATATGGCTGAACAGTGGGGTTGCTAGATCAGTCATTTGGTAATTATAATTATGTCTTTGTAAAAAACTGCAAAATTTTCCCAGAATGGCTTTATAATTTTGCATTTACATCAGCAGTGTATGAGAATTTCAATTGTTCCCATTCTTGTCAGCTCTTTGTATTGTTGATGCCTTTTATTTTAGACAGCCTAACAGGTAAATCACGGTTTCTCATCATGGCTTTAATTCACATTTTCTTTTCTTTTTTTTTTTTTGAGACGGAGTCTCGCTCTGTCGCCCGGGCTGGAGTGCAGTAGCCGATCTCAGCTCACTGCAAGCTCCGCCTCCCGGGTTTACGCCATTCTCCTGCCTCAGCCTCCCGAGTAGCTGGGACTACAGGCACCCGCCACCTCACCCGGCTAGATTTTGTATTTTTTAGTAGAGACGGGGTTTCACCGTGTTAGTCAGGATGGTCTCGATCTCCTGACCTCGTGATCCGCCCGTCTCGGCCTCCCAAAGTGCTGGGATTACAGGCTTGAGCCACCGCGCCCGGCCTAATTCACATTTTTCTAATGGCTAATGATGTAGAGCATTTTTTCATCTAATATGCCACCTTTATATCTACTTTGGTGAAGTGACTGTTCAAATCGTTTGTCCTTTTTTTTAAAAAAATTGTGTTATTTTCCTTATTGTTGATTTGAAAGTTCTTTATGTATTCTGGATACAAGTCCTTTGTTGCATATGCGATATGCAAATATTTTCTTACAGTCTGCAGTGTATCTCAACAGTGCCTTTTGCAGAGTGAAAGTTTTAAAATTTTATTTAAGTACAGTATACCATTAAAATATGTTTGGTGGATTGTGCTTTTGGTATTGTATCTAAGATGTCCTTTCCCACCCCAAGGTCAAAAGATTTCCATGTGTTTTCTCTAGAAATTCTATAATTTTTGAGTTTTACATTTAGTTCTGTCATCTGTTTTGAGATAATTTTGAGGTATGGATCCAAATTAATTTTTTAAAAAATATTTGTTTTGTTTTTGCATGTGAATATTCATTTGTTTCTGCATCATTTGTTGAAAAGATTATTATTTTTGGTTTGGTTTTGCCTTCGTGCCTTTATGGAAAATCATTTGATCCTGTATGTGTGGTTCTGTTTTTGGATTCTATTCCATTTATTTCTCTCTCTCTCTTTTTTTTTTTTGAGACGGAGTCTCACTCTGCCTCCCAGGCTGGAGTGCAGTGGCACGATCTCGGTTCACTACAAGCTCCGCCTCCCAGGTTCACGCCATTCTCCTGCCTCAGCCTCACGAGTAGCTGGTACTAAGAAGCCCGCCACCACGCCTGGCTAATTTTTTGTATTTTTAGTAGAGACAGGGTTTCACTGTGTTAGCCAGGATGGTCTCGATCCCCTGACCTCGTAATCCGCCTGCCTCGGTCTCCCAAAGTGCTGGGATTACAGGTGTGAGCCGCCGTGCCCAGCCTATTTCTCTATCTTTATGCCAATACCATACATTTTTGATTACTGATTTTTTATAGTCTTGATTCAGATAGTGTAAATCTTCCAACTTTGCTCTTTTTCAAAATGCGTTGACTGTCTTAGTTACTTTGCCTTTCTTTATGAATTGTAGAATATTTATCAATTACTGCAAAAGAATGTGCTACAGTTTTGATTGGGGTTGCATTGAATCTTTAGAGCAGTTTGGGAAGAATGCCTTCTTAATAATGAGTCTATATCTATGATATATTTCTTCATTTTCTTAGATCATCTTTAGTTTCTCTCAGCAGTGTTTTATAGTTTTCAATGTACACATTTTTATCCCTAAGTTATTTCATATTTGATGCTAATGATCTTTAATTCTGATTTTTTAATTGCTGGTGTATATAAATAGAATTGATTTTACTATTAATATTATTTCTTACAACCTTACTAAACTCATTTATTCTAGTGCCATTTTGTAGATTCTACAAAATGTACATTTTCTACACAGACAGTCATGCAGTTTTGATTGTACCTTTCCGCTGTGGATACCTTTATTTTTGTTGTACTTTAGACTTTTATTGGAAATATAGCAGGACTCATTTGTCTTTGTATTCCATTGGGGGTCCCTCCCCACACATACCTTTGATGACTTTCATTTTAGATTATATGTAGCGTTAGCATTGTTCTGAAGGTCAGAACTATGTATATATCTATTAAAAAGGTATACTTGTGCTGGGCACGGTGACTCACACCTGTAACCCCAGCACTTTGGGAGGCCGAGGTGGGCAGATCATGAGGTCAGGAGTTCGAGAGCAGCCTGGCCAATATGGTGAAACCCCCATCTCTACTAAAAATAAAAAATTAGCTGGGTGTGGTGGTGCACGCCTATAGTCCCAGCTACTCGAGAGGCTGAGGCAGGAGAATGACTTGAACCCATTCAAGGTTCAGGTTGCAGTGAGGCAAGGAGGTTGCAGTGAGCCAAGCCTGGGTGACTAAGACTCTGTCTCAAAAAAAGGGTAAACTCAAAAGGCGGTCACTACATCTTTTTTGTCATATTTCTTTCTCATCTACATTCTCTTCCCATCTGCAACATAAATTCAACTTTTAATTTTACCTAATTCATACTGTTCACACTTTGGGTCCTTTTCACTATTCTGTTATGGTTCTTTAAAGTAACTGCCTCTCAGATTTTACTAAAAATGTAAAATTTCCTCTTTATAAAACCTAGAACACATTGGTAGACAAAATTAAAGATGGAAGATCTGGCGGTATCATAAAAGAAGAAATTCGTTAACCAGACTGTGGGTTTCCTAGATTTTTGTTTATAGTAGGTTGTATCTTATATTTAGTTGCATTTTTCCCCTTAGAGTTTAGGTTCCATAACTTTCATCATATTTTCAGAGTAGTTTATTTAAAGGAAAAAAAGTGGCCAAAATTAACCTTTAGAATGAATAAGTTTGGGCCTAAGCATTGTGAAGGTATGGTCACTGAACCTCCTGTTTCTTGAGTCTTTGCCTTTTGAAGATAATGTTTTAGGTATGTGTATTGTAATAGATGACAGTCGCTTGCGTTTAATTCACTAATACATGTGAGCTCCACCCTTGGCACTTCTAAACCTTTTGGCCTACTATTTTCCATCACAGATTTTTAAGAATTAGTATGCATTTTAGAAGTTTACTTTCAGGTTAAACTTTTTAAATGGTTATTCTTTAATAATGCTGTTAAAATAATTTTGGAATTTCTATTGCCAAGTCACTAAAAGGTTACTCAGGCAGAGAAGGGTAAGGGTGCTGCAAGCACACATGAAGAATTAGCATTTTAAGAGAACCTTTGAGTACCTTGGCATGTGTGGATTTCTTTTTGGATGTCTCATGTCTAAAAGCAGAGCAGCATACTGTAAAATCAGTAAAAGTAGGAAAGGACTTGCAAGTAGAAATGTTTCAGCAGACTCTGTCGCCTCCCCCATCTCCATCCTCACTCTGATGTTAAGTGTGTGGTCCCATTGGGCCAGATACAGGTAAAAGGTGGATGTATTCAACAATACATTAAAAGGTATTGTTACTTATTTCTTATTATATATGTCAAATTTTAATGATAATTTTCTTTTTTCTTTCTCCCAAGCCAAACTGGCAAGACGCAGTCAAGAACGGGACAATCTTGGCATGTTGGTCTGGTCACCCAATCAAAATCTGTCAGAAGCAAAGTGTAAGTCTTAGAGCACTTTTTTTCCTACCTTTCTTGTTTAATGTAAGATTTTAAAGGTACCTTTGAAGCTAAAAGTTTCTATATGTATTCTATTTCTTCTATATTTTAAGATAAATAATTTGAAGAGTTTTAAAGTGTTTATTTCTTTTTAAAACATTTATTATTATTTTTTGAGATGGAGTCTTGCTCTGTTGCCCAAGCTGGAGTGCAGCGGCATGATCTGGGCTCACTGCACTCTGCCTCCTGGGTTCAAGTGATTCTCCAGCCCCAGCCTCCTGAATAGCTGGGATTACAGGTGCCTGTCACCACACCCAGCTAATTTTTGTATTTTTAGTTAGAGATGGGGTTTTGCCATGTTGGCCAGGCTGGTCTGAAGCTCCTGACTTGAGGTGATCCACCTGCCTCGGCCTCCCCAAGTGTTGGGATTACAGGCGTGAGCCACTGCACCCTGCGATCTATTCTGTTTTTGAACATGTTCTTTCTTACAGAGCACTAAAAATCTGCCTCCCTTTGTAAAAGCTTTATTTTCCTGAACTTCGCTAAATAAGTTTGCTTCCATATGTGTCCTTTAAATGTTCAGTCATTGTATCTCCTTTACTGTCTGAGTCCAAGCTAGTTGCTTCAGGTGCCTTTTCAGATGGTTTTATTTTGGGGTCTCTCTTCATCTCCTGTTGTCCTCCTAAGTGTGCTTCAGTTGGTCACAATGTCCATCTTAAATTGTACTCGGAACTGAATATTAAGAATACTGAGCATTTTTTGAACCTTTATGCCAGCATTGTACTAAAATGCTTTTCATACTCCTGTATCATTCAATGTTCATAGTAACAGGAAGATTTTGTCTCTGTTTTACAGATGGCATCCCATAGTTCAAAGAGTCAGTGGGTTGTAAAAGTAGCACAGATAGTAAGTGGTGGAACCACAGGTAGTACCCAGGTTTGCTGATGCTTCACTCGTGGGTCATAATCTCACTTATTTCTCAGGCTGTATTCATTCAGCCTGTTAGCCACTATCTCTCTGTTATTACAGTTTAAAGTTGTATTAGTCACTTTTCCTGTTGTATTACTTATTGGAGTCTTTGGAGTCAGAATTTAATTTTAATATTATCTTATTTTTCATAGACATAGAAGAAAAGAGCAAAATATGGAAAGTTAATTGGTTTTTAAACAGTGGTATTGCCTATAAAATAAATTTACAGTTTTATTGTAAGCCCTGATTACAATTGTTTAAACAATTGTTAATTGTTAAAGTTGGTTAAAACTTTAAACGTTGAAAAATCTAACCTGTCCACTGAGGCTCCCAGTGGACAGCGAGCTCATCTTATGGCAGAGACACACTTGAGCCAGGCCAGAGGCATAGGAGGACCAAATTTGACAGATATCAATACACAGTTCTTACTGAGGCCTTTCAAACGGACCTTTATCCTGGAATTACCGTCAGAGAAGAACTGGCCAGAAAAACGGACTTCTGAGCCACGAATCCAGGTTTGGTTTCAGAACTGGAGAGCTGGAATACCAAAGAAAAGCCAGAGGAGCCCCAGCGTGGAGGCAGTGTGGACGCAGGCCCGGATCCCAGACCCCGATCAGCCTGGGGTGCTGGCCCCCTACTGCTCCTGCCAGCAGGGCTTCCCAGGGGGCCCAAGCAACGTGGGCAATTCTCTTGGGAATTGGAGGATGCTTCGGGTCAAGCTCTCTGGGGGCACGCTGATGTTCTGGGCGCAAACTTGGCCCCCACTGACCTAGAGATGGCAGCCAGTACACAGGGCCACCCTTAGGGAGACATCCCTTGATCTCCGCCCTCGGGCTCAGTGCTGCTTCGGGTCCCTCTTGCCACCAGCCCTTCCCACAGCTGGAAGCTGGCAGTGCTGGGCTTCAAGTTCATCCTGGGGCACCCGGCCTGCTCCCCGTACACGGGTCCCTAGCCCTGTGGGGGCTGGGGCTGCGCCCTCCTGCTGTGGAGCAGCAGCGGAGGTGGGACTGGCAGCGGGGGGAGGCGCCTGGGCGCACCCAGACCTGGGAGCAGCCGTCTCCGCCCCAGCCCCAGCAGTTCTGACCTTATCCTGCCTCTCTGTCCCTTTCCTGGCGGTAGCCACAGCCACAGCTGTCACAGGGCCCCGCTGAGCGCTAGGAACAGGTACCTTGTCTTCCTCCAGAACCCAACTCGAGCGGGAGGCCCCAACACCCCTGCCCACAATGGCCGCTGCAGGGTCTGAACCTCAAGCGTCTGCACAGCAAACCCGTGGAAATAACCTGTCAGTGTCAAGCAATGGAAGACAGATGAACTAAGCCAGGGCTCATCGGTAGCATTCACATTATGAAAATTGAAGAGGAATATCGGGATTTATTTACTTTGTCATGGAAAGGCTTCCAGACATACTTTTCAGGGAAATCAAGTTGTTAGGGTAGAAGGGCCTCGGGGTGCATGGGACCTAGGGGTTTTCCTTAGGTGGGATATAAAAAAGGATTGACTTTTTTTTTTTTTTTTTTTTTTTTTTGAGACGGAGTCCGCTCTGTCGCCTGGCTGGCAGTGCAGTGACTAGTTCTCAAGCCACCTGAAGCTCCGCCTCCCGTGGTTTACGCCCGTTCTCACTGCCTCAGCCTCCGAGTAGCTGGGACTACAGAAGCCCGCTCACCTCGCACGGGCTAGTTTTTGGTTTTTTAGTAGAGACGGGGTTTCACCGTGTTAGCCAAGGATGGTCTCGATCTCCCTGACCTCGTGATCTGCCCGTGCTCAGCTCCAAAGGTGCTAGGATTTACCAGGCCTGAGCCAACCCGCCCAGGATTGACTTTATAGAATTCATCTGTCTTTCCATTTATTAACTGAGTAAACACGGAGCACTTAGAGTGAACAAAGTCGCCTAGAGAGAAGGCAGGATGAGGACGGCTTTGTAGAAATGTATTATTTTGTAATCAGTAGTGAGCAATCATTTCTACACTGGGAAATAAACAAAACTACAAAAGCAACAAAACACTTACCTAAAAGTAGCATTTACATATTGTTGAAAGTTCATAGATGAAAGTATAAAGAATAAAAAAAATTCACCTCTTATTCCATCACCCAGTGGTGATAACTGTTAAACACTTTAGGGTATTTCTTCCAATTTTTTTTGTACGTATTTATATGAGTGAGATGATAGATTATCTGTGTGTGTGTATGTGTGTATTGTCTTCCTGAACATTGGACCTAAGCAGTTTCCACGTTATTAAAACTGCTTATAAAGGTTTTAAATAACTAGGTGTAATATTTATCATATGGATATATCAGTATGTTTAACAAT
This sequence comes from Rhinopithecus bieti, assembly GCF_001698545.2. Classification (NCBI taxonomy): domain Eukaryota; kingdom Metazoa; phylum Chordata; class Mammalia; order Primates; family Cercopithecidae; genus Rhinopithecus; species Rhinopithecus bieti. Next base: position 458,234 of record NW_016814622.1, read on the forward strand.
TACTCTATTGAAAATTTAGGTGTCTCAGTTTTGGAAGAATGTAGAAGTCTTGGTTGTCCAGCATTTATTCCGACATGAAGTAGAAATAAGTGATTTAGGACATATTTCTAGCAGATACTAAAAAATTGTGTATAATGATGTCTGGAGATCCCTGGCTTTTCTTGTGCTTCTTTTCAAAGTGGCTGTTCAGAGTTCTGCCTCTTAGGGTTACTGAAAGCTTATAAAGTTACTTTGTGATTATAAAAATAAATGCTATTGTAGAAAATTCAAACAGTACTTAATGCATGATATATAATTGTTTCCCACAAAATGTGAACTGTTATCAATCTGCTCATAAGTACATCTGGGACTTTGTTTCATCTCAGTATATCTACAGTTATCTAATTTTTTAACTGTAAATAATATGGATGTATCATAATTTATCCTTTTTTTAAACAAAATTACCTGTATTACCTATTGATGAATATTTAGAATCTTAGTTCTTTTTTTAACTCTGTTTAAAAAAAAGCCTGATCCGTAGAATGACTCTAGTTAAAATTCCTGAATTGTACATTTCTTTTTTTTTTTGAGACAGAGGTTTATTCTTATTATCCAGGCTGGAGTGCAGTTGTGCAATCTTGGCTCACTGCAACCTCCACCTCCTGGGCTCAAGAGAGTCTCCTGCCTTAGCCTCCCAAGTAGCTGGGACTACATACGCAGGCCACTGCACCTGGCCTTGAATTGTACATTTCAGAATAAGTAGAAGAGAGCCTGAGTGCAATGTCCCACCCCTATAATCCCAGCACTTTGAGAGGCCAAGGCCAGCGGATCACTTGAGCTCAGGAGTTTGAGACCAGCCTGGGCAACATGGTGAAACCCCATGTCTCTGAAAGTCCCAAAAGTTAGCCGGGTACAGTGGCATGTGCCTGTAGTCCCAGCACTTGGAGGTGGAGGTGAGGATGCTTGAACTCAGGAGTTCAAGACCAGCCTGGGCAACATAGACTTCCCCTCTACTTTGAAGAAGAAAAAAAAAAAGGGGGGGGGGGGGAAAAGAGAAAATTTTGAAATTTCCTAGTAAAAGAAAATGTAAATATTTAGGATTATGGGTATCCCAGTTACCCTGATTTGATTATATGAATGTATCAAATTATCACATGTACCCTGGAAATGTGTACATCTAATATGTATCATTAAAATAAAGTACATACATTTTAAGAGAGGATCTTGGCTCTGTTGCCCATGCTGGAGTGCAGTGGTACAGTCATAGCTCACTGCAATCTTGAACTCCTGGGCTCAAGCCATCATTTTAAAGAAAGCAATAGTGAAGATTTTTGCCCCTTAATACATTTCTTATTTTCTTGTTTAAAATAGATTTTATATTTTAGAGACATTTTAGCTTCACAGCTAAAATTGAGCAGAAAGTACAAAGAGTGCCCATTTATCTTCTGCCCCCACACACCCACCGCCTCCCCCAGTGTGAACATCCTGCACTGGGGTCCACCAGAGGGATATGTTTGTTATAATCAACCAGCCTACAGTGACACATTTTTATCACTCGAAATTCATAGTTTACATTAAGCTTTACTCTTGTGTTGTATGTTCTGTGGATTCCCATAAATGTCTAATAACCTATCCACCAATGTAGTTATCATAGTTTCACTGGTTTAAGAAACCTCTGCTCCACCTGTTCATCTCCCACTCTACCTCCTAATCTCTGGCAACCGTTGATCATTTTACTGCTTCTATAGAATGCTTCCAGGTGGAATCATACAGTATGTCGCCTTTTCAAATTGGCTTCTTTCACTTAGCAATACGCATTTAAGGTTGCTTTGTCTCTTTTTTTTTTTTTTTTGAGACGTAGTCTTGCTCTGTCGCCTGGGCTGGTGTGCAGTGGCCGGATCTCAGCTCACTGCAAGCTCCGCCTCCCGGGTTCACGCCATTCTCCTGCCTCAGCCTCCCGAGTAGCTGGGACTACAGGCGCCCGCCACGTCGCCCGGCTAGTTTTTTGTATTTTTAGTAGAGACGCGGGGTTTCACCGTGTTAGCCAGGATGGTCTCGATCTCCTGACCTCGTGATCCGCCCGTCTCGGCCTCCCAAAGTGCTGGGATTACAGGCTTGAGCCACCGCGCCCGGCCTCCTCTGTCTCTTTTTATGGCTTGATAGTTCATTTATTTTTAGTGCATTGTCTGGCCACGCCACAGTTTATCTGGTATATTGTCATGCCACGAACCCCTCTTCCATCCCCAGATTACAAACAGACTGATGTCTTCTGTCTTCCCCTCTTTTTTACATCGTTGTGGCAACTGAAATTATTGAATTATATTTTTTCCTTCACTTACGTTAAACTCATACATACTTTGTGCCTGGACTTCATTCTTTTTTTTTTTTTTTTTTAAGACGGAGTCTCGCTCTGTCGCCCGGGCTGGAGTGCAGTGGCCGGATCTCAGCTCACTGCAAGCTCCGCCTCCCGGGTTCCCGCCATTCTCCTGCCTCAGCCTCCCGAGTAGCTGGGACTACAGGCGTCCGCCACCTCGCCCGGCTAGTTTTCTGTATTTTTTAGTAGAGACGGGGTTTCACCGTGTTAGCCAGGATGGTCTTGATCTCCTGACCCCGTGATCCGCCCGTCTCAGCCTCCCAAAGTGCTGGGATTACAGGCTTGAGCCACCGCGCCCGGCCGTGGACTTCATTCTTTTCAGTGTTCTTGGCTCTATATTTATTCTTTTAGGTGAATCTTAGACTTGTGGTAACAATTCTGTCCAAAAGTATCTCAATTCAGGTTATACTGAATTCATGTTTATCCTCTGAGTTTTCATTTACATTTTAAATTGAACAGCTTTGTGTCTGGGAATGTACCAGGAGTGAAAGGTTCAGGAATCTCATACTCTAATGGAGAGACAGAAAAAATGAACATGTGAGCAAATAATTTATATGTAGTTTTCCTAGGGCACCTCTTTTAGAGGTAAAACACTGGGGTCTACAGAAGTAAAGTCAAATGGTTAAGGTCCCATAGCTAGTTACTATGGTAGCCCAGTTTTAGCTAGATCTCTTGTCTCCAGACTATACCACACCTGTCTGCCTTCATAGGCTGCTTTATTTAATAAATTATAATTCAATGCTTAAAACATTAATATTATACTAGTTTTTTTGGGCTGTGTCCAAGTAAAACCCATTTAATGAGAGATATACTTATGGGATATGCCTAGAAAATGTGGCCTGTAGAGACATTTCATGTTGAGAAAGTGTAAATAATTCCCAATAACATAGATTAGAACAATGAGTTTAAATATTAAATGGTCATGGAAAATTACTTGATGAAACCATGACTTGAGATTTCAGCAACAAAGGAGTGAATGAAGTACACAATCTGCCATCATGTGTAATCTGGAGGGTGGCAGACTGAGAAACTGGAAAATGTTCACTTACTGGAGAAGAGTAGTTGACTCACATCATTTTTACATCAAGCATCTCCCATGTACCATTGAGTCAGTATTCTGATGTTTTCCCTTGGGACTCAGCAGAAGGTGCTCGCTTTCCTAGGTAGAAACAAAGAGTTGAAGATGGTTGACATTTGATTGAAATGTGGAAGCATGAGTAGGAGTTTGCTGGCTGGACCAAGGGGCATAAGTGCACCCTAAACAGAGGAAATGATAGCTTTTCCTTTTTTTTTTTTTGAGATGGGGTCTCGCTCTGCTGCCCAGGCTGGAGTGCAGTGGCATGATCTTGGCTCACTGCAACCTCTGCCTCCTGAGTTCAAGCAGTTCTCCTGCCTCAGCCTCCTGAGTAGCTGGGATTACATGCGCGTGCCACCACACGCAGCTAATTTTGCATTTTTAGTAGAGACGGGATTTCACCATGTTGGCCAGGCTGGTCTTGAACTCCTGACCTCAAGTGATCCGCCTGCCTCAGCCTTGTGTTGAAATTACCGTGCCCAGCCAACATTTTCATTTTTAAAGGTGTGAAGATGTGCAGAGGAAATCCAGTGCTTAATTTTGGAGATTTGCCTGACTCTGACAAGTGTTGTCCCTGGGGCATAGAGAAATGAAACTGGAAAAGCAGGCCAGCTTCTTAAAGGTTTGGAGGATCCCTTGAAGGTTTTTTAGCTAGAAGTGATATGATTTACACTAAAAAGCTCTTGACAGTCCTGTGGTTTATAGAAGAGTAGAGAAGAGGTTTATTGGTGGTAAGCTGCTGATACAATTCCAAGTCAGAGAAGGTGATTGCCTAACCAGGTCAGTGCTGTTAAAAGGAGGCATGGTGAAAATTCAGGAAGTCAAGTCAGGAGCATCTCAACTTGACCCAAAGAGATGGAGACCATAGGGTTGTGGGCTTAGTGACTGGTTCAGGCAGCCTTTAACATGTCTTTAAAGACTATTAAATGCCGTTAAGTATAGGCGCACTGTTCCATCATTTACTCCACATGTTTCTATTGAACCCCTGTGAGGCAGTCCGTTGCTGTGATACAATATCATCTCTCCCCAGTCCCCATTGTGATATTGTGCAGCTACCTTTACATGGATTCTATACCCTATGTCTGCACATCCTCTTGACTCCATTCCAGGCTGCCCACCTTCGGGGACTCTATCCTCATTCCGGTTGATCTGCACCCTAAATGCCCACCTTGCTCAGCCCTACCCACCGGCTTTAGGATACCACCTCTTGCCTTCACACAGACACCACTTCATTGTGCATTGTACTTTTGACAGTCCCCTCTTGTCTCTGTGCTTACATGTAGACCTGCTTCAAGTTTGGACTTCGTTCGTCTAGAGAAGCAACTGAACGTTAACAAAGTGAGCATATTAAAGTTTAAAATATATGTGGAGGCCGGGCGCGGTGGCTCAAGCCTGTAATCCCAGCACTTTGGGAGGCCGAGACGGGCGGATCACGAGGTCAGGAGATCGGGACCATCCTGGCTAACACGGTGAAACCCTGTCTCTACTAAAAAATACAAAAAACTAGCCGGGCGAGGTGGCGGGCGCCTGTAGTCCCAGCTACTCGAGAGGCTGAGGCAGGAGAATGGCGTGAACCCGGGAGGCGGAGCTTGCAGTGAGCTGAGATCCGGCCACTGCACTCCAGCCTGGGTGACAGAGTGAGACTCCGTCCCAAAAATATATATATATGTATGGAGTTTAGGCCAGATTGTAGGCCCGTTCTGGTTCCTTTTACTGACTTACGAAACACAAAAAGTTTACCCAGGCATGTGTGGTCAAGTATAATGCAAAACTGGCCCAAGAGTCTTAATAAAAAGGATAGATTAATCTGAGGATTTTTTTTGTTGTTGTTTGATGATGATGATGATGATGATGATGATGATTATTATTATTATTTAAGGTAGGGCTTGAAGGGGAGTGCAACTAGAGAGGAAACTCAATTATAGCCTTGTCTGTTGTTTATAGTTTGCTTTTTAAAAAATAAATAATCAACTAAATTGCTCACGCTGAATGATGTTGATAGTTCCCTGAAGGAGCAAATTTCTCAGATGGGCTGCTGTTGCCCTGGGTGTAGAATTTAGCAAGGTAACTTTTGGCTATTGGATATCCACAGAAACAGATGGTCTTGCTCGTTTATGCATTATGTATTTTATAAGTTATATATAGTAAGTGTTTGTGCAGTTATTTAAGTGTTTGGATTTTGGGTTTTTTATTTTATAAAAATGAGGAAAAACTGGTCCAGTGGTAAGAATCATGGGTCTCAGTGTTAAAACAGACAAAATGGAGATCGTCAGCTGTGCCAAAAACAAGCTGGCTGATTTTTCTGAGATAGAGTCTCGCACTGATGCCTGGGCTGGAGTGCAGTGGCACAGTCTTAACTCACTGTAACCTCTGCTTCGCAGGTTCAAGCGATTCTCTTGCCTCAGCCTCCCTAGTAGCTGGGATTATGGGTACCCGCCACCATGCCCAGCTAATTTTTTGTATTTTTAGTAGAGAGTGTTTCACCATGTTGGCCAGGTTGGTCTTGAACTCCCGACCTTGTGATTCGCCCGCCTCGGCCTCCCAAAGTGCTGGGATTACAGGCGTGAGCCACCGTGCCTGGCCTGATCTTTTTTTTTTTAAGCTAGCTATTAACTATAAAGAAAAAAAATTGCATGTAACATGGTGGAGGTAGGTAATTTCAAGTTGTGTCAAAAGACAAGTACTTCTTCTAGAGTACTCTTCTAGATGTCTACATGGCTCACCCCCTCAGTTCATTCTGGTTATTGCTTAAGTGTCACTATATCAGAGAAGTCTTCTTTGACCACACAAACCACTAACTGTCTTAACTCGCTTTCTTTCGTTCTACTTTTCATCAGCTGACATCATATTATCTATTTTATGTCTCTCATCTCTCTCCACTGTACTGTAAAACTGAGTGGAGGAACTTGGTATGTGTGTTCAGTTCTGTCAGTCCCCTCTTGGCATGTGGTGGGTGTATAATAAATAAGTTGTTGAATGAATGAGAAGGTGGTGGGAGTGCAGGATTCCTCTGGATAGAGATTTGCAAATACAGGCTTTTCTGCCATTTGCTCTGTAACTTGGGTTGTCTGGAATCTTCTAACGTTTCCTTCTTTGTCCCTTACCTTGTGGCTATCACTTGTTTACTCAGTAACTTGCACAACTGCTTGTGTACCAAGCGCTGGCAGGCACTGGCGAAATACACAAACAATCTGACAAGTCCCTGCCCAAGTGTAGCTTACAGTCTATGGGAAACTGCACTGGTAAATAAGTTCATTGAGCGCTGTGAAGGAGAAGTGTACTTAAACAAATATCACATATTCTCACTTACAAGTGGGAGCTAAGCATTGGGTGCACATGGCCATGAAGATGGGACCAATCAACAAGACACTAGGGACTACCTAGAATGGGGAGAGAGGTGGGGACAGCAGCTTAAAAAGAACCTCTTGCGTACTGTACTGAGTGAGTCAAGTACCCCAAACCTCAGCATCACGCTGTGTATCTTTGTAACAAACCTGCACACGTGCCCCCGATTCTAAAATACAAAGTTGAGGGGAAAAAAACAAAGCAAAACAACTTATTCTTTGACTTGTGTGTGAGCAGCAGTAGTGATAGGGTAAGCCTATATTGGCCTGGTTTTCAGCTTTTTAAAAATATATGACTAGAAGAGGTTGAAGCGTATGATTAAAATGAGTCTTTTGAGTGTGTGAAAAATATTTTTATCATTTTAATTTTTTCAAGTGCTCTAGAACTAGCTAAAATGGGCAAAACTTACTAGAATAAACATAGCTGAATGAGCTGAATTTACATACTAGTGGAAGCCTTCTATTAAACAGTAATTTACCTTGTAATCGTATTAATGTCTAATCTGTATCTTTATACAGAAAAACATTTCATTTTGTTCAGTTTTAGTTTATCCTTTCTGTTGACAGTGGACATCCATTATCAGTTCTTGACTATTACAAATATTACTGCTGGGAGCATTCTTGGACCTATTTCTTGATACCCATCTGGAATATATGTGCTTAGTTCTGAGAGATCAGTGCCAAATTATCTTCAAAGTGGTCAGACTGGTTTACACTGCTACCAGTAAAATGCAGAATTTATATGCTCCATATCCGCTCCAATAATTGCTATTGTTGAACTTGTGCATGTTAGACCAATCTAGTGTGAGTATAACAGTTTCATATACCAAGGAATTTTGCTGTTTTTGTTAGGTGTGTTAATGGCATTGGTGTTATATAACAAGTATGCCCACATTTTAAAAAGAGGTGTATATTAATATATGTAGGGATGAAATGAAATAATTGGGATTTACTTTAAAATTCTTCAGCACATGTAAAGCACATTTTGGGATCACTTCACCAAATTGTTCTATGGATGCAGATTAAAGTGTTGTTTCCATGTTTAATTTACTGTCCGGTGGTTATGTAGGACAGTATACCTACCCTTAGAAAACATTTGCTGAAGGTTTAAGAGTCATAATATATGAATGCTACTCTCAAGTAGTTCAGGAAAGAGTTAAACACACACACACACACACACACACACACACACGCTTATTTTTATTATTAAAAATAGCCTCTAACTTACCCCACCATGTGGATATAACCACTATTAAAGTTTGCTTCTGGATCTTTTCTGTATGCTTATATGCACTCTGATTTTAAACACAAATGGTTACATCTTCTGTGTAGTGGTTTTCAACTTTAGTTTTCCTGCAATTGAAAATTAAACCGAGTTTTGATCCTGAATAATATCCCATCTTGTAACATAACTTATTCAACCACATCTCTCTTTCTTTCTCCCTCTCTCCTCCTTCTCCTTCTTCTTCTCCTTCTCCTTGTCCTTCTTCTTCTTCCTCTCCTCCTCCTCCTCCTCCTCCTCCTCCTCCTTCTTCTTGTTCTTCTTCTTCTCTCTCTCTCTCTCTCTCTGTCGCTGTCTCTGTCTCTTTCTTTTCTTTTCCTTCTTTTAAAAAAGACCAGCCGGGTGCAGTAGTGAGAAGCTTTCTTCTTTTTCTTTTTCTTTTTTCATTTTCTTTTTTTGAGACAGTCTTGCTCTGTAGCACAGGCTGGAGTACAGTGACATGGTCTCAGCCCATTGCAACCTCCGCCTCCCAGGTTCCATTAATTCTTGTGCCTCAGCCTCCCGAGTAGCTGGAATTACAGGCATGTACCACCACGCCTGGCAATTTTTATATTTTTAGTAGAGTTAGAGTTTCACCGTGTTGGCCAAGCTGGTCTTGAATTTCTGACCTCAAGTGATTGACCTACCTCAGCCTCCCAAAGTGTTGCAATTACAGACATAAGCTTCTGCTCCCGGCCCACATCCCATTCTTGAACATTTAGATTTTCTTATTTTTTCCTACTATAAATAACACAAGTACACAGGAATTTATAATGTCCTCTCCCCGGTTGAAAAGAAAGCCCTCCTTGATTCTGCAGATCAGGTTCCTCAATTATGTGCATTCATAGTTCTTTTTTGCGGGCACTTAAAACAATTGGAATTCATTATTTGTATGACTGTTTCTCCCCAGTCAGACAGTGTGAGTTCCATAAGGGCAGAGACTGTCTATTTTAATCACAGCTATCAAAGCAGCACCAGGCACACAGTAGGCCTGAAATATTTGTTAAATCAGTGGAGAATAATTTCAACATAAACGATGTATTTTATAAAAGATAACTTTGCTGCGACCTACATTGGAAGCTCTTAAATATCTTGTTTATATAGCAGTGCTTATTGAAGGCTACTCTATTGGATGAAGAATAGAAAACCCTCCACATTGCAAACGGTAGGACTTAACAGTGGGAGAGCCTGCCCTTCCCAACTCCCTCTCACAGGCCAGGAGAGCCTGCCTTCTCATACTCTATCTCACAATGGGGTTTAGCTTCTTTTTCAGAGCTAAAGAACCCACCGAGCCTTCCTGTAACACAGACTCTCTTTCATCTTTAATGAACAGAATTAAGATTATTGCTGCCAGAGACAGAAAGTTGGGGAAAAGTCCTCGTGGGTCGCCTTCTTTGTTTGGAGCAATTTGATGCAAGTAGATTGTATTTCTGTTAATCTGCTTCCTGTTTCATCTTTTATCTTTTATCCATCACCTTAAGCATTTATGTTTTTTTGTTTTTTGTTTAAATCTTAAGAAATGGAGGCTCACTGTGTTGCCCGAGCTGGTCTCAAACTCCTGGGCTCAAGTAATCCTCCCATCTTGCCTTATCAGAGTGCTGGGATTACAGGCTATAGGCATGAGCCACCGCATCTGGCCAGTCTTTTGTTTTTTATGAGGGTAGCTGGAGCACATTTAATTTTCTAAGGTTAAAAAACTTACTTCTGCTTCACTTAAGGAAACCACGTGGGAGGTCTTGAAAAGTGCACTTTTCATTTTCATCGCTGCCCTACCAGCAACTACTGATGACTCTGCCAAAACAAGCTTCAGACAAGTCACTTCTCTGGGAGTTGGCGCTGGGGACTGACTTATTCTGTAAAGTGGGATTTTAACAAACCCCCACTAAGAAATACCTTTTTTTTTTTTTTTTTTTTTTTT
>NW_016814622.1:468263-487198 GCF_001698545.2 Rhinopithecus bieti
CCCCCCCATAAAAAATCCTTTTTTTTTTTTTTTTTTTTTTTGAGACGGAGTCTTGCTCTGTCACCCAGGCTGGAGTGCAGTGGCACAGTCTCAGCTCACGGCAAGCTCCGCCTCCCGGATTCACGCTATTCTCCTGCCTCAGCCTCCCTAGTGACTGGGACTACAGGCGCCCGCCACCACGCCCGGCTAATTTAAAAAAATTTTTTTTTTTTTAAATTTTTAGTAGAAATGGGGTTTCACTGTGTTAGCCAGGATGGTCTCGATCTCCTGACTTCATGATCTGCCTGCCTCGGCCTCCCAAAGTGCTAGGATTACAGGGGTGAGCCATCGCACCTGGCCAAGAAATAGCATTTTTATAAAGAAAGTACATTTTGTTACCTACTTGGAAGGACTGGTTGATGAAATCCTCAGGCAGAATCTCTGGCTTGGCTTTTTGTGCTGTTTCCACCCCAGAGAGGGAGCATTCAGATGTTTACTGTAGTAATGTCTGTGTCCACCAGGTGGCACAGTTGCTTTACTTAAATTATTTAAACTCGTTTTGATTCTCAGCGAGTTGGAATAACTCATTTCTTATTTTAATAATAAAAGATGCCACATATTTGTTACTATATTTTTAAAGAGAATTTTGGCATGTTCAGTTGAGTGATGAGAGAGAAATTGATGTAATGTTTCCTCTGTGGTACCTAATGCTACAGCAAGTGTTTCAAAAATATTTTTTTTAAAAAGCTCTGAGAAGGCTATAAGCCTTGTCATCAGCCCACTATATGGTGCCAGCCTATTGCTCTGCATAGAATATGCAAGATCACACGGTGTTCTGAATATCTGCAGTATCTAGCGGGAGGGAAGGGTGAGTTAAGGTTACTGTGGCAATTTTCATCTGCATTCCTCTCTTCTTTTGCACTTGAGACTTACTGTGGGTACTAGGGCATTTAGTTCATTGAATTAAAATGAATATAGAAACAAGTAAAGTTTAGCATCCATCTGTTTTTTACCCCTGCTTTCCATCACTTCATCAACCACAGTTCTGTTAACTTCATTCAAGCTAGATACAGTATGTTGATTAGCCTTGGTTCCCTGTACCAAGGAGGCTGTTCTAATCTGAAGAGCTCTTCTGCCTCTATCTTCTGTCCTTAAGAGATAGAACTGTGTTGGCTGGTCCGAAGGTAGTGAGTTATCTCAACTGATTGTTTACAATTGCAGATGGAACTCCTTGTTCTACTCTCTTCCTGCTTCTCACTGCTGCACCCGGCTGGTCTTTTTTAAAAAAAGGAAGGGAGGGAAGGATTGTGCATAGAGGTTTTTGTTTGTTTGTTTTGTTTGGAGATGGAGTCTTGCCCTGTTGCCCAGGCTGGAGTGCAGTGGTGCAATCTTGGCTCACTGCAACCTCTGCCTCCCTGGTTCAAGTAATTCTTCTGTCTCAGCCTCCCGAGCAGCTGAGATTACAGGCACGAGCCACCATGCCCAGCTAATTTTTTTTTTTTTTTTTTTTTTGGTAGAGACGGGGTTTCACCGTGTTGGCCAGGCTGGTCTCAAACTCCTGACCTTGTGATCTGCCCACCTCAGCCTCCCAAAGTGCGGGGATTACAGGTGTGAGCCCCTGTGCCCAGCTGTGCATAGAGGTCGTAAACCTTATACCTTACCTGATATTTACCAGCTGTGTGACCCTAGCCAAATTACTTCTGTGAGCCTCAGTTTCTTTGTTTGTGAATGAGAGTGATAATGGAACTATCAGAGAAGATTTAGAAAAATCATTGTAAAGACCTTAAAACGATGGCTCATACATAATACATTCTCGGATGTTAGCTGTTGTTTCTGTTTATCAGAATAGCTGCTGAACCTTTAGGAAGCACTCCTTCATTGGTCATGATCATCATCTGCTGATTACTTGGCATTCCCATATTGTCCTACGTCTGTGTTGTTCTTTCTGTATTTGTTATCTTCTGTTACCTGTGTGTTGTCTCAAGCTACTGTGGGAAATCGGTTCATTTTTGCTTTTTATTTTGGCTTGCTGTTTAATACAGTGCTTTGTACATAGTAAGTTTAATTCAGTAAATGCTTGATTAGGCTTTTGGAATTTTGTAAACTTTCTTGAAGAATGAGGATTTCACATTCTGTCTTTAAGTGATATTATGAGGAAGCCCATAACTCATTCATCTGTGCTCTCCATAATGGTATAACAGTGGATGGATTCTTCTGCTTCTGACCGACAGATTGGAATATCAGCCAAGTTGCACAAGGCAGGCCCACTTTGCGTACCCTGTCAACATTGGGGAAGGGTGATGGGTGCAGATGCCCGGGCTGGTGGAAAGGTGCTGGCACTTTCTTAAGCAGCATGGATTTTGCTCATTGTTCTGATCAGCATTTACTTCATGAGTTCCTGCCCTCAGTGGCTCCTCACTTCCAGATTGGTGAATTTTTAATCAGTAAGGGGCAGAATTAAGATTGTTGTTGACAGAGTTGGAAAAATCCCCATGGATCCCTGTTTTCTTTGTTTAAGAGCAGTTTTTTGTAGGTAGTTTGTATTTCTCCTGCTCCTCTTCCTTCCTGTCTCACCTTCTATCCACTGACTTTCAAGCATCTGCTTATCTTTTGTTTTTTTATGAGGGTAGCTGGGAACACATTTTATTTTCTTAAAATAAGAGAAGCTTATTTTTGCTTCACTTAAGGTTGAAAGGATTTTTTTGCTTCACTTAAGGAAACCACGTGGGAGGTTTTGAAAAGTGCACTTTTCATTTTCATTGCTGCCCTACCAGCAGCTACGGGTATAACTCTGTAAAGGAACAGGGTAGGTGGTGGGAAGGGAATAGCCTCAGAAATTCTGAAAAGTATGGTAGACATCCATGTACCTTGATTAAAGAAAACAAAAGTTGAGCATTATGTAGAGCAGGAATACAGTAAGAGACAAGGTCTGTCAACAGCATTGCTTGTGCAGATGGCTATATTCTGAGTAAATTCTAGTCCAGAACCTTCTGTGAGGAGAGGAGGGAGGAGGAGTACCTACTGTGGTGTTGTTTTCTCAGTTAGGTGATAACCTGGCTTTATTGGCGAGAACTAATTCTTGGGAAGGTCAGGGCGTTGCTAAAGATAACATAGTCATACAGTGCTGACTGTGTGCCATGCACTGCTAGACAAACTCATTTTATTTTGAGACAGAGCCAGGATTTGACCTGGGTCTTTCTTACCCTGTATGTAATCCATGCTGCCTTTTATCTTGTGGGACAGGAAACCTCAAACGTTGACATTGTACATATTACAGCACCCCAGGCATTCATTCAGCAAATGTCTGTCTAATTTTTGTTGGACATTGGGAACAATGAAAAGAATGAGAAGTGTTTATTTGCTAGTAAGTATTAGATGGTAATTCCTTTTACAGATTAATTTTATTTCATCACAACTTTCCAAGCACCTAGTGGACACACCATGTGTCTTCATTTAAGTAGTTATAGTAGCGTGCTTTCTTCCTTTACTTTAGATTTGAGTCATCAGGGTGATCTCCAAGAAAATCTTTTTTTTTTTTTTTCTCCACAATAGGGTCTCGCTCTGTTGCCCAGGCTGGACTGCAGTGGCACGATCTCGGCTCATTGCAACCTCTGCCTCCTGGATTCAAGCGATTGTCCTACCTCAGCCTTCCAAGTAGCTGGGATTACAGGCATGCACCACCACACCCAGCTAATTTTTGTGTTTTTAGTAGAGATGGAGTTTCACCATGTTGGCCGGGCTGGTCTTGAACCCCTGACCTCAAATGATCCTCTTGCCTCGGCCTCCCAAAGTGCTGGGATTACTGGCGTGAGCCACTGCACCCGGCCATCTAAGAAAATCTAAAAAGTTACGTGACTTAAAGATCACCTTAGTAAGAATACCTTATTGTTTACAGTATGGCAGATGTCCTGTATAACTTCAGCTGCAGCATTTGGAATCTACTGTGTTACTGTCTTACTGTTCCTACCACCAGCTGATTCTTAAGTTAAAAAACAAAAGAGGAGATGAAAATGGAGTAGCATTCAACAAATACTTGTGTGTGTCTTACAATTTGTAGCTAAATCTAGTTGCAGACAGTGGGCACAGGCTTTACAGGCCTTGTTACTGATGTAGCAGGAGGGACTCTGAGGAGATAACATCTGCCCAAGAACCACGGGCAGGTCTAACCCCTGTGGTGGGCTACTCCAGGGACTCCTGCATCACTTGTTCAGCCTGTGAATGTGTTTGCTCAAAGATGATGTCACTGGTGATCATACATACATTCCTTACTCAGTTAAAGTAGAAAATAGTGTGCTCTCAGACTTGAGATTTTACAGCAGAAGCTTAAGGTTTATTTGTTGTTCATTTACCAAGTATGTATTAAAGGAAGGAACGCTTCAAGCCAGTTTTAGACAAGCAGACCCCCAGAGTTGACCCTCAGTTTACCGCAGGTTGTGTTCGCCTTCTGTCCTTACATATTCCTGAGTGCATCTCATGACCTGGTTTTTAATCAGCTGGCCTACCATCTGTTTCTAGGTCTGGTATGCTGCCATTTGCATCTCATCTCCTCCAGTATGAACCCCCACATTACCTGTGTCTCTCTGCAGGGTTCTGGCCCGGTATACAGAACCACCTGTTCAAGCAGCCTCATCTGACACTTTCAGAACCTTAGAGCACTTTTATTTGGCATAATCTACTGCATTGTGAAGTAAAAAGCAAGGGACACACTTCGGAGTAATTCCCTGCCCTGCTTTTTTTTTTTTTTTTTTTTTTTTTTTTTTTGAGATGAAGTCTTGCTCTGTCACCAAGGCTGGAGTGCAGTGGCACGATCTTGGCTCACTGCAACCTCAGCCTCCCAAGTAGCCGGGACTTCAGGCATGCGCCACCACACCCAGCTAATTTTTGTATGATTAGTAGAGATGAGGTTTTACCATGTTGGCCAGGGTGGTCTTGATCTCTTGACCTCCTGATCCACCCGCTTCAGCCTCCTGAAGTGTTGGGATTACAGGCGTGAGCCACCGCGCCTGGTCTTTGCCCTGCTTTTTAAAATCACCAGTTAGACTTTTGTGACAAACTGTGGTCATTTCATTTGTCATCTGCTGACTTTCAAGTAAGTTGAAATTTTACTGTAATCTGAGTGAAGTAACCAGTTTGTAACTATTTTAAATATTAAAACAAATGGAAAATTAGTGGTTTTATGTTAGAATTAATATTGAGCTGCAGTATATAATTAGTTGCTGTTTGAATTAGATAGACTTTTTCTTTTGTCAATGGAATATTTTCCCCCAATTTTTAGAATATATGCTTCTATAAGAGTTGGAATTCTTTTTCAAAATTGATTTCTGTTTCCTAAATTGGTTGACAGTTCTCCCAGAGCTGGGAGCATGCTTTTGGTATAATCGCATAGCAAACGGAGATGGAGAAGCTCAGACTTGTTAGGACTCCTCTGTTTACTCTTTGTGTCATAGTGGGAAATTGGCTCACTCTGAGCCTGTCTTCTGTGAGTTTGGCCATTGTACCTAGAGAGTAAGATTTAGGAGCCAAGAGGGAATAGGGACTAGTCAGGATTTTACTGCCTACCTTCATACAGTTCTGTACTACTTTATTATTTTTTTTTAGCTTGTGTTATTATTTTTTTAATTCATAAAGGAAAATCGTGCATGAACATATGGCAGTGCTATTGACTAGTGCATTATTTTTTCTTGTCCATTTGGGAAGAAAGATTAGAATATCCTCAGGGAGGAAACTGATTGATCTTTGGGGGTGGCAGCTTCTTCTAGAGGTTGAGTCAGTTCGTTTTCCTTGGTATTTTCCGTGGTACTTGAAAGCTAGCCACCTTGTATTGGAGGAGTACATATGTGAAAGCAAATACCAAGCATTGGGCCACGTAATCTATCTCTTCAGAATTTTTTAAAACGTAAGAATAGTTTGTTCATTATTCAACCTGAGCTGAGACTAAAATGACCCCAATTTCATATTTATTTTACTTATAAACATATTGTTTAAAGTAATACTTGTTTGTTGTAGAAAGTTTTAAGTAAAACTAAAGGTTTTGTCTTTCTTTTCCTTTTTTCTTTTTTTGAGACGGAGTCTTGCTCTGTTGCCAGGCTGGAGTGCAGTGGTGCAATCTCGGCTCACTACAACCTCTGCCTCCCGGGTTCAAGCGATTCTCCTGCCTCAACCTCCCGAGTAGCTGGGATTACTGGCGTGTGCCACCACACCCAGCTAATTTTTGTATTTTTAGTAGAGATGGGGTTCTGCCATGTTGGTCAGGTTGCTCTCGAACTCCAGACCTCAAAGTGATCCGCCTGCCTCAGCCTCCCAAAGTGCTGGGATTACAGGCGTGAGCCACCACATCTGGCCCTGACTAATTATTTTTAAAAATTATTTGTAGAGACAGGATCTCACTATGTTATCCAGGCTAATCTAGAACTCTAGGCCTCAGGGGATCCTCCCGCCTCAGCTTCTGAAGTGTTAGGATTACAGGCATGAGCCTTTGTTTTTCTCTTTTAAAGAAGACTCATAATCTCAGCACCAGGCAATAATTGCTGTTAGTATTTCAGAATATTCATTCAGATGTTTCTCTGTGGGATCAATAACTGTATTATAATGATTCTGTTTTGTTACTGTCTGTTCTTTTAGTCTTGTACATGACAAGTGTATTAGTCTGTTTTTATGCTGTTGGTAAAGACATTCCCAAGACTGGGAAGAAAAGGAGGTTTAATGGACTTACAGTTTCACATGGCTGGGAAGGCCTTATAGTCGTGGTGGAAGGTGAGGAGGAGCAAGTCATGTTT
Source organism: Rhinopithecus bieti (assembly GCF_001698545.2). Lineage (NCBI taxonomy): Eukaryota > Metazoa > Chordata > Mammalia > Primates > Cercopithecidae > Rhinopithecus > Rhinopithecus bieti. Next base: position 475,019 of record NW_016814622.1, read on the forward strand.
TACATGGATGGCAGCAGGCAAAGAGAGAGAGCTTGTGCAGGGAAACCCCCCTTTTTAAAACCATCAGATCTTGTGAGACTTACTATCAGGAGAAGAGCACAGGAAAGACCATCCTCCATGATTCAGTTACCTCCTATTGGGTCCCTCCCACAACACTTGGGAATTGTGGGAGATACAAATCAAGATGAGATTTGGATGGGGACACAGCCAAACCGTATTAGCAGGCCTGAAATATACACGTGTATCAATTCTAGTGGACCATAGGGTGTACTCTGTCCCTCAGTTTGTTTATTGGCGTTTCATCTTGTTTTTCAGTGGATGAATACATTGCCATTGCCAAAGAAAAGCATGGGTACAACATGGAACAGGTAATATCATGGTTTTCTTTCTTTTGCTGTTAAAAATGAGTATTTATAACTAAATAATTTTATTTTTTTCTTCTCTGTATTGAGTAGCAGTGTTTCCTCATTAGCAACTTTTTGGTAATTACTAGTAGTGTTACACAAACTCTGGTCTTCTTTTTCTTGTTCAAGATGAATATTAGAGGACCCTTTGATTTGAAAGGCACATCTGTGCATTTCAGCAGATCTACAGCCTTTAGGACACTGATTACTTAGTGATTACTAAGGAGCTGGATGCTTGAACATAGTGCTTTCTCATTTGAATATGTGATTTTTCATTCTTCTGGTTGTATAATGATGTTTTTTGACGCATGTTTTCACATTCTTACCTGAAGTGTTTTAATATTCACCATTTTGAATAATTTTCAGATTGTAAATGTTTGATTAAAGTCCCTCCCTTCCCCTCCCCTCCCATCCCCTCGCTTCCCCTCCCCTTCCTTGAGATGGAGTCTCGCTCGGCAACCAGGCTGGAATGCAATGGCGCATCTCAGCTCATTGCAACCTCTGCCTCTGGGGTTCAAGTAATTCTCGTGCCTCGGCCTCCCAAGTTGCTGGGATTACAGGCGCGCACCACCACGCCTGGCTAATTTTTTTATTTTCAGTAGAGAAGGGGCCTCCCAAAGTGTTGGGATTACAGGCGTGAGCCACTGTGCCCGGCCAAGATTTTCTTTTAAATGTTGTTTGGAATGTACTAACAAGAAATCCACAAGATTTATTTTTCTGCAAAAGTGTGATGATACCTTGTTTCAGCTTTAATGATTTACTTTAAACACATCAAGTTGGATTAATGCTTTCCATGGCATTAATCTAGATCTTAAAACCTGTAACTTACTGACATTTCTTATTTTTCTGAATGATGGAAGTTACCAAAAGTTTAGATTATGTGAAATTGTATACTTTCTTTTGGACTTGGCCTTACATTTAATTACTCTATCCTGGTCATTGAAGCTACTTCTAATTATTAGATGATTACAAAATATACCTGTATGAATTCTTAAGGATGGTAGTCTTGATCATTTCTCCTTTAAAAACGGTCATTAGTGGCCGGGTGCGGTGGCTCACACCTGTAATTCCAGCACTTTGGGAGGCTGAGGCGGGTGGATCACAAGGTCAGGAGATCAAGAACACCCTGGCTAACACAGTGAAACCCCATCTCTACTAAAAATACAAAAAAAAAAATAGCCGGGCGTGGTGGCGGGCGCCTGTAGTCCCAGCTACTCCGGAGGAGTAGAAGAATGGCGTGAAACTGGGAGGCGGAGCTTGCAGTGAGCTGAGATGGTGCCACTGCACTCCAGCCTTGGTGACAGAGCGAGACTCCATCTCAAAAAATAAATAAAAATAAAAAATAAAAAAAGACCATTAGCATGAAAATTCCCTATATTATAATTCCGGTGTAAAAATTATCATTAGCAAAGTATTGCTAGATTATCTCATCTTACCTCTTTTGTTGCTTGTTCTATTTCTACCATTTTTCTAAGCTGAGACCTTTATATATCATATATATATAACATATATATAATTTTTAAAAGAGTAACACAATTGTGCTTTCATAAATTACTTTCTTCGTTTATATATTGAGGCAGTAAAGTGTGGTACTTGAAGAGCACAGATCCTAGAACCATGCTGGTTCTGTGACCAGTGGCAAGGAAAGTCAGTGCCTCAGAGAAGACCTTCAGTTTATACTCAGGCTGATCCTCAGCATGGAGGCAAGCCTACAACTAAAAGAAAGCAAAACCTTAGTAAAAACATAGCAAACCCTGAGGAAGTGTGATTATGAGTTACTACATTATTAGATTCAGATGTCTAGGTTTTAACAGAAAAATCACAGAGCATACAAAGAAATGGTAAATTTATGCCCATTCAGTAGAAAAAAATTAATCAACAGAAATTGTCCCTGGGAAAAGACCTTAGTGGCAGATCTACTAGGCAAATATTTTAATACAACTATCTTAAAGATATTTTTAAAGAACTAATAGAAGATACAGAAAAAGTCAAGAAAATGATGTATGAACAAATGAAAATAACAGTAAGGAAATGGAAAACCTAAAAGGAAACCAAATTGAAATTCTAGAGCTTAAACACTGGAAATGAAAAATTCACTAGACATGCTCAAAGGCGGATTTGAAGAGTCCCAAGAAAGAATAAGAAAGAACGTGAAGAAAGGACAGTGGCAATGATTCGAGTCTGAGCAGCCGGATGAGAAAAGATTGAAGAGTAACCAGAGCCTAAGGTACCCTAGGAACACATTGAGTGGACTAACATATGCATGTGAAAGTTGCGTAAGGGGTAAGAGAAAGAGATAGGAACAGAGAAATTATTTGAAGAAATAGTGGCCAAAAACTTCACAAATATGATGAAAGACGTGAATATAAACATCCAAGAAACTCAGTGAACTCCAGGTAGGATAAACTCAAACTCACCAAAGCACATAAGGAAAGTTTGAAAAGAGAGAGAATTTTGATAGCAGCAAGAGAGAACTAACCTATTACATACAAGGGATCCTGAATAAGCTTGTTAGGGTATTTCTTGTCAAAACCTTTGGAAGCCAGAGGAAGTGGGCTAATATATTCAAAGCAGCAAGAGAAGAAAACTGTCAACTAAGAATTCTGTATCTGAGAAAATGCTTTCAAAAGTAAAGGGGAGAAATGAGGATATTCTTAATTAAAAGCTGCTGGAGAGTCTCTCTGAAGAGGCCATAGTGGAGCTGAACTTGTGAACTGGTAATCCCATTGTCTATAAATTGGACAAGAACTTGAAGCCCATCAAGCCCATGAATGAAAAAAGTTCCTGGGGGATGAAGAGACCGTGCATAAAGCCATGGAAGCTGTGGCTGCCCAGGGCAAGGCCCAGAAGTGAAGGCCAGCAAGCTGACTGCTCTCTCAAGGAACACTCCCTGCCCAACCATTCTTCTTCACCTCCTTTCTGCACATGCCACACTGACCACATCTGTAGGCATCTTATGTTGCAGCTGCAGATGGGAACTCGTGGTTCCCATTTTCATTGTAACCATTTTTGTCTCCTGCACCCACTTGCTTCATATAATCTAGTCAGAATAGCACCTCTGGTGCAGGGAGAAAGTTCCCCTTATCCAAGAGAGTTGAGAGGTGGTGACTTGGGCTTTTGCCAGGGCTTTGTTTACTAAGGACCTTTGCGGGAGGAGCCATGCTGTCATGACCAAGGAGGAGAAGCAAAGAGAGCCTGTTTGACCCCAGGAGCCAATCCTGTACTCTTCTCTAGTCAGACTACTGTCAGGAGAGCTCTGCTCATTCCAGTGGAAGATGGCTATAATCTGCACAGTGATGTGAAAAAACAACCATTTCCTCCCTGACCCCAGGGAAAGTGGCTCTAGAAGGTTGAGAGCAATCCTGTATTAAGTTCATGTGTTAGATTTACTTTTCCAAAAAATTGTATGTAAAATAATACGAAACAAAACCCTTCTGGGATTTTTTATTTTATTTTATTTTATTTTATTTTTATTTTTTGAGACGGAGTCTCACTCTGTCACCCAGGCTGGAGTGCAGTGACACAATCTCGGCTCACTGCAAGCTCCGCCTCCCGGGTTCACACCATTCTCCTGCCTCAGCTTCCCGTGTAGCTGAGACTACAGGTGCCCGTCACTGCACCTGGCTAATTTTTTAAAAATTTTTTTTAGTTTTAGTAGAGACGGAGTTTCACTGTGTTAGCCAGGATGGTCTCAATCTCCTGACCCCGTGATCAACCCGTCTCAGCCTCCCAAAGTGCTGGGATTACAGGCATGAGCCACTGCGCCTGGACTTATTTTATTTTTTTGAGGTGGAGTCTCGCTCTGTCACCCAGGCTGGAGGGCAATGGTGCGATCTCGGCTCACTGCATCCTCTGCCTCTCGGGTTCAAACGATTCTCTTGCCTCAGCCTCTTGAGTAGCTGGGATTACAGGTGCCCGCCACCATGCCTGGCTAATTTTTGTGTTTTTAGTAGAGACAGGGTTTCACCATGTTGGTCAGGCTGGTCTCGAACTCCTGACCTCATGATCCACCCACATCGGCCTCCCAAAGTGCTAGGATTACAGGCGTGAGCCACTGCGCCCAGCCCCCTTCTGGAATTTTTGGTGGCAGTTGAAATGGTCCCACATGTGGTCATCAGAAAATAAGCCATTCCATCCTGGACAACATGGCAAAATCCTGTCTCTAGAAAAAAATTAAAAGCCAGGCATGGTGGTATGTGTCTGTGGTCCCAGCTACTTGGGAGGATGAGGTGGGAGGGTTAGTTGAGCCCAGGAGGTTGAAACCAGCATGGGCAATATAGTGACACCTCATCTCTACAAAAAATTTTAAAATCACCTAAATGTGGTAGTGTGTGCCTGTAGTCTCAGCTACTCTGGAGGCCGAGGTGGGAAGATCGCTTGAGCCTGGAAGGCAGAGGTTGCAGTGAGCCAAGATCATGTCATTGCACTCTAGATCACAACTCTGTATCAACAACAACAAAAAAATAAAAATAAAAAAAGGAAAAGAAGCCATTCCTCACACCAATATGGGATAAACTTCTTGACCTCTAAGGGGTAGGATTGCATCCTGCTATGGGTTTTCGAATCTCTCCCCTACCTTGTTTTGTGGCAGTGAAATGCCTCTTGATCATGTCCAAATATGTCTTTCACTGACTGATTTCTAAATCGTGTTCTGATTGCTTGGCTCTGCCATGTGGACCCAGTATTCATTTTGAGCATAACTGTACTAAATCTTTCTTTCTAGATCAGTGTAATAAAGGCCTAATGTGCAATTTAAAATAAATAAAAACTTGTGTCTTTTTGTTTGTTTTGTTTTGAGACAAGGTCTTGCTCTGTTACCCATGCTGGAGTGCAGTAGTGTGATCATAGCTCACTGCAGCCTCAAACCCCTGGGCTGAGTCAAGCAGTCCTCCTGCCTCAGCCCCTCAAGTAGCTGCAATTACAGGCGTGCACCACCATGCCTGGCTAACTTGTTGTTTGTTTGTTTTTCGTAGATTCGTGGTCTTGCTACGTTCCCTAGGCTGGTCTCCAACTTCTGAGCTCAAGTGATCCTCTCACCTTGGCCTCCCAGAGTGCTGAGGTTACAGGTGTGAGCCACAACACCCAGCCTCAGAAAATAGTTATAGAATATATATACAACGAAATGGAAAGAAATTTAAATCTTTCACTATAAATAATCAACAAAACATAAAAATGAGACTGGACGTGGTGGCTCGCACCTATAATCCCAGCATTTTGGGCAGATCACTTGAGCTCAGGAGTTGGAGACCAACCTGGGCAACATGGCGAAACCCTGTCTCTACAAAAAAAAAATTAGCTGCACATGGTGGCATGCACCTGTAGTCCCACCTGCTCAGGAGGCTGAATCAGGAGGATTGCTTGAGCCTGGAAGGGAGAAGGTTGCAGTGAGCCAAGATCATGCCGTTGCTCCTCCAGCCTGAGCAATGAGAGTGAAACCCTGTCTCAAAAATAAAATAAAATAAAATAAAAAGACAGTAATTCAGGAAATGAAGGACATGAAAAGCTTTAAGGAGTATACGAAACAAATAGCCAAATGACAAAAGTTCCTCCTTATCAGTGATTCCTTTAAATATAAATGGATTAAACTTTCCAAAGGACAGATTGTCAGAATGGGTAAAAAATACAGAATCCCACTATATACAAGAGATTAACATTAGCTTCGAAGACACAGTTTTAAAGTGAAAGGGTGGAAAATGGTATCCCATGCAAGTAGTAACCAAAAGAAAGCAGGAGTGATTATAATAATATCAGTCAAAATAGACTTTAAATTTAAAAAGGTTATAAGAGACAAGGACACTCACTGTTGGTAGGAATGTAAAATGGTACACCTGGTGGGGAAAACAGGATGGCAGCTCCTTAAAAAATTAAAAATAGAATTACTATATTATCTACCAATTATACTTCTGGCCAAAGTGGGTAGATCACTTGAGCCCAGGAGTTCAAGACCAGCCTGGGCAACATGGCAAAACCCTGTCTCTACAAAAAGTACAAGAAATTTGTCTGGGAATGGTGACTCACGCCTGTAATCCCAGTGCTTTGGGAGGCCGAGGCGGGTGGATCGCGAGGTCAGGAGATCAAGACCATCCTGGCCAACATGGTGAAACCCCATCTCTACTAAAAATAAAAAAAAAAAATTAGCTGGACGTGGTGGCAGGTGCCTGTAGTCCCAGCCTCTCAGGAGGCTGAGGCAGGAGAATGGCGTGAACCCGGGAGGCGGAGCTTGCAGTAAGCCGAGATTGTTCCACTGCACTCCAGCCTGAGCAACAGAGCAAGACTCCATCTCAAAAGAAAAAAAAAAAGAAATTAGCCAGGTGTGGTGGCATGTGCCTGTAATCCCAGCTACTTGGGAGGCTGAGGCAATCAAGGATGATCACCTGGCCCTGGGAGGTGGAGGTTGCAGTGAGTACCACTGCACTCTGGCCTGCGTGACAGAGCCAGACTCTGCCCCAAATAATAATAATAATAATAGTAATAATAAATTCAAAAAATTTTTTTTTGGCCTGTGCGCGGTGGGCTCAAGCCTGTAATCCCAGCACTTTGGCGAGGGCCGAGACGGGCGATCACGAGGTCAGGAGATCGAGACCATCCTGGCTAACACGGTGAAACCCCGTCTCTACTAAAATACAAAAAACTGCTGGGCGATGGCGGGCGGCCTGTAGTCCCAGCTACTCGGGAGGCTGAGGCAGGAGAATGGCGTAAACCCGGGAGGCGGAGCTTTGCAGTAGCTGAGATCTGGCCACTGCGCTCCAGTCCAGGCGACAGAGCGAGACTCCGCCTCAAAAAAAAAAAAAAAAAAAAAAAAAAATTTTTTTTTGAGACAGAGTTTCACTCTTTGTCACCGGGCTGGAGTGCATGGCATGATCTCGACTTACTGCCAACCTCCACCTTCCCAGGTTCAAGTGTTCTCTTGCCTCAGCCTCCCAAGTAGCTGGGATTATAAAGCGCAAGCCACCACACTTGGCTAATTTTGTGTTTTAGTAGAGATGGGGTTTCACCATGTTGGCCAGGCTGATCTTGAACTCCTGACCTCAGGTTATTTGCCCACCTCGGCCTCCCAAAGTGCTGGGATTACTGGCGTGAGCGACCACACCCGATCAATAATAATAATAATCTTTTTTTTTTTTTTTTTGAGACAGAGTCTCGCTCTGTCGCCCAGGCTGGAGTGCAGTGGCTGGATCTCAGCTCACTGCAAGCTCCGCCTCCCGGGTTTACGCCATTCTCCTGCCTCAGCCTCCCGAGTAGCTGGGACTACAGGCGCCTGCCACCTTGCCTGGCTAGATTTTTGTATTTTTTAGTAGAGACGGGGTTTCACCGTGTTAGCCAGGATGGTCTTGATCTTCTGACCTCGTGATCCGCCCGTCTCGAAGACAGAAAGTCGAATGATAGTTGTCAGGGCTGGGGGTTGGGAGGAAGAGGGAGAGGGAATAGGAACTGTTGTTTAATGGGTACAGAGTTTCCCTATTACAAGTTGAAAAGAGCTCTGGAGATGGGTATTGGGATGACTGTGCAACATTATGAATGTATTTAATACTACTGAACTGTTCACTTGGATGGTTAGGTGGATAAAATTTATGTTATTTTTTTTTTCTTTTTTTTTTTGAGACAGAGTCTCGCTCTGCTGCCCAGGCTAGAGTGCAGTGGCGCGATCTCGGCTCACTGTAACCTATGCCTCCCTGGTTCAAGTGATTCTCCTCCCTCAGCCTCCTGAATAGCTATGATTACAGGCACGCGCTACCACACTCAGTTAATTTTTTGTATTTTTAGTAGAGTCTTTTGTAGAGGGTTTCGTCATGTTGACCAGGCTGCTCTCAAACTCCTGACCTCAGATGATCCGCCTGCCTTGGCCTCCCAAAGTGCTGGGATTACAGGCATGAGCCACTGCGCCTGGCCGAAATCAAGTTTCTATTAGAAAAATGGAATGGCAGTAATAAATCCTCCCTCCCTCCCTTGACGAGTCTCTGTCACCCAAGCTGGAACAACCTCTGCCTCCCAGGTTCAAGTGATTCTCCTACCTCAGCCTTCTGAATTGGTGGGACTACAGGCATGCGCCACTATGCCCAGCTAATTTTTTTTTGAATTTTTAGTAGAGAGAGGGTTTCACCATGTTGGCCAGGCTAGTCTTGAACTCCTGACCTCATGTGATCCACCTACCTCGGCCTCCCAAAGTGCTGGGATTACAGGTGTGAGCCACCACACCCAGCCAGTTTCTAAGGAGTGAAAGCCAGTATTCATTTTTCATTTCATCTCTTTATGTTCATGCTAATTTTTAACTATTTTAGAATAATTGTTTGTAGATAGTTTCTCTGTGACCACTTCCCTGATGATACCTATGTTGCCATACCTAACAAGTATCACCTTCCCTTGTTGCTGTACCTAACAAGTTATCACCATCCTGAATTGTATACTTATCGTTTCCAAGAAAAATATTTTTATTGTATGTGTAATTTCCAATTAAAACATACTCTATTTTGTTTGAAAATTAAATAATTTATTTAAATTGCTTCACTCTTTCTTGATACTTATACCTATATTAAAAGACATACCTACAATAAAAATTACGTCACCTGAAAAAAAAAGTATGTTGTGTGTATGTTACCACAATTACAAAGAATAGAAAAAGGGGCATCTGACAATGTCTGCCGCCACTTAGAACTGTATATGAGTGAGTTTGTCTAAATATGAAGTAGTTCTCACTTTTCTTTTTTTGGTCTCATTTCCATTTTCGTTGTTTTTTGATCAAAAATTTCACTGATATGATTTTTGTAGGCTCTTGGGATGCTCTTCTGGCATAAACATAATATCGAAAAGTCGTTGGCTGATTTGCCCAACTTTACCCCTTTCCCAGATGAGTGGACTGTGGAAGATAAAGTCTTATTTGAGCAAGCCTTTAGTTTTCATGGGAAAACTTTTCATAGAATCCAACAAATGGTAAGTAGATGAGACCACTGAGTTCTAACTAGTTTTTTCTCCTAGCTACTCTCTTCTGCAGCATACTTGAGATAGGGATATCATACTCAAACATAAATATTCCCATTTTTGATAAAGTTCCCCTTTAGAAGATTCAGCTTAGTACGTGCTGCTCTGTGGATAGGAGTTTCCCAGTTACAGGAGTAAAGTGCTTCTAGCACTTCCCATCCTATCATCTGTGATTGGACCCTCCCCACCCGCCCCAGTCCCTCTTGTTGGGACTCCCAAAAGATTAGACCCATACGAAAGATTTTTTTTTTTTAGATGGAGTCTCGCTCTGTCACCAGGCTGGAGTACAGTGGCGCGATCTTGACTCACTGCAGCCTCCACCTCCCGGGTTCAAGTGATTTTTGTGCCTCAGCCTCCTGAGTAACTGGGACTACAGGCGCATGCCACCACGCCCGGCGAATTTTTTTGTATCTTTAGTAGAGACAGGGTTTCACCATATTAGCCAAAATGGTCTCAATCTTCTGACCTCACGATCTGCCCGCCTCAGCCTCCCAAAATGCTGGGATTACAGGCGTGAGCCACCGCGCCCAGCACAAAAGATCTTTCATGGTTGTCTGAGGTGGTGCCTCAAGGGGCTCTGTCTGCTTGGGGACAGCTGACTTATCATTTACATTCTGGAAAACTCTTTGGTAGACTCCTACTTAAAAGCTTACTGACATTTGCATTAAGTGTTAAAATTAATTTTCAAAAAAAATAAACAAGTTTTATTTAAGGACATTGGGTGTGTGAAAACTCTTGATTCATCTTGAATTGGTTTTCATTGACTAAGTTTCACTTACAAACTTCAGTAATTTAAAATGTCTATTGATAAGAATCCATTTATCAATTTTTTCTTATCAGAAAAAAGGGCTATGGCTTCAGACATAGAGGAGTGATCCTTATTAAAGGTATCTAAGCGTTTGAGTTTTCAAGATTACTTTTATATTCAAATAAACCAACTCATTTTTTATGTTTAGCTGCCTGATAAATCTATAGCAAGTCTGGTAAAATTTTACTATTCTTGGAAGAAGACAAGGACTAAAACTAGTGTGATGGATCGCCATGCCCGGAAACAAAAACGGGAGCGGGAGGAGAGGTGAGCACGTGGCTGGGGTGTTGTCTAACCACTTAGGGGACTATCTAAGAGCCCCAGATACACAAAGGCAAGGCAGAATGACTGGTGTTCTCCCCGTGCCTTCCCGGTGGAACTGCATGTTCATGAGATGTATTAGAGTGTGTTACATTATTCAGGGATTTTTTTCTCACCACTCTTTCCCTGCAGTCAGTGAACTTCCATTTTGAGTCAGTTAACTTTGACCCATTTTTTTTCCTGCCCCTTTAGAAGGGGTGGCTCCTTTTTAATAAAAAAATCTTTTATTTTGTAGTTTGAGGTTTAATATGGCATATTTTACAAGATTCATTTGGTGTGTTTTACCTTTGTCATGTGGAAACAAAATACAACAATACAATTTAGAGTTGCTGCTTCTTTTTTTGACCATCTGTTTTTTGTGTGTGAATGAGAAAGAGAAACAGTTTATGATTTTTTTTTTTTTTGAGACAAGTCTTGCTCTGTCGCCCAGGCTGGAGTGCAGTGGCGCGATCTCGGCTCACTGCAAGCTCCGCCTTTCTGCAAGCTCCCAGGTTCACGCCATTCTCCTGCTTCAGCCTCCCAAGTAGCTGGGACTACAGGCACCCACCACCTTGCCTGGCTAATTTTTTTGTATTTTTAGTAGAGACGGGATTTCACCATGTTAGCCAGGATGGTCTCGATCTCCTGACCTCATGATCCGCCTGCCTCAGCCTCCCAAAGTGTTGGGATTACAGGCTTGAGCCACCGCGCCCGGCCTATAATTTCTTAGTAAGGATGTTAGTTTTAAGGATAGCTTAGTATGGAGAATACTTCTTAACCATCACTTCCTCAGTCTTATATGTAGTTTAGAGAAGTGGAAATGGCCAACTCACACTCAGAAATGGGTTCTAGTCTGAGCTCTGAAGATTCCACTAACATGCCACAGGCTACACTGGGATGTTTAAGGTCTTTCATTTATTTTTTAACATAGTAAAATTGTACATACAGGCAGGTGAGTTCAACATGCGTCTTCCCCAAGCCTCTTGTTTTCCTTAAGTCTAAAATGAAGATGTTTGAAGTCCAGAAGGCAGCATGCAGACCTAATGGTTTTCTTGTTAAAATGGTGAGAGATATAGGTAGGTTTTAAAAAATCCTATTTTCCACATTTCCTGTCATATTTTTATCAATAATAAAAAAAAATGAGGGAGGATGAAATATATGGTCCCCGGCGTCCCATCTCAGGATGGAATTTTATCATTTCAAATGAAAAAGTAACATGTGAGAACACATTGAAAGTTGAGTATCACTTTTGGAGAATTCAAACCTCTTGGCCCAAGTATAAATTGAGAGTGATGTTAGGAACATCTCCAAAGCTCTTTTCAATTGTAAGAGCCTATACAATTATTGACTATGATACATCTGCATATTTTTGCCTCCAACTTACATACTAGTAGGTCTATTTAGGGATGAGTACTCTCAGTAATTTTTAATGAAGCTTTTTCATTTCCCTAGTTTACTGTCTGTATAGTAAGTCTGTTACTACAAGCAGGTGCAGTTTACTAAACCGCAATCAAAATTAAATAATACAGAATGGGATTGGATATCCTTGAGTACGAAATGAGAATACCTGCCAACACTTCCATTCTTACTCCCTGGAAGCTTGCTTGCTTGCTTGCTTGCTTGCTTTCTTTCTTTCTTTCTTTCTTTCTTTCTTTCTTTCTTTCTTTCTTTCTTTCTTTTTTTTTTTTTTTT
>NW_016814622.1:487372-523325 GCF_001698545.2 Rhinopithecus bieti
TTTTTTTTTTTTTTTTTTTTTTTTTTACATTACATTACATTACTTGGCCCTCATGGGGCCAAGAACTGCTCTGCCTCCACCTCCCATGTGCACCTTAACCACTTTTGGGATGCAGGGATGGAGATGCTGCAGCAGCACCTGATAAATTGCTGACTTTCTAACAGGACTTGCCTGTGAAAGTCATGGCAGGGACTGGGACAAAATTCCCTTACCGAAGGCTCTTTCTTCTTGTGGACACTCTTTCCTCAGCTAGAGCTTCCTGCTACTTTGGTGGAGGATGGGGAGGAGGTGGCGCATAGTAGGCATGGTCTCCTGGGGTGGATTCCAGAGCAGTGCAAGGTGGGCAAACTGGGGCAGGCTACTTGACTTCTGTAGACTTAGTTTTCTCACGTTTTACAGTTGCATTCCTACCTACACCGGGACTTTTCTTGTTTGTTTGTTTGTTTTAAATTTAATGAAATACTGAATTAAATTAAATTGAAATTGAAATTAAATAAAATACTACATTCAGGATATTACAAAAAGCATTTGAAGTATATACCAATGTAAGTTTTCTTTTTAAAATTAAACTTAATTTTAAAACATTGGTTGTCCAGGACACCAGAAAAGCCTCAGACTTTGTGTGGCCTTGGGTAGAAAGATGGTACTTGAAAAAGGATTTTTTTACTTGTTGATGGTGAAGTTCCCAATGCAGTGGAAATTTATTCTCCATAATTTCTCAGTTTTGTTTAGTAATCATATCCTAGTCCTCAATAGATAATTATGGGAAAATAACATGTAAATGCATTTTCACTTTGATATTTTCAGTTTACAAATATAGAGCAATCATGTTTTCAATCTGGATTGGGAAGTTAGGATCTATTTTAGTAGTTTTTCATCATTTAGACTGAAAGAACTATGGAGTTGGTATTCTGTTTCAATTACAAAGATGTTTTTATCTCAGCAGCCTGAAAACATACTAATTTTATATTAAATCAATTTATTGTTTATATTTGGTAAAATTAGTGCAAAATTTTCAGTTAAATCAATTTATTGTTTGTATTTGGTAAAATTAGTACAAAATAACCATTCAATAACTTGTTCTTGTCTTCCAGTGAGGATGAACTGGAAGAAACAAATGGAAATAATCCCATTGACATTGAGGTTGATCAAAACAAGGAAAGCAAAAAGGAGGTATTTTTTCCCCTAGTATTGTTTAGGCGAATAAGTTTTATTACTAGTTTCATAAATAAAACATTCCTCTTGCTTAATATATTAAGTGCTATGTGGAAAACAGCATGATATGACTGTTTTTTCAACAATAGTGTCTTTGCTTTGTAGATTGTATAATTTTGTTTGCCAATAGATAAGAATAAAGGAAGCCTTAAAGGAGAGAAAATAGCACTAATGAGTAATGATGTTCCCTAGGACAGCAGGCCTCACTGACTTTCCTCATAAACCATTAGCTCAGTAGGCTAGCAAGTGGTCTGGTGAATTCCAGGCAGCCGTAGGGTCTCCATTCACACTATAGCTGCCCCAGCATCTGCCCATCCTAGGCACCCATGCCGTGCCTGGGGTGACTGCAGGGAGCTGGCAGGGACTCAGCCCAGCCCTCCTGTTACTCAGAAGCAGTAATTTGGTCACACCAGGGTGAGCCAGGACCATCCTCTCTCACATGGTGACTGTTTCATCTCATCATTTTAAAAAATAATTATACAAGAGATTGTAGTTTCTGGATTCAGGGGGCTCGCGAACCCCTACAATTGCATGTAACTTTTACATAGGTTCATAGAGGTATTTTTCTGAAGACATAGTCTATAGTTTCAATAAAATTTCTCAGGGAGTTCTCTCTCTCTGTTCCAAATTATAAGAACAGTTATTTTAAGCCTGTAGAAACAGAAGGGTCTAAATTTATCTAAACTTTAAAATGACATCAGTGATACACGCTTCTTATAGACGAGGTGGGAAACACAGCCGCTGAAAGAAGAGAATTAGAGCGATTTGTAATATTAGCCACAATCACGGCCAACCTTTTGGTGCCTTTCTCCTGAGAACTCTCAGGAAAATGTATATTCTTAATTCTGAATCTAGTCACTTTTTGGAAATAATAGAATGGGAGCTTTGTAATTTTTAGAACCTTTTAAAATGTACTCTACCTTGGTTTTTTTTTCTCTTTTTTGAGACAGGGCCTTCTGTGTCACTCAGGCTGGAATGCAGTGGCACCGTGACTCACTGCAGCCGCCAACTCCTGGGCTCAAGCAGTCCTTCCACTATGGCCTCCCAAAGTGCTGGGATAACAGGCATGAGCCATCCCCAGCCCAGCCCCTTGAATTTTTTTTTTTTTTTTTTTTGAGACAGAGTCTCACTCTGTTGCCCAGGCTGGACAGGCTGGACCTTGAATTTTTTTTTATGTTAAATATATTTGTATACATAGCTATATATTATTCTGTCACATGAATGTTTCATAATTGAGTTACCTATTCTATGTGGATTTCCCAGTTGTTTATTCTTCCTGTTTTTTGCTTTTATAAACAATGCTGGATTGATTGATTCTCACATAACTCAATATTTGTGCTCATAGGTTTTTGTTTTTTATTAGAACTAATTCCTGGAAGTTGAATTGTTGAGTCAGCGTGTTCTAGATATATATATTGTTGAGGCTTTTTTTGGTTATATATCACCAAATTGGAAATTGGTCATTTTTTTTTGCATAATTTATATGAATGCCCAAATAAGATCCTGAGGGTTAGCTAAATTAGATTCTTTGGGAAATCATATTGTAGTTGGAGTTTTTATTAAGCGTTGTGTTGATGTATTGCTATTTACCAGGTTTTTCAGTGGCACATTTTAAATGAGAGAAAACACTTGATTTCATACAATTTTATAATTCCTGTTTATATAATGTTATTTCTGATTCAGAAAGAAAATGGCTAAATCATAGTTTCTTTTCTTTTTTTTTTTTTTTTTGGGATGGAGTCTTGCTCTGTCGCCCAGGCTGGAGTGCAGTGGTCCGATCTCAGCTCACTGCAACCTCCACCTCCTGGGTTCAAGCAATTCTCTGCTTCAGCGTCCCAAGTAGCTGGGATTACAGGGGCTTGCCACCACACCTGATTAATTTTTGTATTTTTAGTAGAGACGGGGTTTCACCATCTTGGCCGGGCTGGTCTTGAACTCCTGACCTCAAGTGATCCACCTGCCTCGGCCTCCCAAAGTGCTGAGATTACAGCTGTGAGCCACCACACCTGGCCCATCATAGTTTCTTTTTTTTGTTTGTTTGTTTTCTTTTTTTGAGACAGAGTCATGCTCTGTCGCCCAGCCTGGAGTGCAGTGGTGCGATCTCATCTCACTGCAAGCTCCGCCTCCCGGGTTCATGCCATTCTCCTGCCTCAGCCTCCCAAGTAGCTGGGACTACAGATGCCTGCCACCACACCCGGCTAATTTTTTGTATTTTTACTAGAGATGGGGTTTCACCGTGTTAGCCAGGATGGTCTCAGTCTCCTGACCTCGTGATCTGCCCCCCTGGGCCTCCCAAAGTGCTGGGATTACAGGCGTGAGCCACTGTGCCCAGCCGCCTGGCCCATAGTTTCTTTTAAGTGTTAAAATGATACTAGAACAGACGTAGTCAGTTGGTAATCTTTATTAAACATCATGGTCCCATACAGAGCACAGTTTATTGCCTACTAATATTTTTGTATTACCCGCTTGTTGAAGAAATTATCACTACCATTATAGTTTTGCAGTGTCTTTAGCTCAGTCTTTTAAAATACGAAGCAGAAAGTCATATTTTCAGCTTTATCAGTGAATGCTAATGCACTAACAAGATGAAATTATGAGCAATTATAAAAACTTCTTGTTCTTAAAATGGTTACCAGTAAATTATATTCTTTAACTTGACGAGATTTTACTGTTTCATTTCTGAAGGTTTTGGTTTTACAGACGTTAATAGCCGTCATGCATTTTTAAATGAGAAGGTATATTATTTTAGAGTAAGTCATATAAGTTGCCCTAAAATTGTGTTCTCCAAAATGTGTGTAAAAAGCCATAATTTCATGTAGATAAATACAGATATGTGTGTGGCCACAAAACTCACTAGCAGCGAATACAGATTTTTTTCTAGGAAGCCGAGAATTCTTATTTTCATTGGCTTAAAATGATAGAGTAAGGAAGTATTTGTACAAGGAGGAATGGAACACAGTTTCGTTGTGTTTAGTCAAAACTCCATAGCCCAAATTCTGTCTGTGAACTGCCTGTTAGAATTTGTAGATCTCATTTGGTTCTGATAGGGCATGGTATTTGTCTTAGATTGTTTTGGTGCCATGCTAAGGAAATAAATATGTTGATTGACTTTTTTTTTTAAGTTTCATTTATCGCATATGTATATCATGCAGGTGCCCCCTACTGAGACAGTTCCTCAGGTCAAAAAAGAAAACATAGCACACAAGCTAAAATAGAGCAAAAGGAAACCTCCTAAAGGAATGTTTCTTTCTCAAGAAGATGTGGAGGCTGTTTCTGCCAATGCCACTGCTGCTACCACGGTGCTGAGACAACTAGACATGGAACTAGTTTCAGTCAAACGACAGGTACTCCTAAGCCAGGTCTTGGATGTAAAAGAGTTAATTAGCACTTTAGAGGTGTTTCTGTTATTCATATATGTGAACGTTCTCTTTCCATAAATCTCAAAGGAGCATTCTGTTTCTAAGGAATTGGACAGATCTTGAGTACTAGCCCATTGATTTTTTTTTTCTTTTTAATGAACATATAAATTGAAGTGGATGGATATAGTGTCATCTGAAAGTATTTCTGAAGTATATAGGAAAGCATATGAATATCATATTTATATTATATATGTGTCTGTGTCTCCATGATTTCTCACAATATGAACATACCCCCATAACCTGCATCTGAATCAGAAAATGGAATGTTGCCCCCAGGCCCATGCATTTTGCCTCCTGGTCACTGTTCCATGGAATGCTGCATTCCCTCAGCAACTTCACCCCTCTTTTATTACCTGACTCCTCCTTGTAGGTGGCCGCTATTCTGATTTTTTTTCTTTTTAATTTTATTTTGTTTTTGAGACAGTGTCTTGTCTTTGAGACAGTTGCCCAGGCTGGAGTACAGCAGTGCGATCTTGGCTCACTGTAACCTTTGCTTCCGGGGCTCAAGCAATCCTCCCACTTCAGCCTCCCAAGTAGTTGGGAGTACAGGCGCTTGCCATCAACCTGGCTAATTTTTTGTATTTTTGGTAGAGACAGGGTTTTGCCATGTTCCCCAGGCTGGTCTTGAACTCCTGAGGTCAAGTGATCTGCCTGCCTCAGCCTCCCAAAGTGTACTGAGATTACAGGTGTTAGCTACCACACTCGACCCTGTTCTGATGTTTAAAACCATAGGTTGTTTTTGTCCATTTTTGAATTTTATATAAATCAAACTCATATGATACTGTTTATTTTATGTCTGGCTTTCTTTCAACCTGAGAGCTAAACAGTTTTTCAAAGCGGTCCTGTTATTTGATGTGCGTTTTGGTTGCACATCAGCGTTTCCCAGCTGTAGCACTATCGCCATGTTGGGCTATTCTGTGCACTGTAAGATGTTTAGCAGCATCCCTGGTCTTGACCCACTAAATGCTAGTAGCACCCTCCCCCTACCAGTTGTGACAACAGAAATATCCCCAGGCATCACCAGATTACCTCACAGGGGCACAATTGTCCCCATTTGAGAACCACTGCTCTACATCATTGCTATATTTTGGTAGTCTCACATTTTAGCCCTTCTAATGGGTTATAATGATGCCTCATTGTGCTCTTTATTTGGCAGTTCCCTGATGGCTAGTGAGGTTGCTCACCTTTTCATCCATTTGTTGGCCATTTGGATATCCTCTTTTGTGATGTGGACTCAAGTCTCATCTGTTTTTTCTGTCAGGTTGCATATTTTCTTACTGGTTTATAGGTGTTATTTAGGCTCTGAGTTGTTTTCTACAACTTGTATTGTAAATACTGTAAATATGTTTTCCATTCTGTGACTCTTAATGGTATCTTTTGATGAACAGTAATTTTAATTTTAAGGTAGTTTAGTTTCTTAGTCTTTTCAGGTTAGTGTTTTTGAGTTCTGTTCACCTTTCTCAAGGTCATGACGATATTCTCCCATGTTAATCTTAGAAGTGTTGTTTTACCTTTTACATTTTGATCTAGAAATGTTTTTCTGTACTTGTTGTTACATGTAGGATTAATAGCCACTGTTTTGTTTTCATATGAGTATCAATTTGGTCAAGTATTTTTTGAAGAAACTGTCCTTTCTCCTTTGCAATGCAGCAGTACCTTTGTTTTACATCCAGTGTCTATGCATATGGGTCTGGTTCTCTGTTGCTTTGATCTGTTTGTCCATCCTTCACCGATACATTCTGTCCTAACTTTATGTACTTTATTTTAGTTATCCAGTGTAATATAAGTTCTCCAAGATTGTCTTAGTTATCCCTGGCTTTTTAATTTCCATATAAAATTTAGAATTACTTTATCAATTTTCAGAAAAATAATTTGAATTTTGATTGGGATTGTATTGCATCTATAGATACAAATGGAGAGTTAATGTCTTTATTGAGTTTCCTGATCAGTGAACATGATATACCCCTCCACTTCTATAGGTCTGTAATTTCTCTCAATGTTGTGTTGTTTTCTGTGTAAGAACTTATGCATCTGTTGTTAGTCATTCCATGATATTTGGTACTTTTTTGTACTCTTGTAAAGGATATTGTTTTTTAAATCACTTTTGTAATTATTTTGCCTGCTATGTAGCTTATTATTTTAATCTGATTGCATAGTACATTTAAACCGAAAATTCAACCTAGTAGTTGGTTCCTGTCCTTTCATTCTCTCTCTGGAATTCAATTCCAGAAACCCATCAGCAAGTTGTTGACTGACAGTTTATTTCTGGTTTTTGCTGCTTTTGATTTATCTTGATGGTTTCCTTGGAAGGTTAAACAGGAGACCAACTGTCATCTCATAGACACTAAGAGCAGGGTGTGCTGCCATCTTTCTTGTGGTTTAGGGAGGCAGCCCAGACCAGGACCCACGTACACTCTGTGTGCCCAGAGGAGCGGCTTCTTGTCATGGCTGCTAGCACAGCTGCACTCTCATCTTAGGAGAATCACTTAATCTTTGTAGGCCTCTTTTCAAATGAGATTAATCCTGGCCTGCCTGATCTCACAGAATATGTCTGGGCTACTGTGTGAGAGAGCATTTGAAGCTCTGTTTGTACTGGAAGAACTCTCTCTGGGGCTGTGAGCTCTTGTTGACATTGTTATCTTCCTTTACAAGGATGCTCCTTTCTCCCTCTGCTGAGTGAGCTCCTGGTGGTTGCTGTTTAATACGTTGAGGAAAGAAAAAGAGGCCCTTCTCTTCCACGTAGGTGTTATTGACTCCATAGTATGAGAGAGAAAAGATTCTTTGGTTTTCAGAGCAGGGTCAAGAGCAAGAATTTTTAAAATTTGAAGGTCGCTCACAATTATGAAGAGTGAAGACTCAGCCTCACTCAGAGAGGAGGTGGGTGATTTCCTTTCCATAGCCTTTTTAGGGCCACAGTGCAGCAGTGTGTTCATTGCCAAATGTGCTTCTAGACTCAAAATGGGCAGTCAGTCCACAGGGGCCACTTGTTCTAGAGGTCGTCATGTTTGGTATATCAAGGATACATTCTGAGAATAACAGAAAACTTGACTAACAACAGCTTAAGCAATTTAGGGTTTATTTTTCTCAAATAGCAAGAAGTGCCAGCATCAGTGGCTACTGGTGTTACTCATGTGTTCAGTGATGCTCTCAGGGACCCAGGTACTTTTCAGGTCTTCTACTCTGCCATTCTAAGCTGTTGGCTTTTCATCTTGCTTGTTGCCTCATGTTGGAAGCTGCTGGAGCCATTTTGCAGCCCTCACATCTGCATTCAGGGCAGTATGAAGAGGAGGTGGGGTTGGAGGTAAGCTGTCTGTCCCTTTTAGCAGGAAAAGCAAAAGCCTTACCCAGAAGCTCCTTAGCTGAATTCGGTGTGCCCGTGCGTTGTGTACTGCTCTTCCTCCTTCCCAGGACATCATCAGCCTCTACCAGCAAGAAGGGGGCTGGGCATGTCTCATAAATTAGCCAGTGAACAGTGCAGGTTGCATTAGGTCTTTCTCTGAGTGGAGAATAAAATGATCTGACATTAAAAGAGGAATCACTATGCCCACAGTAAAGTAGCAAACAAAGTTCTGTATGACTGAGGGTTGGGTAAGAAGGTGGTGGAAGGGTGGTGGTGTCTAGATAGGGCGCCAGGACAAGTGGATGGCTTTTCCATTTTTCATCTTATTTTTTCTTTAAGTGTGATTACCTTTGCATCTTTTTTCTTACCTGTCTCGTTGCCACTCACTTTCCAGTTAACATGATGGTGGCCACTCATCTCTGGTTTTTTTTCTGCTTAATAAACACTAGATGTTTGGGGGGCATATTTTGTTTTTGTTTTTGGAGACAGGATCTTGGTCTGTTGTCCATCCTGGGACTGTAGTGTTACAGTCATGGAAGGCCTGGGCTCAAGCAGTTGCCCACCTCAGCCCCCTAAGTGGGTAGGACTGCAGGTGAGCACCACCACACATGGCTAATTTTTTAAATTTTTTTGGTAGAGACAGGGTCTCGCTGTGTCACGCAGGCTGGTCTTGAACTCCTGGGCTCGAATGATCCTGCCTTGGCCTCCCAAAGTGCTGTGATTATAGGTGTGAGTCACTGCACTAGCCTAATTTTTTTTTGGCAGGGTCTGGCTCTGTCACCCAGGCTGAAGTGCAGTGGTGTGATCTCGGCTCACTGCAACCCCTGCCTCCCAGGCTCAAGCCATCTTCCCACCTCAGCCTCCAAGTAGCTGGGACTACACAGCCTAGGTTTTTCTTTTCTTTTTTTTTTTTTTAATTTAAGTTCTAGGATACATGTGCATAACAGGCAGGTTTGTTACGTATGTATACATGTGCCTTGTTGGTGTGCTGCACCCATCAACTCATGATTTACATGAGGTATATCTCCTAATGCTATCCCTTCCCCTCCCCCCACCCCACAACAGGCCCAGGTGTGTGATGTTCCCCATCCTGTGTCCAAGTCTTCTCATTGTTCAGTTCCCACCTATGAGTGAGAACATGTGGTGTTTGGTTTTCTGTCCTTGCGATAGTTTGCTTAGAATGATGGTTTCCAGTTTCATCCATGTCCCTACAAAGGTCATGAACTCATCCTTTTTTATGGCTACATAGTATTCCATGGTGTATATGCAGCCTAGATATTTCTGATATGGAAAATGCATCAGGAAGGGGGTATAGGCTACTGAGCATTTAGAGCTAACTTTTAGTTCAGAATTTGTAGATGTTTTGCATTTAATCTCTCTGCTTCTTTCATAACGTTACTTAATCACAGTGCAATATATACCCAGTTTTGTACTATCTGTGAACAACCAGCTAGAATGACAAGAGTGGTCTGTTTCACTGAAATGCAAAGAGGACATGTAATATTCTCAACCTTGACTTTTTCCTGCTAGAAGTTGCTATGTTACATTTTTAGCCAAAAGGAATCCAGTGAACGTAATCTGAGTACTTTGCAGTTTTCCTGGGTTTTTGGTAACTGAAAGACCACTGAGCAAGATCCTAAGATTGTACTGTCTAGTATGGCAGCCAGCAGCCCCATGTGTGGTTGTTTAAATTTAGATTAATTACAAGTGACAAAAATTTTTAAATTTTTGGGTAGCATCTTCTACTCATGAATGTCTTTTACATGTTACTTGAGAAAATCAAGCTCCTCTTCCCTTGGCTTTCTTAGTTGCTTGTGTGAGTTTTCAAAGATGAAAAATGCTGGAGTTCAGAGTACCCTGGTGCTTGACACAGATATGCCTTCTACTTGGAGTAGAGAGAAAATAGCATACTTCATGCCCTGTCTCATTCAAGGGTCCGTGGGAAAATTAAAGAGCAGCCATAGCCTGGGTGGTTGGTATTGTTTGTGGTCTTTCTTTTGATTGCGTAAGAGCAGTGACAGATTGCCTTGAGCCAAGGCAGTAATGTGGAAAAAGATAATTTGTAGGAAAATGAAGAAGTGACAGTTAATCAAAGTTAGACTTCTAGAAAACTCACTGACATTGTGTTCTCCCTGCCCCCCCCCCATCATTAAACCTGTGCTTGTGCACTTCCGCCCTGTGGAGAAGTGGTGGACAGCACAGCGATCTTGGGGCACTGTGAGGCTGTACCTGCAGTTCTGTTGTAAAGACTGGGCCTTTTTGGTCTTTACTGTGGCTGCTCTGTTATTTCAGTTCAATCCTATGTGGTAGGAAGCCCAGGGATTTCTTCTGTCTTTAATATAAGACTCCAGGTAGGTGTTTTGCTGCTCAGATATCACCTGTTAGGAAGCTGTGAATCCAGGACTGTGTACGTGAGAGCCCCTCCATCCCCTCCTCCTTGGGTCGTACCTTATCGGTTGCTCCGAACAAGCAAATAATAAACCTAGTTAGATGCTTCAAAGGATACCATAGGGACCTCAGAATTCAGCTACAATAGATGTTAGTAATGTCTTTACTCTTGGGTTTTTGTTTTTTAAGTTCTATTTTCATACCTTTATGTAGTTTTTATTTTTAAAATGAAAATCATTTTTTCCTTCGTAGATCCAGAATATTAAACAGACAAACAGTGCTCTCAAAGAAAAACTTGATGGTGGAATAGAACCTTACCGACTTCCAGAGGTAGGATTATGTTAACATCATCTCAGAAGTCATGCTCAAGTTCTACATGTTTAAGAATTTAATATCGGTGTGGTACATCTCTTGGAAGAGTATATGGACATAATTTTATGAACCTAGTTGATGTTAAAATTCTGATAAGAGAAAATGAAAGGTTCATTAAACATACTCATCTCTAAATGTAATGTGCTAAAATGTCTCATTTGGATATCCAGGTCATTCAGAAATGTAACGCACGTTGGACTACAGAAGAGCAGCTTCTCGCCGTACAAGGTAGGGGACATTCTTCTAAAGAGTTTAGGAGGCCGGGTGTGGTGGCTCACACCTGTAATCCCAACACTTTGGAAGGTTGACGCATTTGCTTGAGCCCAGGAGCTCAAGGCTGCTTTGATCCATGATCACACCACTGCATTCCAGCCTGGACAACAGAGTGAGACCCCGACTTTAAAAAAAAATTTTTTTTAAATAAAAGGGAAACAAAAAGAGCTTAGGAGGATTGGTAGGTTTTAGGGAAAAGTTATGTCCCGCCCTACTCCCAGCACCTATTTATGGAGAAATAGATTCTTGGACAGTTCCGTTCCAGTGGATATCATTTTAGCCAAATTACCATATCCCTTTCGGCTTTTTTCTTTTCCTTTCCCACTTCTCACAAGTTGTGAAAACTTAACCTGGAACCCTCAGTTTTCTAAAGGTGTGAGTATTTCATTTTACTAGTTACTCATCGAGCTCTGACTAGTCAAGAAGTACAAAACCCTAAAAGAAGCAGACAGAGTGTTCGGATTTTAAGGTTGGGGGCGCTCTGGACCTGCGATACCAAAAGATGAATGCAGAATGTCCCCAACCCTAGGGCAATTGCTGGGTGACTTCAACTGTTATGTGACATGTAATGGGAAGACAGATGTCAAAATGACAGGGTCGGTCATCTCCAGAATATATCTAGAATTGACTAGTACTTTTTCCTACTCTTATAATACATGAAATTAGTGCCTGCTGTTAAAAACCTGTATGTTTTCTTATCTGGATAAAGAGGTAAGTGTCACTTGTGGTTTTAAAACATGTTTTCTCTTGTATTTTAAAAAATGCTTTCTTACATCCTTAGCCATCAGAAAATACGGCCGAGATTTTCAGGCAATCTCAGATGTGATTGGGAACAAATCAGTGGTACAAGTGAAAAACTTTTTTGTAAATTATCGACGCCGCTTCAACATAGATGAAGTTTTACAAGAATGGGAGGCAGAACATGGTAAAGAAGAGACCAACGGGCCTAGTAACCAGAAGCCTGTGAAGTCCCCAGATAATTCCATTAAGATGCCTGAAGAGGAAGACGAGGTAAATCTGAAAGAAAACAGTCACTTCTCTGTCAGGTCCCTGCTTGATATTGCAGTTTCTAAAGTGATGGATTTTTCAGCTATAGAGATTTTTAGGTTTCAGCTGCAGTAGTAGCTTCACTATTACCTGTAAATAGCCATGTGTATGCATTGACTCCAGTTCTTGGTCCCTGTATATTATTCACATTTTAATTTCTGGGCAAATTCATAATTCCATCCTGGTTTCCTCCAGCTACAAAATACTCTGCATTATCAGTTTTTCCTTAAATACAGTAAAATCCTGAGTGACAAAGACAGGGGAGTGGGGCATAAACAAAAGTAAAAACGCAGTGAAAGCCGTTCTGAAGCACTAAGGTGGAAGTTCTGTGAGAAATGTCAGTGAAGCTCAGTCGTCTGAAATGTGTGGTCACATCATCATGAGGTTCGTGAACTTAGTGGGGAGTCTGCACAGCGAGCCAACGAGGAGCTCTTGAGACCTCTCCCTGCTGTCCAGATCTTTCAGCCTT
This sequence comes from Rhinopithecus bieti, assembly GCF_001698545.2. Classification (NCBI taxonomy): domain Eukaryota; kingdom Metazoa; phylum Chordata; class Mammalia; order Primates; family Cercopithecidae; genus Rhinopithecus; species Rhinopithecus bieti. Next base: position 499,896 of record NW_016814622.1, read on the forward strand.
TGATGCTCTTTGGAGCTGATTGGCTTAAATATTGATGGGGACAATTCTGTGGCTGGCTGGAACTTCTGTGATGGTGGCTAATTTCTGGAATGATAGCCCTGGTTTCATCTCTCACCTCCCTGCTTCCCGTGTCAGGGGCACCTGCCATTTCCCCATCTAGCCTGGCCTGCCTTGCTGTTATGTTTGTCCCTCTACTCCCAGAGCAGATGAGCCTGGGGCTGGGCATAAGAAAGAGTTACTTGCCAATCACTTCACATCTGAATTTATTCACAGGCATGGTAATTTAAGAATTAATTTAGCTTTCACATAAAAGCCTTTTTCAAGCCATACTGGAATGATTTGAGATTACCTATTTTGTATTGTGTGTGCTACCGTTTTGCTCCGAGGGCCTGGCTCTAGAAACAGCCCAGAAGGCCCCTCCTGACCTGAGCATGGAAGTACCTTGTGAGGTATTGGCATCCCCTGCGAGTGTGGTGCCACCACTCCATGCAGGGCCTCTTTGCCGACTGGAAAAAGGACCTCAAGGCACAGCCCATCTGTAAGAACACCATTGAAACATATGAATTTTGTTAGAATTAGATTCTTTAGAGCCTTTTGCCAGAAAATCTTTGTAATAAGTGTACCAAATCTATAATATTGCCAAGGTCAGTACCCCTGAATCACCCCATGAATAGCTCTGCCCAAAAGAGCATGTGAGTAAAATGATGGTGTTTTTATCTTTCAACAGTGATGTTTTTTCTTTGTTCTTCTTTGTTTTTATTTTCAGTAATTTCTGTACCAGCACTAATTGCCCCTGTTAGCACTCAGTTTAGGAAGCACTGAAAGCTGGAGACTACTGGGGAAGAACCATTAGAATTTGCAGGAATGAAAGCTAGCTTCCTGTGTCTGTTTTCCGGCTTCAGTCCCAGGATGAGTGGAAGCAGAAACAGTCGGGAACTCTGGCTGTATTCCCTCTTCACATTTGATCAAAGCCAGTGCTGGCTGGGCTGGCATAACAAATCTCGTAGTAAATGTAGGACCAAGAGTCACTACCAACAGGATGTCAGTTGTTGTGCATATGCTTTTTTCTTCATTCTCTTATTTTTGGATCATTGGTTGACTGACTTAAGTGACTGAAGTATTTTTTTTTTCTTAACCTTGTATTAGGCCAGAAGGTTCCTCCGTAATGATCCACTTACCGTGTGGATTGCACATCAAAGCACCGTCTTTCTTTTCACAGTCTAGTTATGGCTCCTCCGAGCAGCAGATCATAGTTTATTCTTGGTGGTTGATCTTCCATGTCTCTGTTTACCCAGCCTTCTCTGCAAAACAGAATGAAGAATGGTATTATCTAACTCGAGTTTAGTGCTGCGTAGTCCTTATATCCCTTTACAAACTTTTCACTCCACTAGTCATTTAAAATGTACCCCCTCATACCTTTCTTTTCTTTTTCTTTCTTTCTTTCTTTCTTTTTTTTTTTTTTTTTTTTTTTTTTTTTGAGACAGAGTCTCCCTCTGTCACCCAGGCTGGAGTGCAGTGGCTCAATCTCAGCTCATGCAACCTCCATCTCCCAGGTTCAAGTGCTTCTCCTGCCTCAGCCCTCAGCCTCCCTAGTAGCTGGGATTATGGGTGTGCACCATCACGCCTGGCTAATTTTTGTATTTTTAGTAGAGATGGGGTTTCGCCATGTTGACCAGGCTGGTTTCAAACTCCTGATCTCAAGTGAGCTGCCAGCCTCTGCCTCCCAAAGTGCTGGGATTACACGCTTGAGCCACCACGCCTGGCCTATTTCTTGAGTTTCTTTCTTTTTCTGCTTCTTGTAGTACCAGCCCTGCCCTGCCACCACCTGGTTTTCTGTTCTCCATATGTTAGTTTGCAGAAGGAGATTAATCTAGTGACCAGCTGCTTCTCTGTGTCCAAGGGCCTAAGGGAACTTGTTAGAATGCTGGCTTACTTGTCTGTCTGGTGAGTCCACAGAACTTGGGATGTGTGTGATTTCACCTTTTTATTTGTCCTGTAGAGTCCAGCAGCTGAGAAAGATGTCTGCTGGTGTCCTGCCTGTCCCCTCTGCCTCAGGTTTTATGTATTATACAGAAGCCACAGGGAGAACATGATAATTCCTAGAATTTCTAGGAACAGAATGGTCTGTCAGTTATAGATTATTTCCTTTAGGGCTTAGAGGCGGGTAGGTAGCCCAAGTATTTTGAGCTTTTGAAATTGGTAGTTATTTGATGTAGACAAGGGTGGGTTGGGGACGGTGTCACATCCAACCTTAAAGAAAGGGTACCATGGGATGGAAAGAGAAAGATGTCACTTAAAATTACAAAATGATTGAGTCTGTTACCAGTGAGGAGAAATCTCCTCATTTATCTAGGAACAGTTCTTGTAAATTGTGTAATGTTTAACTGAAGGAACAATCACTTTGAGATTTTGGACGCATAGCCCAGTTGTTTCTCTAGCAGTAAGATACCATGAGCATGGCAGAGAGCAGTAGGATGCTATGCAACCTTTAGGTTTGGGTCTGGGAGTCAGTTTTAAAAAATGGGAGAGGGAGTTAGGAAATGCCTCATAGCTTTTAAAGAAGATCCTGAGATGGCATGGGCTCCTGTGTCCCATCTGGAACCAGTGGCTGGGGGCTGAACGGGCTGGGCACCACAGCATGCCCTCACGCCAGTGAGAGGAGTTAGGGCTGCCACTGTGCTCGTATGTCCTTTTCAGGGTTTTTTGTTCATTTGTGTTTTTGGGACAGAGTCTTGCTCTGTTGCCCAGAGCAAGTGGAGTGTCATGGTACGATCTTAGCTCACTGCAGCCTCCAGCTCTCGAGCCCGTGATTCTCGTGCCTGGCTGGGACTACAGGTGTGCGCCACCACACCCGACCAATATTTCTTTTCAGTAGAGATCAAGGTTTTACCTTATTGGCAAGGCTGGTCTCCAATTCCTGGCCTCAAATGATCCACCTGCCTCAGCCTCCCAAAGTGCTAGGATTACAGGCATGAGCCACTGTGCCAGGCCGTTTTCAGGCACTTAAATTTAATCCTGGTGAAGTAGGTGTTATCACTATGTGTCTTCTGCACGTGAAGAAACTGAAGCTCAAAAAGACTGATAACTTGTTTGCACAAATCTGGAAAGTGGGAGGGCCAGGGTTTGAGCCCAAGATGTCTCGCTGGAGAGGCCACACACTTGCCCTGCCCTTAAGAACATGGTGGGCTGGTCGCAGTGACTCACACCTGTAATCCCAGCACTTTGGGAGGCCGAGGCAGGCAGATCATGAGGTCAGGAGTTCGAGACCAGTCTGCCCAACATGATGAAACCCTGTCTCTACTAAAAATACAAAAATTAGCTGGGCGTGGAGGCGGGTGCCTATAGTTCCAACTACTTGGGAGGCTGAGGCAGAAGAATTGCTTGACCTGGGAGGCAGAGGTTGCAGTGAGCCAAGATGGCACCACTGCACTCCAGCCTGGGAGACATAGACCTGTCTCAAAAAAAAAAAAAAAAACTTCGGTATTTGCTCTGCAGGTTTGCTGGCTACCTTCTCTTTTTAGTACACTGGAAATAGCAGCTTGTGTTGTTGACCTAGTCTTTGATCCTTTTTTTTTTTTTCTTTCTCTTGGCCTCAGGCTCCTTCTGTTCTGGATGTCAGATATGCATCTGCTTCCTGAGAAACTCTGGTGGCTTTGAACACTTGGTGTGGACTACTGTGTTATCCGGGATATCAGGTATTACGAGACATCACCTAGCCATCTGCATCACATCTCTCTGGACAAGCAGCTATTACCAAAAAAGGCATATACTTCCAGTCCTGTGCTCCATCTGCCTTAATTCTTTGCTCGCTCCTCCATGTTGGCGCCACTTCCCAGAGAGCTCCACTGCATCCCACACTCTGCCCATGTGCTGGGGAAATCTCATGGCCTGCACATCTCGTGTGACTCTGGGAACCGCCTCCCCCGCCGGAGCCCCCGAGCCCCACCAATGGCAGCTCTTCCCAGTCAGCAGCTTCAGAGCAGGCAGTCTCCTTGGAAGGCCCGACTCTGTTCCTGCATGGCCTGCAATTTCTACTTTGTGCATAGAGTAATTTTCAGAGTAACCGCGACCCTGTTGGCCTTCTAGAAAGTTTGTCTTTTTCTTTTCTGAGACAACCACCTAAGTGATAATATGCTTTTTTGGAAATCAATATATATTGCCGGACTGCATCATAACCTTTATCATGCCAAGCATCCTGATGCAGCTCACATTTCCCTAAACATGGGGTATAGGTATGGTTTATAAATTGAGTTGGCTTAAACCTCTCCCTTCTCCCTTCCCAAGTGTCACAAAGCTCATTTACTGCAACTGTCATTGGACACTGTAGCTTAAAGGGAATGTGGACCTCAGTGCTTTCTGCCTTCAACTTTTCAGCATTGTGACCCCAGGGTGGGTGCCACCCCATCTTTTCCTGCCCCCTCCACCCCCACCCCCCACCTCCAAGAGGTTCGGCCCATATCACTGTACCTGGTGCTTGTACATTTGGAATTGGTGCCTTCTCCTTTTGGCAACCATGGTATCAATCCTTTTTCTCTTTTAGTGTCTTATTTCTTCTTTCAAGTTATTTGCTAGCCAAAGATGACATCACTGAGATTAGGAGACAGGGGAGAGCTTGCTGCAGATTCTGACAGTGCAGATTTTAAATGTCAGGATATTAGGATAGCTGGCGCTGGTTTATGAAAGCTGCACGTTGTCCCACGTTCTCTCAGTGTGCCTGGCCCTTTAAGTGGCACACTGTATGTCAGTTTGTGTCCTTCATGTGCCGATGTGATTACACAAACACCATCCACTCTCTTTTCATATCAGAGTACAGGACAGAGAAGTGATCAATGTGTTGGTCTAGTGAGACTGAGATGAAAAGAAATAACCTACAAAGTGGTCTGTAATGCCTTTTGGTTGGACTGGGAACAAGTAAAAATTTCTAATAAACATTTTGAGACTTCCAGAATCACTTTTGTTATCTTACCAGACCTTGGGCCTGCTGAGGGTTGAGGAGCAGACAGACTGCATTCTAACATACCCTGTTCCCACCCCACGGCCATTCAGACTGCACTAAATACGCTGAAGTTGCTTTTGTTGTTGTTGTTTGCATCGTTTGGATATTTTTTTTTCTGCTTTCAATACCAAAAAAATGCAGATGCTTTAAGGCATAAAACAGAATTCTTAAGAATTTAAAATATGCAATTAAAATTTGATATGTTTTGACTCCCAAGCACCTTGTTTTTTGTTGTTGTTGTTGTTGAAATTAGCTGATTATCTCTTTAGAAAGAGGGTCAGCTAGAAGCCTAGGTTTTTTGGAATTGCAAATTTTTTTTAGTATAGTCTGGAGAAAGGTCATTCAAAAGGGAAGTTCAATGGGACTTGCCCGCCCTTCATCATCTCGTTCCTGTGCCAGGTGTGTGTTGGTCATGTAAAAGCCTGGGAAGCTTTTACGTGAGGAGTCCCGGATTGCCGCTGCTGTGTGGAGACAGGGTTAGCAAAATGACACTAGTGATGAGGGAGGGGCTTCTTTTCACCATAAGCCTGCTGTGTACACCAAGGGCGGCGGGAGAAGCATGGGAAGGAGTCAGCCTAAGTTTGCACATTGCGTAAAGGGGACACTAAGGTATGAGCTGAAGCTTTAGGTTCTCCTTGCTTTCCTCAAGATCTCCTTCTTGCTCACAGAAGCAGTAGGCAGTTGCTGCAGTACGTTTCTCACCCTGCCAGTAGGTCTGTCTGTATCTCTCCTAAGGAAAATAGCCTGGGCCCTCCCGGCAGTGCTTGGAAGCTTGATGCTAATTCTTATATAGCGTGGCAAGCCGACCAGCAGTGCCAGGCCTTGATCTGTATTCTGCACTATCCCTTTACTGGGTTCCTGGCACTGAATGGCCGCCAGCCCTGAAGAATCACTTGTGATCACAGCAGCTGAACTGGGCTTTCTCCCAGAGAGGAAGGGGCATGTCATTTTGACTTGACAGAGGGAAAAATGGGAGCTGTCCTTGACTGCCTTTGTTGTGCTTTCCCGCGTAAGATAGCACTGTGTTTTCAACTGTTTTCATTACACCGTCTTTGCAATGATGTAAATGTAAGAGATCACTCAGCTTTAAAAGCAAAGTGGTTTCATCTTATTTATATGAAGACTTTTTAACATATCAAGAATTAGGTGCATTGGCAGGTAGGGTTTGGGGTGTGATAACTGCTTCAGATGGAATGTTCACTTAAGCTTTGTCTTCTTAAAAATTATCAATGTGAATGTCATAATTATATATATTTTTGTGGAAAACTTTCTCGTAAGTATAAGTTATTGTGCAAAATATAGTATCATTGATGCAAATAATAGTTTAACGTTTAGTTTAGAAATCCTAAAAGATATAAATTGTATCGCATATGCATTAAAAGTTTGTTTTATTTAATTTTATGTAGATGTGTAAAGTGTTAGGTAAAATTTTTTTCACTTACCCATTTAAACACCTTGTTACTTGAATATTGTGTTGACTGGTCTGCAACAGTGATCCACTCTGTAATATAGCTCTTTTAACTGGGAAGGAACCACGCCCTAGTTGTGCTGATTACATTAGTGTTGGCACACAGTCGGGTGCTCGCGTAACACAAATGCTACGTTGTCTGGGTGTACAGTGTTTGTGGAGACGCCACTTCCTCAAAATGGTTTTTGATCGTTTTTAACCTATAAGACCTTTTGATGCTCACAAACCTCTGTTCAACACACAAAATGAAAATGAAAAGGCAGCTGGGTTGTAAAAGTTTCCTGTGGTGGACTCATTAAGCAGTGGTTTTCTGTTCATCTAAAGTCTCCTCAGATACTACAGACCACTATTAAGTGTGCTCATTGTCACTTTAAATTTCAGCTATACCCTATTTTTGTCATTCTAAATATTAGACGTACTATTGGTATAATTGCACACCAAAAATAAGCCAAACAGTGCATTATGCTAACTGGATCCCTGCTTTTCTGTGAGCTAAGGAAAGATGGAGCCAGCTCCAACTAGGGCCTCTTTTTCTCTCTTGTCTATCCTGTTTCTAAACTGAACGATCCAGGATTCAAGCTTCTAGTGTCAAGTGAAACTTTCCTCAGATGAACTCCAGGTAGCTAGGTCACCTAAATCTAGTGGTCCTGTGTGATGCTCTTTCTGCCAGTCCCTGAATCTCTGCAGCTTCTCTTACCTGTAGTAAAGCACAATTGCAGTGACGTCGCATTCCGAAGAAGGAAGGTCAGCAGAGGCTATGCATGTTGTGTGATGATGAGTGTTTACAGCCACCTTCTCCTAAAACGAAATTTATACTGGGGTGGGTAGTATTCCATTATGTAGACTTATCAACTTTGCTAAGTGCTTTTTAGACAGCTTAAAAAATTTTCAAGATTTTAAAAGACGTATAAGGTTAAGTTTGCAAATATAATGGAAATGCTGTATATCTTTTGAAGTGATAAAATCCACGTTGAAATTTTAAAGAAAATATGTTGTAATAATGCTGTTGTAAGTAATATTTTAATGTCTCTTTGCCTGTTTTCTATTTCAGCACATTCGTTGTGGTGAATGTTCATAGCATTATAACTGCTTAGCCATTGAATGATAACATTTGTTAGTGGAAATTGGAAAATTTATTTGTGAAATTCTGCAGAATTCATTTTTCTATTTCCAACATTTGCTGAGGTTAAATAAAAATTTTCAAGCCATTGATGTAATAAAATATGAAATGAAAGCATTTTCTGCACCCCACACTCCATCAAAGCAGTAGCCTACCCTGTAACAAAGTGGGGTTCTTTCTTTCCTTTTGAGTGAGCCTTGGGGTTTCCAAATGTATAATTTCCTCCCAATCAGACCCTGTGGAAATACCACCAGGGATGCCTTTTGTTCTTAACCTTTTGCTCTACCTGAACTACATTTTTTTTAATATATGATACTTTTATAGTTGGGATCAAGTTGAAGCACATGAATTCATAAAGTTTGTGATAGTTGTGGGCTTAAACGCGAGGGTTCAGTAAGAGGCCTTTTCCCCCCCGTGGATGGATTTTCTTTTTTCAGCTTGACCAGGCTTTTGGCCTGATCCCTGGAGGCGGGATGGTGGCAGTGCAGAGGCAAGATCACTGCCTCTGTGGCCTCTGTTCAGCCAAGAGTGCATGCGCACCAGCGCCGGTAGTTTCCTGAGGAGCATGAGGAAGCTGGCGGTGGCTGTGGTCTCGTGGTCTTCCCTTTATTAGCTGGGTTGTAGGGTTTGGTTAGGTAACTACTGTAGATTTAGGCTAGAAGTCCAGTGCACTATCCATTGTGCCACTGAGCCTGCTCACTAGGTAACTTCTATAGAAATCCAATTTCTAGGTCCAGGCAGGTGGCGCTCCTGTGTGTGACTGCACAGTGTAGGAGGGTTGTAGAAGGGTGACCGGGTCCAGCCTTCCCAGCGCTGACAGTCTAGTGGAGGACACTGCACATATCCTTCAGGTGACAGCAGTCAGCACGACAGCGAGTAGAGCCGCAGCTGCAGGCAGGTCTGGGAGGGAGGTCGCAGCCGCCTTGCGTCTAATTTAGAGAGTACCTGTCCTGGAGCTGAGCCTGTGGAAAGGGGAGAGTCTCCTTGGGTGAGGGTGGCACCTAGGGGCGGAGGCCAAGAGTGTTGAGACCTCTGCTGTGATTTGTGAAGGTGGCTTGTGGTCTAGAACAAGAGGAAATGAATGCCAAGGACAGAGAGGAGGAAGGTTGAGGCCAAGGTGGCCCCTGCCAAGATGCTCCTCGACATCTGCCAGGATGGGCACTGAAGGTGGAGCCATTTGGACTTGGCCGTTATTGACTTAAAAGAACCCCGGGTGATGGCTGAGGCTGGGAAGAGGGAGCTATGAAGGGTTGAGGGAGAGGCCCTCTCAAAGACTGGTCTAACCTGAGCGCATGCAAGAGCACAGGATAGGAAGGGATAGCAGGCAGGCTGTGAGTCCCGAATCAGGGACGCATGGAGGCCCTGGCTTCAGTCCCCCTTTCTCGGACTGGGGGGGGAAAAACACCTGTATGCAGGTGTAGATGAGGGGCCCCTGTGCCTCACTTCCCATGATCTTGGCCCTCCCCACAGCCCCAGCTTCAGACAGATGTGACTGCAGCACCCTGAGGTCGGCGACCTAGGGGAGCTCAGGAATAGCAGCCTGGAAGTAGCAGGGAGTTCCATCCCAGGGTCAGCTCTGGGTAATCTGGGTAAGGCAGCCCCCTGCAGAGACCAGCTCAGACATGGTCTAGGACTGATTCTCCTTCCCTGCCTCACTTTTTCTGTCCCCGTACTTCTGTTGCCTGGGATTGCTTTCAAAAGCAAACCATTGATCCACAAAGCCTCATCTCAGGCTTGCTTTTGGGTGGAATCTAGGCCAAGACAGCACCAAAGTGAGAATCCCAAGGCTGGGAGAGACCTGGTGAGATCCCTGCCGGGCCTGTCCCAGCCTTTCAGCTTATGGGAGGGAGAGATCTTGAGAGCACTTGGTGCTCTAGACACTGCTAGAAAGGCCATGGTGGCGCCCACGCCAAACAGGGAGCAGCTGCACTGCTTGGAGGCAGGTGCCGGCTCTCAGCAGTCCCTTTCCTGCAGCCCCCAAGCACCATGCTTCCCACACTGCAAGGACCGTGCTTCCCACACTGCAAGCACCGTGCTTCCCACACTGCAAGCACCGTGCTTCCCACACTGCAAGCACCGTGCTTCCCACACTGCAAGCACGTGCTAGGCACTGACTCTTGGAGCTGACAGGTGTGTGAGGCTCCTGGCAAATTGCTTGCCTTTTCAACAGATGGGAGGCTGTGCTTGGGGCAACATTTGGGCCCAGACTAGCTCATGAATGACCCTGACTTATTCTTTGTTTTGGGGTCTTTTTTCTTTCTTTCTTTTTTTTTTTTTTTTAATGAGATTGAGTCTTGCTCTGTTGCTCAGGCTGGAGTGCAGTGGTGTGATCTCTGCTCTGCAGCCTCCACCTCCCAGGTTCAAGCGATTCTCCTGTCTCAGCCTCCTAAGTAGCTGGGATTACAGGTGTGCCGCCACCATGCCTAGCTAATTTTTGTATTTTTAGTAGAGATGGGGTTTCACAGTGTTGGCCAGGCTGGTCTCGAACTCCTGACCTCAGGTGATCCACCCGCCTTGGCCTCCCAAAGTGTTGGGATTACAGGTGTGAGCCACTGCGCCCGGCCAATTCTTTGATTCTGGGCTGAATGGAACCCGCTCCCCAAGTGCACTTTCCTGTTGTCCCAGAAGCAGGAGCACAGTCACAGGCCTTGAAGCATCCGCTTGCCTGCCACCTCTGCCAACTCACCCTCCCTTTGCCATTTCCCCACTGCCTGGGTGCTCCGTCAGCACCTGCGGACTCCACAGCACTCACACCTAAAGCCCTGTTCCCAGAGCTCAGCTGCCACTGGACCACTCTGCTCCTTTGTCCATCAGTGCCTCCAAATTACACAAAGTCTGAGACTAAGACCCTTTTCCCCTGCACCTGTTTTTGTAACCTCTTTGGTGTGTGGCACTGCTGTGTATCTGGTTGCCAAGCTAGAAGCACTTTGATCCATTGCTACTGCCAGGGACAGCACAAGTCCTCCCTCCTACCTGAGGGGGTGCCGCAGCCTCCTAACCTACCCCTAATCCCCACCATTCCTCTTGCCTTTTCTCTCCTGCTCCCCACCTAATCTCCTGTGGAAAGCGGAAAGCATTGCATCTGTCTCCCAAAAAATACACAGCCCTTCATTCCGCCCTAAGGCCCTGTAACCTGACTTCGGGGGCTCGGCCTGCCCCGGGCAGCCTGCCCCGGGCCCAGTCATACATCCTATCCATCTCTGGTCCTGACGAACCCCTTCCCCCACCTTCTGCAGGGGGACTGATTCTCGCGGCTTCTACAACTTAAGCCTCATTCTGTGCTAATCTCTGTGCTAAGTGTAATGAAGTGATTTTAAATTCTTATTTTAAAAATAGGTAACTAATGTTCCTGGTATGAAAGGCCTCCGTGAAACGTGAGTTTCTCATCCCTGTCCTCTAACCACCCAGTTCTCTCCATAGGCAGCCATTGCTGCCTGTTCCTTGCGTATCCCTCAAGGGATGATCACACATTGCAGGCATGCATGTGTGCAGACATACAGATGGCACACTGTACACTAGCTTCGCCCACCTGACACACTGAGAGTCTTCTCAGCCTTCGTGCATTAGCACATGTGTCTAAAGTCAGTTTGGGCCGGACGCGATGGTTCACGCCTGTAATCCCAACATTTTGGGAGGCCAAGGCAGGTGGATTACCTGAGGGCAGGAGTCTGAGACCAGCCTGGCCAACATGGTGAAACCCCGTCTCTACTAAAAACACACACACACACAAATCGCTGGGTGTGGTCACAGTGCGCGCCTGTAATCCCAGCCACTTGAGAGGCTGAGGCAGGAGAATCACTTGAACCCAGGAGGTGGAGGTTGCAGTGAGCCGAAATTGCGCCACTGCACTGCAGCGTCGGCGACAGAGTGAGACTGTGCCTCAAAAAATAAAAAATAAAACTGCTTCGTTTCTTTGTATTGGCTTCATGGTATTCCATTTATGGTGGCAATTATTTATGGAAACAATGGTCAATTGACAGGCACTGAAGTATCCTTTGTAAAACAGCAGAATGGAAATCACATGTCACTTCACCTATGTGCCAGTGTAGTTGCAGGATAAATAGAATCTCTGGATGAAAAAATCTGGTTCATTTTTCCTTTTGATATGTACTGCTCACTGGCCTTCCAGAGCATTGTATCAGTTTCTCCTTCCGTCTGCGTGAACAAGGCCACTTGTTGCCCCACGCCCTTCCTAACGCTGTGATCATTGCACATTTTGATCTGAGGTGTTTGATAAGCTGTTGGGCTCACTAGATTGAGTTCCTTGAGGTCAGCACTGTTGTGCTCATCTAGTTCCCCACAGCTGGGAATAATAGGCACACAGATGTGTAGTCATGAAATAGAGAAATCGGGTGCATTGCGGAGGAAAATTAAACACCTGCTGGCCCCATGCTTAGGGATCAAAGGCCCCGCTATGGCTTGTGAGTGACTCCCAGAGAGTGGGGTTCCCAGCTGCCAATTCCTGCATGTCCAGAGAGGAATTAGCTGAGGCTTGGGGTTTTCTGGGCCCTTGTCTTGTTTATTGAGCTATCTGCTACTTAGATATTTATTGCCAAAGGACTAGGGGAAGAAACATTCAAATCTGAAGGCCTGGTGATTATAGATTTTTGTTTGTTTGTTTTGAGATAGGGTCTTGCTCTGTCGACCAGGCTGGAGTGCAGTGGCATAATCTTGGCTCACTGCAACCCGCACCTCTCAGGTTCAAGTGATTCTCATGCCTCAGCCTCCCGAGTAGCTGGGATTACAGGCACGTGCCACCACACCTGGCTAATTTTGTATTTTTAGTAGAGACGGGGTTTCACCATGTTGCCCAACCTGGTCTTGAACTCCTGACCTCAAGTGATCTGCCCACCTCAGCCTTCCAAAGTGTTGGGATTACAGGCATGAGCCACTGCACCTGGCTATAGAGTTTAAATGAGGTTGAATTTCAAATTCTAGGTCCTCCATCTCCCTGCATTCTTTGGTGCCCTTCTTACCGTCCACCCTCGTTAATGGGGAGTTGGCTGACTGATACATGGGAGGAAATTGACCGAGTTCTGGCCTGGACAAGCTGAAGACACCTTCCTGCCAAGATGGGGCAGGGAGTGCTTCTCACAACAACACTAGAAGCAGGAAGGGATGGTCCCGCCTGCGCAGTCATGCGGAAGGTGTCCGGGAGGAAGGGACAGTTGAATAAGGACAGCAGCTCACCCGAGCAAGGGTGAGTGGCAGCACAGGAGCTGGCCCCTTGCAGTCAAGTCGGCTGTTTCTTTGTTGTCAATGGAGGGTATTAGAATTTTAATGTGGTTCAGGCCGGGTGCGGTGGCTCACACCTGTAATCCCAGCACTTTGGGAGGCCAGGGAGGACAGATCACAAGGTCAGGAGATCCAGACCATCCTGGCTAACACGGTGAAACCCCGTCTCTACTAAAAATACAAAAAATTGGTCCCAGCTACTCGGGAGGCTGAGGCAAGAGAATGGCGTGAACCGGGGAGGCGGAGCTTGCAGTGAGCCAAGATTGCACCACTGCAGTCCAGCCTGGGCGACAGAGCGAAACTCTTGTCTCAAAAAAAAAAAAAGAAAGAAATTTTGTATGGTTCTCTGGTGATTTGTGCATCAGCCTGGTGCCCTGCTTATGGCAGGTACCTAGTGAGTTTTTGTGGCTGCAGGAAAGACTTGGCCGAATTCCACCGCAGGCACCGGAGATTGAGGCAGGGATGCTTTGAGGGCCCGCAGCACTTCCTGCCCCCAGGACTTCCTCCCCAGGCCGTCCCTGTTGGCCAGTTTGGGAGAGATTTGGCCAAGGAACAGATGACAGGATGCAGGCTGAGCTTTCTGACTTGTGCTAACAACTTCAGTTTACCTTTGAAATTCCTTTTCCTCAGCTCTGGGCAGACTGGACATTTCTGTTGTCCAAGAGCAGCCCGTGTCCCCTAACCACTGTTTGCCAGCACTCAGCCCCAAGGAGAGGCCTCCTGTCCCTCCTGCCGAGACTTTGCATAACAATTATTTGGAGTATGGCTCATGGCACTTCATTGAATAAATTTAGCAACAAGTGGGTCTTATACTGGCAGGGCGCGATAGTACTCTCAGCTACTCTGGAGTCTCAGGTAGGAGGATTGCTTGAGTCCAGGAGGTGAAGGCTGCAGTGAGCTATGATCATACCACTGCTCTCCAGCCTGGGCAACACAGTGAGACCCTGTCTCAAAAAATAAATATATAGGCCCTGGGCACGGTGGCTCACCCTTATAATCCAAGCATTTGAGAGGCTGAGGTGGGTGGTTCACTTGAGGCCAGGAGTTTGAGACCAGCCTGGTCAGCATAGTGAAACCCTGTCTCTACTAAAAATACAAAAATTAGCCGGGCTTGGTGGCAGGTGCCTGTAATCCCAGCTACTTGGGAGGCTGAGGCACAAAAAATGCTTGAACCTAAAAGGCAGAAGTTGCACTCCAGCCTGGGCGACAGAGCAGGACCCTGTCTCAAAAAACTAAATATTTAGTATATAAATAAAGTGTGTCTTTTGCTATGTAGCAAATCATTTGTATGTTTTTTAGTAATAATTACTTGATTTATTGGTGATTGCTTTGCCCTTAAGGACCAAACATGCATTACATTATTTAATCTTTATGACAGCCTCACAAGTAGGGACTGTCATTATCTCTGTTCTACAGAAGAGGAAGCCAAGACAGAGAAACATGTCTTGCCCACATCATGCAACTGGCAAGTGCCAGAGGTGGGCCAGAAGCACCTGAAACTGCACCTCCCCTTACAGCCTCTGTCACTCTCTCGGATGCTGACTCAAGTCCTCGCTCCACTCTGAAATCTTTTTTGATCTCGTTCATGCCCTTAACTTCTCTAGGCCTGTCTCCTGACATACAGAGCAAGGATAATGGGCATTTCTTTTTTCTTTTTTATTATTTCTGCCTCTAGAGATAGCATTTTATTTTATTTTATTTTATTTATTTATTTATTTATTTTTAGTTTTTTGAGACAGTCTCACTCTGTCGCCCAGGCTGGAGCATCTCAGCTCACTGCAACCTCCACCTCCTGTGTTCAAGTGATTCTCCTGCCTCAGCCTCCCAAGTAGCTGAGATTACAGGCACTTGCTACCACGCCTGGCTAATTTTTTTGTATTTTTAGTAGAGATATGGTTTCACCATGTGGGCCAGGCTGGTCTGGAACTCCTGACCTCAGGTGATCCGCCTATCTCGGCCTCCGAAAGTGCTGGCATTACCAGCATGAGCTACTGTGCCTGCCTGATAATGAACATTTTAAAGGCTAGTGAGCTTAAACCAAGCAGTGTGCACAAAGGCTTCAGTCTGCCCCAGTTGCCTGGCATGGAATAGAAGCTGGATAAATGGTCAATCCACTCATTCTGAAGACAGGTCTTTGAGGTGTGTTGCTAGCACCTCCGTGGGGAGGGTAAGACCTGAGCTTTCCACAGCTCACTGGCCTTCAAGAAAAACCCTTGCTTTCTCTTCTAAAACTTGCACCTCCCATCTCACCCCCGAGACAGTGAGTGAGCCACAGGTGTCTTTAGTGGCATACCCTTTTTTTAGTTTGAGACGGAGTTTCTCCCTGTCGCCCAGGCTGGAGTGCAGTGGCGCGATCTTGGCTCATTGCAAGCTCAGCCTCCCAAGTAGCTGGGACCACAGACGCCCGCCACCACACCTGGCTAATTTTTTGTCTTTTTAGTAGAGATGGGGTTTCACCGTGTTAGCCAGGATGGAAGTGGCATACTCTTAGCCCATACTGCACTGTTAGTGTGTGTATTCATATATTTTATTTATTTATTTATTTGGAGACAGAGTCTCACTCTGTCGCCAGGCTGGAGTGCAGTGGCGCGATCTCAGCTCACTGCTCCCTCCGCCTCCGGAGTTCAAGCGATTCTCCTGCCTCAGCCTCCCGAGTGAGTAGCTGGGATTACAGGCACGGGCTACCACGCCCAACTACTTTTTGTATTTTTAGTAGAGACAGCGTTTCACCATGTTGGCCAGGATGGTCTTGATATCTTGACCTCACGATCCGCCTGCCTCGGCCTCCCAAAGTGTTGGAATTACAGGCGTGAGCCACCACGCCCTGCCTGTGTGTATTCATTTATAACTTACAGGCACTGTTCATAACCAGTTTGTTCAACATCAATCACACTAACGCACCGTTTTCTTCCTGCACCCACAAGTCTAGGCCCAGGCCATTGCTATCCTGAGGCTGGGACTGCTCTGTGCTGTCAGGCTCCCACTTCTCAGAAGAGGGAACTGAGGTCAGAGAGTCAATCAAGTGAGTTGCCCAGGGTCACTCAGCTCCTACACGGAGGAGGGAGCCAGGTGGGCTGACTTTGAGACAGAACTCCTCCACCGAGCTTGGCTGCCAAGGGCCGCTGGTAAGTGGAGGGGAGGTGGACCCCTTCACCTGGGCTACAGCCCATAGCTGAGCCTGTCCTGAACTTCCCCACGGCCAGCTACAGCGAGTACAGCCCCTTGGGTCTTGGGTCACAGACCCTGAGGACCACTGCAGGGATGACCTCTCAATGGGACTGGCTGTGGGGTGTCCCACAGGGGAACATCCTTTACAAACCTAGATTTCCTCTCATCGCTGGGGTACAGGAGGTGTGCTTCAGCTTTCCTGCTTCTAGCAGAGCACCTTTCCCAAATCCTGGGTGACCCAAACTGACAGCCAGCCCTCTGCAGCTGTGCCCTGCTCACTACCCCTCCGTTTCCTCCACCTTTCCACTCACAGCCCCAGGCTGTCCGAAATGGACCTCTTGGCACTTCCCCACCTTGAGCTTTTTCAGGCCCTTGTTGACACGCTGCCTAGCCATTGAGATTGACCCCACCAGCCTCTTCCTTCCTGGAGTGTGAGTCCAGGCTCCTCTGCAGCCCTGGGCCACTGAGTCAAAGACCTCATGGGTGCCCACGGAGTATTGGCCATCAGTGCCATGAGGCCAGGGCCTGCAGCACCGAGTTGAAGACCTTGTGGGTGCCCACGGAGTGGTGCCCATCAACACCGCGAGGCCAGGGCCTGCAGCAGTTCTGTGTGCCACTGCACAGCCTCCACGGCAGGATTCTGCCCTTGCCTGGCCCTGATTGCAGGGTGGCTCTAATGACCGCTTCACCCTGATCACCTTTCTCAGAAAGACTGACAGTCCTGGTCCCCAGGACTCTGAGTGTCCTTGCCTTGTGTCGTCCCTTACCCACCAACTCTGGGCTGAGTCATAGACTTGTTTTGATCAATGGAACCTTCACAGGCTTGACATGAGCTTTAGGGCCTGCCTGCTCTTGTTTCTGAAAACTCTGTTACCCTGTAAAGAAGCTTGGGACAGCCTGCTGGAGACAGGTAGTCAGGCCGACAGCCACCAGAAACCACCAAACCTCTATGTGAAGCCATCTAAAGCCAGGAGGCCCTGGTTGAGCACCCAGGATACCTCACGAGTGACTCAGACAAGACTAGCACAAGAACTGTCCAGCCAAGCCCAGTTCCAATTGCTCACCCACAAGATGTGAGCAAGTGAAATGGCCTGTGTTTTCAGCCACCAAGTTCTAGAGCAATTTGCCACAGCAACAGATAACAGATGGTTGGAGAGGAGTGGGACTCAGGGAATTTGTGGCAAATTTCAGGCTGTAGAAAGGGCTGGGCACCCAGGCTTCAGAATCCTTGGGTGTGTGCAGGCACAGCCCTCAGCAGCAGGCCACACAGAGGCCTTCGTGGAGGATGCTAGAGCCTGCCTGGTGAGCACATGGGTGTGAGCTCCTACCCTGGAGGCTGGGATGCCACCTCCTCTGGCTCTCTGGGGCTGAAGGTACAGGGCCCCCGGTGCAACACCTTCCTGCAGAGAACCTGGCAGCTCCTTGGAACCTCACCTCTGAGATCCTGAGCCAGTCCTCAGGACCCCTGCACGGAGTGGATTGGACACATTTAGTGAGGGGTGACGTGGCTGCCAGGCCTTTCTTGGCAGCTGTCCTCTCCACGGCCCTCCAGGCTGCTAAGCCTTGGGCCTCTTGGTTGAATGCCTTGTTCATGAAGGAGATTCAGAAATGAAATGTGTTCCCCGCTCCTCACCCCTCATTCCTCTGGCCACATTCTTCTGACCTTCCTGCCCCAGCCTACACTGAGCTGCAGCACCTTCCAGCTCTGTGAAGCTGAATCTTGCCTGGCTAGGAATCAGGGGCTTGGATTCTGTCCCTAAATCACTGTGCCATGAGGCAAGCCCCTCCAGTCCCTGGTGTTCTGTTTCTCCATTTGTGTGGGGCCGGCAGGAGCGGGGTATGTGCCCTGTCCCTTTGGAGGCCCTGGTGAGGAGGTGGCCAATCAGCTGCCTCCCCAACTAAGTGGCAGGTAGATCCACAGCTGCCTCCCACATCCGTTGAACTGCGATGGGGGATACCTGTCTCCAGCAGGCTGTCCCAAGCTTCTTTACAGGGTAACAGTTTTCAGAAACAAGAGCAGACAGGCCCTAAGGCTGGGGGAGGTTCCCAGCCTTTCTGGGAGTAGGCCAGTAGGGCCTGTATCCCTGCAGGCCTGTCCCAGCCAAGCGCCCAGCGCTGCATGTTCTGCAGAGCCCTTAGGCCTTCCTGGGACCCAGCGGGGTGGGGTGGGGATGCCTTGGGGGCAGCCAGCCTGAGGCAGGTTCCCACCCCTGCTCTGCAGTGTGAGTCCTTCCAGTCACTGAGCCCCTTCTTGGTAAAAGGAAACCATGCCTTTGAGGCATTTGTCAGCAAGCATTTCTTGAGCCCCTGCGGTGTAGCTTTGGGAAGGTGATGAGCAAGACAGACAAGATCCTGGCCCTGAAGGACCCTGAATTCCAGTCAGGAGACGGAGAAATGGAAACATCCACGCAGGGAAGGTAGCGGCAGGTTTCCTATGACTGGATTAGTTGCCTGAACTATGCCACCATTCAAGCCTGGGGTGCTGGGATGGGCCAGGAGGTAACCCCAGGCCTTACCCCACCCTAGCCCAGAGAATCCCTCTCTGGGTAGAGTCCAGGAAGGCTTTGCTGGCGATTGATCTGACTTCCAGAGATGCCAAGCCCAGCCTGCTAGGGGTCATGATCCATCCATGAGCCAAGTTTTAGCACTCAGTGGTGGTCCGAGGCTTTCAACAGTGAGAAGGTAGGCCCTGGATGTGCCACGCGAAGGCAGAGGCTGGCAGGTCCCAGGCTGGGGCACCGTGACCTGCACCTTTCCATCTTCCCACCCCAAAGCCGGATCGTGGTCTCTGCCATATCCCACGGAAAGGAACCAGGTTCTTTGGAGAACTGACTGGATTTGGCTGTGGGAGGAAGGAAGTATACAAGGGGAGCCTGGGAATCTGGTGCCAGAGACCAAAGAAGGACCCAAAATAATGGGGTCACGTCCGAAGGACTTGGGAGCCAAACTAAAGGGCCTCCTACTGGCCTAACATGCCATTAAAAAAAAGGACATTGATCCAAATAGCAAAGATAAGAATATAAAAATTTGTAATGATAGTTTTTTTTAATGTTTTTTTTCTTTTGAGATGGAATCTCACTCTGTCGCCAGGCTGGAGTACAGTGGTGTGATCTCAGCTCACTGCAACCTCCGCCTTCCGGGTTCAAGCGATTCTCCTGCCTCAGCCTCCGAGTAGCTGGGACTACAGGCGCCCACCACCTCGCCCGGCTAGTGTTTTTTTGTATTTTTAGTAGAGATGGAGTTTCACCATGTTGGCCAGGATCTCAATCTCTTGACCTCGTGATCCACCCACCTTGGCCTCCCAAAGTGCTGAGATTACAGGCGTGAACCACCCACACCAGGACTAAAAAAGTTTTATTTGAGACAGGGTCTCACTGTGTTGCCCAGGCTGGAGTGCAGTGGTGCGATCATGGTTCACTACAGCCTAGACCTCCCGGCTTAAGTGATCCTCCCACTTCAGTTCCCCTGCTAACCCCGCTGTGAGTAACTGGAAGTACAGGCGCATGCCACCATGAGTGGCTAATTTTTATTTTTTTTGTGTGTGAGATAGGGTCTTCCTCTGTTGCCCAGGTTGGAGTGCAGCGGTGTAATCACAGCTCACTGCAGCCTCAACCTCTTGGGCTCAAGCAGTCCTCCCACCTCAGCCTCCCAAGTAGCTGAGACTTACAGGCACAAATCACACCTGGCTAATTTTTTTTTCTTTTAATTTTTTTGTAGAGACAGGGTTTTGCTGTGTTGTCCAGGCTGGTCTTGAACTCCTGAACTCAAGCTGTCCTCCTGCCTCAGCCTCCAAGTTTTTTTAAAAGCACCCATTGATCACCATTGGAGTTGAGAATATTAGGCATGTATCCAACTTTCTTTACTGTTTCAGGATAATCAAATCATTGAAGGGGAAAGTTCTTTCTAGGAGAATTCCAGGTAATACATGCAACAGAGTATGTCAGAATTAGAAAATTACTAATTCGGGGCCAGGCGTGGTGGCTTATGCCTGTAATCCTAGCACTTTGGGAGGCTGAGGCAGGCAGATGCACACACACACCCGTATGTCAAGGCCCTGCCCTTTAAGCTAAACCAACTTCCAGGGGATTTAAAGAGCTGGTGCCTTTTAAAGATTCACCCCTTCAGTCGGGCGTGGGGGCTGCCGCCTGTAATCCCAGGCTCACGTAATCCTCCCCAAAAAAAGAATTAAAGGAAGACATAGAGAAAGTCAAGAAAACAAATGACCAACATGAAATTTTAGTTTTTGAGACAGTGTCACTGTCACCCAGGCTGAAGTGCAATGGCATGATCTCTGCTCACTGCAACCTCCATCTCCTGGGTTCAAGTGATTCTCCCACCTCAGCCTCCCGAGTAGCTGGGACTACAGGCATGCGCCACCGTGCCCAGATAATTTTTTTTTTTTTGGTAGAGACAGGATTTCACCATGCTGGCCAGGCTGGTCTCAAACTCCTGACCTCAAGTGATCTGCCAGTCTCAGCCTCCCAAAGTGCTGGGATGACAGGTGTGAGCCACCACGCCCAGCCTAACATGAAATATCCATAAAGAGAAAACCGAAGGAAACCAAAAGCAGTCCTAGGGCTTAAAAGTAGAATAACTGAAATGAAAATTCACCAGAGAGATTCAAAGGCAGATTTGAACAGTCACAAGAAAAGAATGAGGAGAATATGAAGATACGACAATGGAAATAATTAACTGAGGACAGGAAGAAACAAGGTTGAAGAAGAGTGAACAGAGCCTAAGCTAACCCTGGGACACAATAAAGTGGACCAACATATGCGTTATGGGAGTCACATAAGGGGAAGAGGAAGGACATGCAAGCAGAGAGATTATTTGAAGAAATAATGGCAGAAAACTTTGTAAAATTGGGGAAAGACATGAAAATAAACATCCAAAAAAGATCGATGACCTCTAAAGAAGATGAACTCAGAGCTGCTGGACAAAAGACTTCAACAGATATTTCTCAAAAGAAGCTGTTCAAATAGTCAAGAGGTGCATGGAAAAATGCGTAGGATCACTAATCACTAGGGAAATGCAAATTAAAACCACAATGAGATACCACCTCACACCTGTTAGCGTGACTTTTTTCAAAATGTAAAAGATAACAAGTGTTGGCAAGGATGCGGAGAGAAGGGAACCCTTGTACACTGTTGATGGGAATGTAAACTAGTTAACGCTAATATGGACAACAGTATGGAGAATCCTCAAAAAAAAAAAAAAAAAAAAGGACCTACCCAATGATCCAGCAGTCTCTTCTGGGTGTAAATCCAAAGGAATCCAAATCAGTATGTTGGCTGGGCATAATCCTAGCACTCTGGGAGGCCAAGGTGGGAGGATCACAAGTTCAGGAGTACGAAACCAGCCTGAGCAGCGTATCATGACCCCATCTCTACAGAAAATAATTAGCCAGGCGCAGTGGCCTGTGCCTACAGTACCAATTACTCCAGAGGCTGAGGCAGGAGGATCATGTGAGCCCAGGAGATTGAAGCTACAGTGAGCTATGATCACACCACTGCATTCCAGCCTGGGTGACAGAGCGAGATTCTGGCTCAAAAAACAAACCAGTCAGAATGTAAGTAATGAGATAGAGGACTTGAAAACACAATAAACCAGCTAGGTATAATAGACATAGACAAAATATATAACAACAACAACAGAATCCACATTTCTTAAGTGGGCATGGGACATTTTCCAGGATAGACCATAAGTTTCACCATAAATTAAGTCTCAATAGATTTTAAAAGATACCATTTAAAGTATCTTCTGTGACCACAACAGGATGAGATTAGAGACCAATAATAGAAGGAAACTGGAAAGTTCACAAATTTATAGAAATTAACACTCATTTAAGAACCAGTGGATGAATGAAGAAATCACAGGGGAAATATGAAAATACGTAGAGACCAGTGAAAACAAAAACACAATATACCAAAACTTATGAGATGCAATGAAAGTAGCACTAAGCGGGGGATTTGTAACAATAAGCACATTTTAAACATCTCAGCCAGGCACGGTGGTTCATGCCTGAAATCCCAGCAGTTTGGGAGGCCAAGGTGGGAGGATTGCCTGAGTTCAGGAGTTCAAGACTAGCCTGGACAACATGGCGAAATACCGTCTTTATGAAAAATGGGAAAACTAGCCAGGCGTGGGGGCGCATGCCTATAGTCCAGACTACTAAAGACGTTGAGGTGGGAGGATCACTTGAGCTTGGGAGGTCGAGGCTGCACTGAGCTGTGGTCACACCGCTGCCTTCCAGCCTGGGCCACAGAGTGAGATCCTATCTCAAAGAAATATGTGTATATTTGTATTATATATAATATATAAATGTAATATATATTACACCTGTAATCCCAGCACTTTGGGAGGCTGAGACAGACAGATCACTTGAGCACAGCAGTTCAAGACCAGACTGACCAACATGGTTGAAACCTCGCCTCTACCAAAAAATACAAAAATTAGCTGGGCATGGTGGCACATGCCTGTAATCCCAGCTACTCGGGAGGCTGAGGCAGGAGAATTGCTTGAACCCGGGAGGCAGAGGTTGCAGTGAGCCAAGATCACGCCATTGCACTCCAGCCTGGGGGACAGAGTGAGATCTGTCTCAGAAAAATAATACTATATTAAAAACATCTCAAATACATCAACCACTTAACTTCCCAACTTAAGGACCTAGAAAATTAAAGAGAAACTAGGGTGGGCGCGGTGGCTCATGCCTGTAATCCCAGCACTTTGGGAGGCCGAGCCGGGCGGATCACGAGGTTAGGAGTTCGAGACCAGCCTGACCAGCGTGGTGAAGCCTGTCTCTACTAAAAATACAAAGATTAGCCGGGCCTGGCTGGTTGCATGCACCTGTAATCCCAGCTACTCGGGAGGCTGAGACGGCAGAAGAACTTGAACCCGGGAGGCGGAGGTTGCAGAAGTTGAGATCGCGCCATTGCACTCCAGCCTGGGAAACAGAGTGAGACTCCGTCTCAAAAAAGAAAAAGAAAATTAAGTAGAAACTAAACCTAAAGCTAGCCCATAAAAGGACATTTAAAAGATTAGAGCAGGCCGGGCGCGGTGGCTCAGGCCTGTAATCCCAGCACCTTGGGAGGCTGAGGTGGGTGGATCACCTGAGGTCAGGAGTTCAACACCAGCCTGGCCAACTTGGCGAAACCACGTGACTACTAAAAATACAAAAATTAGCTGGGCATGGTGGTGCATGCCCACAATTCCAGTTACTTGGGAGGCTGAGGCAGGAGAATCGCTTGATCCCAGGGGGCAGAAGTTTCAGTGAGCCAAGATCACACCACTGCACTCCAGCCTGGGCGACAGAGTGACACTCCGTCTCAAAAAAATAATAATAAATAGCCGGGGGCGGTGGCTCAAGCCTGTCATCCCAGCACTTTGGGAGGCCGAGACGGGCGGATCACGAGGTCAGGAGATCGAGACCATCCTGGCTAACCC